>NC_092719.1:157996820-158296820 GCF_047496885.1 Scyliorhinus torazame
CCCCTGCGCATGCGCGGGGATGACGTCAGCAGCCGCTGACGCTCCCGCACATGCGTGGGCATACGCAGGCCGGCAAAGTCCTTTCGGCCCTGTCTGGTGTGGCGCCAAAGGCCTTCCACGCCAGCCGGTGGAGCGGAAACCACTCCGGCGCGGGTCTAGCCCCTCAAGGTGAGGGCTTGGCCCCTAAAGGTGCGGAGACTTCCACACCTTTGGGTCGGTCTGACGCCGGAGTGGTTCCCGCCACTCCATCACGCCGAGACCCCCCCGCCCCGCTGGATAGGGGAGAATCCCGCCCCAGATCTTTAAACTGACCGGGATTTAATCATTATGGCATTGCTAATGGAGAATTGGTAATTATAAATCCAAGACATTGAGCTCCTATTGTTCCAGTTAAGATATAAGCACAAATAAAAATACTCTTAATGGTTTTCATTTGGCAAATGATTTGAATTCCTGCTGCACGGATCATTTTCTGCAGGAAAGCCATGAGCAAATTACAGATGTGAATGAGCTTCGCAATGACCAGTGACACCACACAGAATCATCATTTACAGTCATAGTCATTGTAGGGTTGAGGAGAGACACAGCCAAATAAATAAACCAAAGGCTCACAAAGGTTGCAAAATACCACATTCAGTCATTCTGTTTCTTCATGGGCAAGTTGTGGAGTTCATCATTCAGATTGGAAATTTTAAGTATGACATGTGATTCTTTCCCTTCCTGTTTGTATTTTAAAGGAAAATCTTGTTTTGTATCTAGACTCTATTTTTCTCTGATTCTCCTACAATTCCTATGTTCCTGCTTCCATTGAGCATCTTTTTTTCTACTTGAGCTGTCTTCAATTTTCTTCCTGTTGATTTGTATTCTTTCTTGCTTTTCCTTGGTCCTACTTTATATATCATAGAATTCCTATAGTACAGAAGGAGGCCAATGTGGCCCATTGAGTCTGCACCCAACCTTCAAATGAGCACTACACCTATGCCCACTCACACGTCCACCCTAGCCCTATCCCCATAGCCCCATAACCTAACCTGGAGATCCTTAGACACTAAGGGGCAAGTTAGCATGACTAATCCACCTAGCCTGCATATCTTTGGACTGTGGGAGGAAATCGGAGCACCCGGAGTAAACCAACGCAGACATGGGGAGAATATGCAAACTCCACAGAGATAATGACCCAAGGCTGGAATTGAACTCGGGGTCCCTGGTGCTGTAAAGCAGCAGTGCTAACAACTGTGCCACCATGCCGCCCTCCTGTATTTGCTTTTATGTTCTTTTGCCCCAATATTTAGTCTGTTTCATTGGAAATTGTGTATTTGTAGACCACAATTATTATCTCAGGATCTTCCTTCCATGAACGTTGTCAGATATTTTCTCTTCAATTTACCTGTAGTGATGGGAGAAGCTGATGGGGATGAAGGGGAAAAAAGACATGAGAGAGATTGAGGAAGCTGAGAGGAAAAGAATAGGATATGACAGAGGCAGTGACTCATCCAGCGATTTACTACCACAGGGGTTGGAAGCCTTCTAACATTTACTCACACTGGAAGTCCGTAGGCTGTTTAACATTAGGAGACATCACAGCCAAGCCTGAAATTGCCCTTGCCCAACATGCAAACCTTCTACCAGAGGTCTGTGGATAATAGCTTGACAGGGCTCTTGATTTGAATTTTGTTTGCCTTTTCTCACCCACAAGGCATTGAGGTCCAATACAATCCTCCCAACCTGAAGTTAACACAGGCTAGAGATAAACCTGAGACCATTTTGATAAAGGGCTGGCTCAGCAACACAGTATTGCATTAACTTAACTGATGCCATCAAATTTCAATTGCCTAATGCATTGTCTTGTCAGGCCAATTTAACTTGACCACTAGTGTCGCTTTTTGCATTCGCCCTGTTGATAAGTTAATTGTGAGCAGTAGTACCAGATTTTGATGAGTAATGTAGATGATTAAGTGCATCATATAATGATTGCTGATGTAGTAATTGTTCATAGGATATTTACTGGAGCAAGATGACAGATAAATGATTAAAGTACAGCTGATGTTCAGCATTAAACATGAGGGCACTATTAGTAACACCATTAAAAAAAATGATTGTCCCAATAATGCAGGCATGAATACCTGTATTTTTGACCAATTAGGTTACTGATTCCACTCAACTTTTAACCAGCTGAAAATCTAATTGAATATACAGTATAAATACATGAGAGCTGAGATTTGATCTTTGATGTATGTTTGTCAAATGCTTAAAAAGCTACTGTTAAAGCAGATTATAATCCTGCACACTCCGATTAGTATAATTGTAACAGTGGACAACTTCCATTCACCAGTAAGAAAGAAGGTGAGGTCCAACCAAGATGTATGGGATTTATTACCATCAGAGTACTTATTGAGTTTCTACGTGCAGCCAACTTGGAGACATTGCCATGATTCACAATCTGACAATTGCAGTAAATTGCAACACTAAAACCACAGTCTGTGATTTAGACCTAAAATCAATTGGGGATGGTGACACCGATTCTAACAGTGGAAGCCTTTAATTTGATAGTGCCATTTGCTGAACCATTCTAAAGCTCATAAAACTGTCAGGACAGCAGATAAAATACTGTCTCTGTCCAGTCGTTAATGGAAACCAATTGACCTTCATTATGTTTTCACACATGTATGATATTCTGATATCTATATGCTTTTCCTACAGTTCCCGATTATCAAGAACAAGATATTTTCCTCTGGAGAAAAGAAACTGGATTTGGATTTAGGATACTTGGTGGAAATGAGCCAGGGGAGCCAGTGAGTAATTAAAGATGGTTTACTATTGCTGAATATTTTATTTGCAATGCTGCATTTGGAGATTAAGATTTACCCTTTTCCTGCATTGAGTCTGAAGTGGACCTGAGGCAGTACGATCGCATTTTAAAATGACACAAGTATTATGTTAATAGTTCAGACTAGATTTTAAAACTGGTTTGGTAGATTCACTATTGCCTGAGATATGGGCTGAACAAACGGAACTAATCAGGTCATGTGTTGCCCAGAATAATGCACACCCATTTTGCAGTTTTAATGGAGAACCTCATTGTACAGAAGTGCATTAAATATAATGAGCGTGGAGGATCGGTGTGGGTGGTGTTTAGGGGGGGGGGGGGCAGTGAAGCATATCCACATGTTTTGGTCATGCCTGAAGTTGGTGGAATTTTAGGAATCTTTCTTGGGGATCATGTCAGAGATTTTGGAGGGTGAAGGTGGCTTTGTGTCCATGGGTGGTGTTATTCGGGGTTTAGGAGAATCCTGGAGTTCAGTTGGGGAGAGGCTGCCGTGTTGGCCCTTGCCTCCCTGATAGCTCAGAGGTGGATCTTGCTAGGGTGATTTCCTCTTGAAGTGGAGGTTGGTCATGTCCTACTTTAAGGATCTGTGAACGTCGACAGTGTGGGAGGGGCGGTTGGGTCTGGTTTCCTTTCTGTTTTATGTTTGAATTATTTCTGTTTTATTGGTTAGTTTCAATAAGGAGCATGTAGGGTGTTTAGGGGAGTGGGTGCGGTTATATGACAGTTGTATAAAGATGATTGTGTTTTGTGTAAAAATGAAAATGCCTTGAATAAAAATATTTTTTTAAAGACATAATGGGTGTGATTCAGCGACCCCATTGCACCAGGTGCTGATCCAGGCACAATGGGAGAATCACACGTGATCCCCAAATCAGGCTCTGCGCCGGGTGCAAAAATTTACGGCTCATTTCAATACCCGGGCGGCGGATTCATCCGGCACCCGGTACTCACAGCCGCGTCTGGGAGACCTCGCTAGGGTGCCGTTTGGAACTGGTCAACACAAGCGTGGACAAGGCGTGGGGGAGGGGGGTTTCTCCCAGGCCATTGGGCATCCCCGGGTGGTTGGGGACAGGGCAGGCTGGCTTCTTGGCACTGCCAACCTGACAGTACCAGGGCAGCAGCAGCAATGCCAGGCTGCCAGAGGGAGGGTGAGAGGGCGTTCCCAGGAGTCACCACAAGGTTAGGCTTTGAGCGGGGGGGGGGGGGGGGGGGGGGGGGGGGGGCGGGTCGCCTGAAAGGGCGGCGGGGGGGTGGGGGGCAGAGATCAGGGAAGCCTTCCAAATTGACATTCCAATCTGCAAGGAGCTCGCTGGCAGGAAATCACTTGAATTGCGGCCTCGGTGGGGTGAAACTCCCCGAGGCCCAAAAGAACGGCAAAGTGCTGTTGGATTGCAGGATGTTTCTCAGCATTGCAGCTGCCGAGAAACACCCACTAAACGCACCGTTCAACTGGCTTTAACTTGAGTCGCTGATTCGCGCCCAATATGTTCTTTCCTTACTTTCAGATAATAACAAAAGAGGTGGAATAGTTTTCTTCTTAATGGGAATCAACACTCTCCTGAATGTCAAGTCCACTTCTGTGAAGTCATTGGTGCTGCTCCAGTAGCATCAGGAATATTTCCACTATCTTAGCAAAAGTTGTACTTTATGTTGAAATAATTATTTCTTGCTTAGAAACACATATGTGAGCCCAATTTTACATCTCATGAATTAGTTTTAACTGCTCTATAACCCTACGCATTCAAACAATACCACTTACTGCTTTAAGTGCAGCAGGTTTTTTTCACAATGCATCACTATTTTTTTTATAAAGTCTGATGGTTATTGCAAATTGAGCTGAACCGAGGAGAGCATAAAACATCTATATATGTTAAATCTACTGCCACAAACTTAAGAACAAAATTAAATTGAATGTTAAACATTACTAAAATTGTGAACATTTCAGGACTTTTATCATAAATTCAAATCTTGAAATCCCACCTTTTCACAAATTTTGGATTCGATTGCTTTGCCCATGTAACTGTAGCCAGCCAGGTTTCCATTAGATTGGCACCCCTTCTGGACAAGTGAAGCAGGAGTGCTTCCTCCTGGTTCCCTCAGCTTCCCCTCCATCAGAATCCACTTTCAAACAAACAGCCACAGCCATTGCCGCCACCCCACCCCCACCACTCAACCACAGGAGTCAGGGGTCACACTCCACTTGGATTGGACACTCCAGACTTCAGTGAAGTGGGGAACTGTACCAGTGACATCAGTTGCACAATTTGGTGTTAAAACCCCACACAGCGTGATGTCTGGGTTTCCTACATGTTAGCTCCCCCCACCCTCTGCTTTCGGCACGACTGCAAGTAAAAATGACCCCTTCGGTATGCAAAGAATGTTCAACATCAATTAAATTAGGATTTAGAATTTTAAATCCTTAAAGTTCTCTAAGTTTAAAATTGTGTTAAATTTGTAGCTTTGGCAATTTGAAGGTTATCAGTATTTTAAGTAACTGAACAAAGATTCCCTGCTGTGTTTGCTTTTAAGTATGAAATTGCAAATTGTGTATCAGTGCATCTGTTGTTTCATTAAAAATTCCTTGTTGGGGGTTTAAGGGATTCATTTTCACTTTTCAATGCATAAACATGCAGGCTGTGATTACACGCTGTCTTCTCACTGAAGTTTGTATAATGTTGCAGCTAATACAAAAAAATGCTACATTTTTAAAATTATAATTTCAATGAATTGCGATTATTGTGCTTTTAAAGTAACTAGTTGAATTCCTGAAAGATTCTGAATAATTTCCTATTTTAATTTCCCACAAAAAGCCCAGTTCTTGTGCTTTAATGTACTTATGAACCGTTGGATTTAGCGAGAAAAATCATTGCACTTCTTCCAGATATGAATCATAGAATCCTGGTCCGATCCCCCATCCACCCCGCCCTGTATCCGTAAACGCACCTGCACGTCCCTTGACAATAAGGGACAATTTATCATGGGCAATCCACCTAATCTTCACATCTTTGAACTGTGGTGGGAAACCAAAGCTCCTGGAGGAAATCCACGCAGACATGGGGAGAAAGTGCAAACTCCACACAGACAGTCACCCAAGGCCGAAATCGAACCCCGGTCCCTGGCGCTGTGAGGCAGTAGTGTTAACCACTGCCACCATGTCGCCCAAGATCAAGCATTTCCTGTATTTTGTCAAACACTCCAATAAAAGCACGGTGTCAATGGCGTTGTTTTATTTTGTTGAATAGTAAAGAAACAAAATATTTGCTCCTGGTTAAGACTGACATACTTGATTAAGCCCAAAGTGATACGTCTTTAGTGGGCATCATTGTTTGTTTGATGATGCTTGGCAGATATATGTTTCCTATCTGTTCATTTTAATACAACTTATAATATTTCCATTTTAACATTTCTGCAGTCTGTTACTGGGCCATTAGTAGAAATACACTGAGCTTTTGTTTTCTGCATTTTTCCCTCTTAGTATATTTAGTAGCGACAAATAAGAATTAATTGTGCTGCACTTGCTCAATTGAACATTGTGGGAGCAAAACGGAGTGACTGACCTTGAACCATGCTTAGTGCAAAGGTAATGTTACTGTGTATTTCATCAACTTTTCTGATTCCTTTTGGTACAGATCTACATAGGCCACATCGTGCCCCTGGGTGCTGCTGATGCGGACGGACGGCTGCGCTCGGGTGATGAGCTGATATGTGTGGATGGCACAGCTGTAGTTGGAAAGTCCCACCAACTTGTGGTTCAGTTAATGCAACAAGCAGCCAAACAGGGCCACGTTAATCTTACTGTGAGACGTAAAGTCGTTTATTCAGGTTAGCACCTGTCAGCATGTGATTGGAAACAAAATGTATTGCCTTGTTCTTGCAAGAAAGGTGTTGCTCCCTGGAATATAAAGATTTTCAGTAGACTGGTTGACAATAGGTTATGGGATTTTGTACAAACCATAACATTGCAAAACAACATAATTTGTCCTACATTTAAATTGTCTGTAAAATAAGTTGCTTATTAAATTACAAATGCACTCTTCTTATTTTCGATAAATACCTTGAAAAGGAATCTAGTTCATTCCCTTCATTTCATTATAACCAAATTATTTCTTTGAAGTTCTGTAAAATTTCAGGATCTTTTGATGCTGTACATTCTGATACAATCTGCTAATGGTAGTGAAATCACTGGCTTATCTAAATTGAGAGGCTTTCTCTCCAATTGTAGTTTTTCTATAATCTGTTCACTTGCCAAACCTTTTTCCTCTCTGAGTGCATATCTACTAGATTAGACCGAATGCTTTTATCATCATAGAATTTACAGTGCAGAAGGAGGCCATTTGGCCCATCGAGTCTGCACCGGCTCTTGGAAAGAGCACTCTACCCAAGATCAACACCTCCACCCTATCCCCATAACCCAGTAACCCCACTCAACACTAAGGGTGACCGAGGGACAACCACAAGTGACCTGCTTCATCTTGAAGTGAATGCAGGACCTGAATTGAGATTTCTGGATGATTCACTCAGCAGTGACTCACCCTGCAGCATTCATTCAACAAATGGCCAGAGTATCAGTTTATGTTAGTGTGAATGATAAAACATGTGGACCAGCTCCTGCCAAGGGATATTCTGTAGGCTTGCTTGGATATTCCTGGGATTTAGGGTGGTACAGTGTCGGCAACTTTCTCTTGAATCCCGGCACTTTGCTGAACTATGGAAATAGTTTGTGAACCCCACTGTCTGGAATGCTCCAAAAAGCCTCTATGAGGCTGCCATTGTCATGGAAACAACATTGTGAAAACATTGATTATGATTATTTCCCACCATGGGTTAAGTATTTTAATTACATAGAATTTACAGTGCAGAAGGAGGCCATTCGGCCCATTGAGTCTGCACCGGCTCTTGGAAAGAGCGCCCTACCCAAGGTCCACACCTCCACCCTATCCCCATAACCCAGTAACCCCACCTAATCCCCATAACCCAGTAATCCCACCCAACACTAAGGGCAATTTTGGACACTAAGGACAATTTATCACGGCCAATCCACCTAACCCGCACATCTTTGGACTGTGGGAGGAAACCAGAGCACCCGGAGGAAACCCACGCACACATGGCGAGAATGTGCAGACTCCGCACAGACAGTGACCCAAGCCAGGAATCAAACCTGGGACCCTGGAGCTGTGAAGCAATTGTGCTATCCACAATGCTACCGTGCTGCCCGTAATTCTGTGGGTTTACTGGCACGTGTTTCAACACAGTGGGCCTTTTGGTAATGAGGGTGTCTTTGATATGCTCAAAATGATCACTTTTCAAATGATACACTGTCTGTCCTGTGACTTCGACAAATATGCTCCGGGCAGTGGGAATATGTTTGAGGTTCTTTGGGTATGGAGGCACACTTATAGGGAAGTTGGCTTTTGGAATGTGACCAACTGTTGAAGGCCGAGCTAAATTTGTGTGGAGCAGAATGGTTTATTTTCGCTCTGGATTGGATAGTCCTTCTATTCTACTCACAGCATGCAGCGGAGTATAGGATATAGTTCACCAGAGATTGCCTATTATTGGAAATAGTCATATTTACAATGAACATACATTAATACATTGGGGGAAAAAGGCCAAACTCTACAATGGTCATCACTATTGAAGTGGAATGTCCATCTTGCTTACATCTTTAGATGTGTTATCTGAAAATGAAATGAAATGAAATGAATGAAAATCGCTTATTGTCACAAGTAGGCTTCAATGAAGTTACTGTGAAAAGCCCCTAGTCGCCACATTCCGGCGCCTGTTCGGGGAGGCTGGTACGGGAATTGAACCGTGCTGCTGGCCTGCCTTGGTCTGCTTTCAAAGCCAGCGATTTAGCCAAGTGCTAACAGCCCCTGTCTCCATCTATTTACTAAATCTCATCATCTCAGTATGCGCACACATACCAATTTCTGTCTAAAAGTTTACAACAAGTTGGAAACCCTCTCTATGTTTGTACGGGTTGTACATGTTGGCCTCATGTGACTCACATAAGTGGTTATTATTCATAAATGGGTTTAATTGTAGTTGTTGCGGTGATGATATTTGACCATAAGTAACGTCACAACTACAACTTATGTTCTCCTCAGCAACTTCTCCAGGTTTGCATCCTATTTGACCCTGAGCTGAGATTCTGATCCCATATCCTCTGTATCACCAAGATGGCATCCTTCAATTTCTCTAACATTGCCGATCTTCATCCCAGCCTCAGCCTAACTATTACTGAAGCTGACATCCATGCTTTTGGGTTCTCTAGACTCCACCATTCTAGTTGCTCTTCTGGCAGATGTCCCATCTTTCACCCCCTGTAAACTTCAACCCAATACCCTGCTGCCTGTATCTGATTTTGCATCAAGACAAGTTCGCCCATCATCCCTGTGCTTGCCGTGCTAGATTGGCTCCGTGTCCAGCACTGCCCCAAAGTTAAAATTCTCATCCTTATGTCCAAATATTTTCATGGCCTCATTCTTGCTATCCTTGTAATTTCCTTCAACTGTACAATCTTCTGTGTTCCTCCAGTTCTGGTCATTTGTAGTATTCTTCATTTCCTTTGCGTCTTTATTAGTGGCTGTTACTTCAGGGGCTGTATTTTCAATCTTCATGGTGTGGCCCAGGCACATAGGATTTGAGAATAGCACTCCAGAAAGACACACCAGTTTTAAGCTAGTTGAAGAGTTTGTTAATTAGCTGGAAACGGACAGAATGTAATTTTCAATGTTAAGAATAGGAAGAGTGGAAGGTTTGGGGCAGCTGAGTGCACAGCCGTCAGGTGCACAGCGGGAAGCCATTGTTTATTGGGGCTGCTGATTTAAAATCTTGTAAAAACAAAAAGAAAGTCAGACTGTTGATATGGCACAAAGTTACCATCTCTTGAACAGAATGGATTAAATATCTAAGGCATGTGTGTTTGGACACTGTGTGAATCATGAGGCTGCAGGCCCTCTGGTCTCCTGCTTCCTCCATTCCTCTAAGTAACGGCAAACCCAGTCGCATCTGCCTTTGCAACTCGCCCACCAGAAATAATTCCTGTCTCCAGGGCACAGCTAATTGGGTACCAATTGTGCTTTCTCCCCAGTTTGGACTGACATTGATGTATCCCAGAGTCAGGACCCAGAGGTGATCCGGGCTTCAAATTCCCAAAGATTAACAATACAACCGCTGCTGTCTTGCCCAACTTCTAGAACCCCCTCCCTAAACATCTCCACCTCACTATCTCTCTCCTCCTTTAAGGAACCCCTTAAAACCTAATTCTTTGACAAAACGTTGAGCTGCCTTTCCTAGTATCCAGTTAGGTAATTCAGTGCCAGATTTTGTGTGATAACCCTTTTGGCACCTTAGGACGTTTTACTATGTTAAAAGCACTCTTGAGTTACTGTTGATTGCTTTCAGGGGTGGGCGTCCAGGTTGATTTTTGTTTGGCTAATCCAAGAGACAAAGGCTAATTGTAATAGCTCCATTTATTTTCAGTTTGAGGATAACTTACACAACCTCGGATGGAACCCCTTTGCTGAATGAATGCATTAAACTCTCAGGAAACCGCAAGCTGATTGCTGGCCGTGGAGGGTTAAATTGTATTGTGTTTTATCCCTCCACTTACAAAATGAAGAGTAATTCTGTTATTGCCAGTAACTTTGTTTTTTGAAAAAAGGTGAACTATTTGGTCATTCTTGTGACAATTTCAGGGATTATAGTTCAGCAGGTAATGCAACCCTTCCAAGGCATCATAATTCAGATTGAATTTAGGCAGTGAGTGGCAGCAGGCTGAGTGACTGTGTGGTGCATCACACTAATCAAGTTTTGAACCAAGTGTTTCAAATAAGATTTTCCCAGTAGGGTCAATTGGATACAAATCAGAATTAGGAAGCTTCAGATGATTTTCAGCAACCCCCTATCTCTGTTACAACTGATTCCCACAGTGCAACTATTGCCCCAGCGGATGTTAACTAAGGAATAGATCAGTCTATGTTTTCTTTGTCCACCTCTTTCAACTTTACTGAGTTTTCAAATGTCATCTGAGATGCAGTTCTCCAGTTTAAAAACTGATCTTGTTCCTCCCCTCTCAATCCAGCAGCTGTTCCAAAGCCTGAGACGGAAGTCCCTGCCTCTCCAGTCTCATCGCATCATAGCAGCAACCAAGCTGTTTCTCTGACTGAAGAAAAGCGCACCCCACAGGGCAGTCAGAACTCTTTGAACACGGTGAGCTCTGGCAGTGGCAGTGCCGGTGGTGGTGGCACTGGCGGTGTTGGTGGTGGAGGGGGTGTGCAGCCGTACGATGTGGAGATAAGACGTGGAGAAAATGAAGGCTTTGGTTTTGTTATTGTCTCGTCAGTCAGTCGACCAGAAGCAGGCACCACATTCGGTAAGTCATATTTCGAAAGATGTATTTGGATACAAAACAAGATTTTTAAGGTGCAAAACCCATGATACAGTGTACATACTTGCCAGTGAGCACATATTTGCCAGTGAGCAAAAATTATCAGAGATTGCGTTTTTCTCTGAACTAGGACTTGTACATACTTGCATGGTGTACCAACTCCTGTATGATTTTTCATCCAATTATTTAGCCGAGCTGTGTATGTATAGAAATAGGTTGATGGCAGTCTATTTTTCTAATAATTTGCCTTCTGTATTAAGATCACAAGGTAATTGAAAATAATGTCCTGTCTGAGGAAATACTAAACCAAACTTGTTTCCAAACAATAGTTTAATTGTATTTATAGAGCAACTTGGTATAATCTAGGATAACCTGATTGTGTGTGGATTTACTATGGTCGTTGGACTTTCCTAAAACCCTGCATGAAATGTCTGCTTTCTGCTTTCCTTGCTACTTGTGTGGTTCATCTTTACTGGGCAATTCTTTGGGTTACAATAAGTGTGCTTTCTTTGCTAATGATTATGTGTAGCTGATTCAAGCCTGGCATTTAATTGTTTTTAAAAGTTTGAGGTTACGTAAGTATCTACACTGTTTACTTGCTGTTACATTCTGCAGCTCACGGTTTTTAATAGTGACATTCCCCCCCCCCCCCCCTCCCCTCCCTCCAAGAATCAAAGCTGTAGCATAGAAACTAACGTCTTGGTTCCAAATGGATCTCACTGGGTTTGAGGTTTGCTTGCCTTTCTGCAATGAGAAAGAACAGAACATTGGCAAAATGCTAAATTTAAACACAACTCCACACAATAAAACTCCTAAACTTGGCCCAATCAATACAGGAAGCAAACACCAGAAACTGGGATACAAACCGCAACTGGTGTTGATTTGCATTAGGATGTTACATTAGAATTTTGACATCCTGAAGGAATGAGGCCATACCAAGGTTTCTCCTTTGACCTTTGGAGGTTTTACAATACCTCACCCCAAGCTGGTTGTGTTTTCATGTGCACTGCATGCTGATACACAGTTAGTTCTCTGGTGTGTTAATTAATCTGAATGAAAGCACAGATGTCTGAATATACAGTACAAAATGTACATTCCATCATTCACAGGCCATCATTTAAGGCTTCACATTTAAGGGTATGAATCAAATTTCTATTTTCCCTGTTAAAGAACAAGTATTTTTGCATTTGTAACAATATTTCCCTAAATATAAATAGTTTGTTCACTAATTTGAAAGTCCCGGAAGCATTCGCAAAATATATTATTCCGATTATCCTTTTGCTGCCCGCATCACAAAAAGCTTGGGAATGTTACGCATTGACTTGCATGAACATTTTTGATTTGCATTCTAACTTTTTGAAACCTGGAAGGACTAAACGTCACTGAGATAATAGATCTCGGTGGAGTGCTTCTTGCAGCAAGTTTTGCCACTTTCAGTTGGCATTTGTTTGCTGGACGCCTGTCCCAAGTGTTCATTGGCGTATTGCAGTTGAATTATTTGTTAAAAAAGGAAATAGCCCATGGACTTAACTAATAGGAACTGCACGCACCCTCTGAAGACCCTGTGATATTTGCTAGACATTACACTTGACTATTGACAGCTAAAAATATTTTGGAAGTGCTGAAGAGAGAACTGCACATTACCACTTCACAGCTGCATTAAGTAGAACTGATTGCCAATGTTTTGATCATCAACCATGGGATGTAATGCATTCCATCATTAATTTTGCTTGGTGGCACAGTGAATTAACCCCTGACCTTCTGTCTCCCTGTCCTCCTTTCCTAATGATTCACCTTTACCACCTTCCCAATTAAAACTTGTACAAAACCAGGCAATGCATGTGTAGCCATGCCTCACAAAATAGGTCGGATAATCGAAGGGAGCCCTGCAGACCGCTGCGGACAGCTTAAAGTTGGAGACCGTATTTTGGCCGTGAATGGATGTTCGATTACCAACAAGTCCCACTCGGATATTGTCAACTTGATCAAGGAGGCTGGAAACACTGTAACCTTGCGCATCATTCCTGGTGATGGTGAGTTCACAGCCCTCCCACTTAACAGCGAAACAAGTAACAACACCTCCATTGCATGGTGTTAATTGCTATTATGATTTAAATAAATCACTTGCTTTAATTTGTGTTGTGTTTATATTTTGTGATTGACTTAGCTTTGCTGCATTGAAATTGTTGATTTTTCTGAATATAAACGAGAAGTGCCACACGTTCTGGCCACACAATTTAGCACCACACATTTGTGAACAATTTGGCACTCCCCGCATGGGATTTTGTATGAGAGGAGAGCCCACAGTGAACTTGGGCCTCTTGAGTCCATGAACCTGATTTGTACCAAAGATTTTGGGGTCACATTTGCATTACAGAATTTCTATTGGTGCTTATGAAGAGTTGGTTACCGTCAATTGAACTTGGGGGGGTGCGGGGGAGTTGGGATAGATGGTGTTGCTAACTTTTCGGTTGGTTCAATTGCTCTGTTTTATTACCTTTGCTCTCGAGTCGCCAGGTATCTTTATGATACCGCCACGAGGTTCATGTCCAAGTAATGATCAATAACTCAATACACCGATTAGTAAGATTCTAATCAAAGCACATTTATTATACACAGTAATCGCTACTCATGCACAAATTCTACGTCTAAGCTACTTCTACAACTAACAGGCCTATACTTAACTTCGGACTGGCCCACCAGGTCAGGGGAACAAATGGCCTTTCATTCGGGTTCTGAGTCTGCGGGATTCAAAGTTGGTACGGATTGTAGGCTAGGAGCGCCTATCTCGTAGCGAGCGTTGAATTAAGACTTACGGTCTTTCGGCAGTCACTGCATCGGTCATGGTCAAGGTTGGTTCGCGTTGCTGGGTGACCCAGGTAGGAAGGAGAGAGCGAGTTGAACTTGGGGGCTTAACTTTATAGTCCCCAGGGGCTTCCCGCCTTTCGGGGCGGACCCTGTACCTGGTTCTAGGTGATTGGACTTTGTTCCAATCGCTTGGTTCGATTTCTCCAATACTGGAGCGGTTCCCTGATCGATGGGCGGTCTTGAGGTGTCCGTTAACCTCTTTTGTGTTGGCTTCTGCTGGTGTCGGGGAGTCTGGCTTTGCTTTGCCTATCCCAAATATTTCAATTGCACCCGGGGATTGCGCATTAGTATGTAGATGGCTGCTACATTATTATGCTGATGGTCGCTGGTATCGATGCTGTCTGGGCTTTTGCAGAGTTTCAATACACAGCAAACCTGCACCTGCTGGTTTCTGCCTGTGTTGGCTGAATTTCCCTTCAGCCTTTGCCGTTCTCCATTTTAAATCGGGACTTGGCCAACTTAGGTGGCCACACACCCTCCTTGTGATCCTAACGCGAAGCGTGAAGGATCACATTACTGCGTTGTTTTCATTCCCTGACCCGGCGAGCACTCTTCTATGGCCTCTACACTGACCATAACTATGCAAAAAAATTTTAACTGACAATTCTAAGGGGCGCTATGTCAAAACAGGGACATGCATTACAAAACAAGAAGATCGGAACCTCTAACTGTCCTTAATAAACTACACTCACTTAAACATTTCATCACACTAACTTCCTGAACCATACAAGCAAAATCATAGCAGCATTATACACATTGTTCCTGGCTTGGCAGTCAAGCTCAGGATTGTACAATTGCTCATGAACATTTCTTTATTTACAACAAAAATGCAAACAAATGCTCTTTATTATAGATGTCGGGTGTCTGGTCATATCCGAAAATAGAGGATCTTATTCTATATACTGGGGTGTGAGCGCGGTAGGCTATCCTTCTCCATTTTCTCAGACGAATAGTCTGCACGATGCAGCAGAGTATCGCCAGACCAATAAGGATTCTATCACGTAGGACAGGGAATACCAGGTTATAAGCCTGTCACACCAAGATGGTGTAGTCTCGCCTGTGACTGGGCTCTGGGTACTGTGGAGAAGTGAATCATTAACTGCTGGGGGGGGGGGGGTTGAGGTCAGGGGATTCGCGTTCACGCGCAACCAAATGTCCATTACAACGATGAGTAATCCGGAGGATGTCCTCATGGTTCTTCTTCTCTTCTCTGGAGCTTCTGGAGTTCTGTGGAATCAATCATAGTGTCTGTTACTATCTTGGTTTAACATCTCGTATGATAGCCTGTCTGTCCTTTAGTGCCAATTACTCCCTTTATAATTGGTCACTATGTGTGACTCCCTCATTTTTTTTTCAAAAACAGAATTTCAGAACAAGACACACTTACAAATACTGAACCAGTGCGAGCCGTCTCACAGACTGTGCGGTTTACCATCCAAATGTTTGAGGATGTAAATAGCAAAGGGTTGGCAACCTAAGGGTTACCGGAAACAAAACAAAACTTATTGAACCAAACTTTCCGAAATGAGGTGCGTATGGGCCGCGATGGGTACGATTTGGATGGAGTCCCCGGGTAGGACGGCGACCAATGCCGCGTGTGCCCTACCCGAGCGCAGCTGACCAGAGGGGGGTTCCCAAGCAGGGCGGGTCCCAAGCCATTTCTCCACTGCCTGAGCAACCGACAGGAACGGGCAAGAAATGTAGGCATCGTGGGGGGTTGCCGTAGTTGTTCTTCCCTCGAACCAGAAGGGCAGTTATGAACGGGGGTCTGTGTTTCCGTCGACAGACGAATTCCTCTGAACTGGCATCTGGGACCTTAACAAGTCTCTGCGGGCAAGTTCTCAGAGATTTCTGCTGAAAGGGCGTGGGGCTGTGGAAAAAAATTTCCGGTCTGACATACAACATTTAACAGTACAAGTACAAACAACATCAAACATGCTGCAGCTTCCATCAGAAAGGACACCGTTTTCTCCCAAGCGGTTCCTTTTGAAACATCATCTGGACACCTCAGTTATTGGTTGCGAACAGGGTCGCAAAGGGGTTCTCGTTTTGGGAGTCAGACTCAAGGTCGTCATCTTTTCCCGGATGCCAAACTCTCGAATGTATCAGGGCTGATAGGGCTGCTTGGTATGATTTTGGATCGCTCTTGTCATTCCGGACGAGTCTGTACGAATTATCTCTGTGCCAATAGGTCGTGTCTAGTTGTGTGGAGACTGAATCGGGGTCGTCATGGTAGGTCGGTGGTGGGGTTTGTGTAGGAAATTGATCATGAAGGGATCACTCGGATCGTAGTCGGATTCGTTGGGTGTGGGTCCTGTTGCATGTGGATAGTAGAAAGGCGTGCTGTGGCTATTGTCCGAGTCACAGTCGCTGTCTCTGCAGTCTGTGGGCGTTCCGGGGCGGAGTGTATATTTCGGGGGTGGAGTCCAGGTAGAGTCTGTGGCTGGGCTGGACGTGTTGGGGGATGGTAGGGTTACGTTGGCTGTGGGTGGGTGTGGTGTGCTGCGTCGAGCGTGAAGTGGTGTGCGTGGTTAGACTGTGTTCCATATGCCTTCAGCTGGTTGGTATGGAACCACGCAGTCTTTCCATTGGGGTACTTTATTTTGTAGACGGAAGGGCTTACTTTGTCCGCAATGGAGTACTGACCCGAGTACTTTGGTGACAGGAATGTGCTGGGGTTGTATACGGAGAGCATGACTTGCTGTCCTACACTGAACTCAGTCGCATGCACTGTCTTGTCGAAACAGGCCTTGCTCTGTTTCTTTCTTGTGCCCAATTTCACTGCGGCTGCTAGCTGAGCTGTTTTAACATTATCCACTAATTGTTTGACTGCGTTCTCATGTGTGAGGGCCGTCACTTCGGGGCTGGTCAAGTCGAAACCTAATAAAAATTCTGTGCCTTTCATGGGGCGTCCGGTCATGAGAGTGTGTGGGGTTTAACCTGTGGACGTTGAAACTGTATTGCGCAAAAACATCAACGCAAAAGGGAGGACTGAGTCCCAAGTGGTGTTGTTTTGCTGGACCATTTTTCTGAGGGTGGATTTTAGGGTCCGATTCATGCGCTCCACGATACCACTCGACTGTGGGTGGTATGCAATGTGGAATTTTTAGGTAATGCCAAATATCGTGAGGACGTTCTTCATGACGCGTCCCGTAAAATGGGAACCTTGGTCGGATTCAATGCTGCAGGGGAGTCCCCGTCTTGTAAAGAGCTGCGAGGCAGAGGGGACAGTTTAAAAGGGCGCGCCGTGGGTGAGGTAAGTACTGCTTAACCACTTCCTTACCTTGCAGGTCAGCTGTTCGGGAGAGAGATCAGTTTTGGGAGCAGGCCTATTGGCTGACTGTAAATCAGGAAGGATACAAAGGGTGTGGCTGAAGTGCCTATAGAAACAGAGTGCTGAAGGCAAACAGAGTGTATCTGAGTTTGGGTAAGGCTGAGTTCGGGTAAGAGGGGAGTGACAAAAAAAAAAAAAATCAAATTAATTAAGTAAATTAATTAACTAGTTAAGGGAATTTGGTGCTCACCTGAAGGAGGTGCAGAGAAGCAGACCTGTGAGGGAGTCTCTGGAGCAATTGCATCACAGCCAGCAGGTAAGTGATTGGCTTGTAACTGGTAAGTGATTTCTCTCTCTTTGACTTTCTCTTAGCTGTGTAGTGTAGTTCAAATTTAACTTCAGGTTTAAGTCATGGCAGGAGAGCTCAGACCCGTGTCATGCTCCTCTTGTGAGATGTGGCAAGTCAGGGACCCTTCTGGTGTCCCTGACTCCTTCATCTGCAAGAAGTGTGTCCAACTGCAGCTCCTGTTGGACCGCTTGACGGCTCTGGAGCTGCGGATGGACTCACTTTGGAGCATCCGCGATGCTGAGGAAGTTGTGGATAGCACATTCAGTGAGTTGGTCACACCGCAGATTAAAATTACTGAGGCAGATAGGGAAAGGGTGACCAACAGACAGAGGAAGAGTAGGAAGGCAGTGCAGGGATCCCCTGCGGTCATCTCCCTCCAAAACAGATTTACCGTTTTGGAAACTGTTGGGGGAGATGGCTCACCAGGGGAAGGTGGCAGCAGCCAGGTTCATGGCACCGTGGCTGGCTCTGCTGCACAGAAGGGCGGGAAAAAGAGTGGCAGAGCTATAGTGATAGGGGATTCAATTGTAAGGGGAATAGACAGGCGTTTCTGCGGACGCAAACGAGAATCCAGGTTGGTATGTTGCCTCCCTGGTGCAAGGGTCAAGGATGTCTCGGAGCGGCTGCAGGGCATTCTGGAGGGGGAGGGTGAACAGCCAGCTGTCATGGTGCATATAGGCACCAACGATATAGGTAAAAAACGGGATGAGGTCCTACAAGCTGAATTTAGGGAGTTAGGAGTTAAACTAAAAAGTAGGACCTCAAAGGTAGTAATCTCAGGATTGCTACCAGTGCCACGTGATAGTCAGAGTAGGAATGACAGGATAGCTAGGATGAATACGTGGCTTGAGAGATGGTGCAAGAGGGAGGGTTTCAAATTCCTGGGACATTGGGACCGATTCTGGGGGAGGTGGGACCTGTACAAATCGGACGGTCTGCATCTGGGTGGGACCGGAACCAATGTTCTCGGGGGGGTGTTTGCTAGTGCAGTTGGGGAGGGTTTAAACTAATGTGCCAGGGCGATGGGAACCGATGTAGGAAGTCAGTGGGGACAGAAACAAAAGGCAGGAAGGGAGAGTGTGTAAAGCATGACCAGAGAAAGCAGGGCAGAGAGCAAGGAAGGTCTACATTAAACTGCATTTATTTCAATGCAAGGGGACTGACGGCAAAGCGGATGAACTCAGGGCATGGACGGGCACATGGGACTGGGATATTATAGCTATGACTGAAACATGGCTAAGGGAGGGGCAGGACTGGCAGCTCAATGTTCCGGGGTACAGATGCTATAGAAAGGATAGAACAGGAGGTAAGAGAGGAGGGGGAGTGGCGTTTTTGATTAGGGAGAACATCACAGCAGTACTTAGAGGGGATATATCCGAGGGTTCGCCCACTGAGTCTATATGGGTGGAACTGAAAAATAAGAAGGGAGAGATCACCTTGGTAGGACTGTACTACAGGCCCCCAAATAGTCAGCGGGAAATTGAGGAGCAAATATGTAAGGAGATTACAGATAGCTGCAAGAATAATAGGGTGGTAGTAGTAGGGGACTTTAACTTTCCCAACATTGACTGGGACAGCCATAGCATTAGGGGTTTGGATGGAGGGAAATTTGTTGAGTGTATTCAGGAGGAATTTCTCATTCAGTATGTGGATGGACCGACTAGAGAGGGGGCAAAACTTGACCTCGTCTTGGGAAATAAGGAAGGGCAAGTGATAGAAGTGCTAGTGAGGGATCACTTTGGGACAAGTGACCATAATTCCATTAGTTTTAAGATAGCTATGGAGAATGATAGGTCTGGCCCAAGAGTTAAAATTCTTAATTGGGGCAAGGCCAATTTTGATGGTATCAGACAGGAACTTGCAGAGGTAGATTGGGGGAGACTATTGGCAGACAAAGGGACGGCTGGTAAATGGGAGGCTTTTAAAAATGTGTTAACCAGGGTGCAGGGTAAGCACATTCCCTTTAGAGTGAAGGGCAAGGCTGGTAGAAGTAGGGAACCCTGGATGACTCGAGATATTGAGACTCTGGTCAAAAAGAAGAAGGAGGCATATGACGTACATAAGCAACTGGGATCAAGTAGATCCCTTGAAGCGTATAGAGATTGTCGAAATAGAGTTGAGGGAAATCAGGAGGGCAAAAAGGGGACATGAAATTGCTTTGGCAAATAATGCAAGGGTGAATCCAAAGAGATTCTACAGATACATAAAGGGGAAAAGAGTAACTAGGGACAGAGTAGGGCCTCTTAAGGATCAACAAGGGCATCTATGTGCAGAGCCACAAGAGTTGGGTGAGATCCTGAATGAATATTTCTCATCGGTATTCACGGTGGAGAAAGGCATGGATGTTAGGAAACTAAGGGAAATAAATAGTGATGTCTTGAGAAGTGTGCATATTACAGAGGAGGAGGTGCTGGAAGTCTTAAAGCGCATCAAGGTAGATAAATCCCCGGGACCTGATGAAATGTATCCCAGGATGTTGTGGGAGGCTAGGGAGGAAATTGCGGGTCCCCTAACCGAGATATTTGAATCATCGGCAGCCACAGGTGAGGTGCCTGAAGATTGGAGAGTGGCGAATGTTGTGCCCTTGTTTAAGAAGGGCAGCAGGGAAAAGCCTGGGAACTACAGACCGGTGAGCCTAACGTCTGTAGTAGGTAAGTTGCTAGAAGGTATTCTGAGAGACAGGATCTACAAGCATTTAGAGAGGCAAGGACTGATTCGGGGCAGTCAGCATGGCTTTGTGCGTGGAAAATCATGTCTCACAAATTTGATTGAGTTTTTTGAGGGAGTGACCAAGAAGGTAGATGAGGGCAGTGCAGTAGACGTTGTCTACATGGACTTTAGCAAAGCCTTTGACAAGGTACCGCATGGTAGGTTGTTGCAGAAGGTTAAAGCTCACGGGATCCAGGGTGAGGTTGCCAATTGGATTCAAAATTGGCTGGACGACAGAAGACAGAGGGTGGTTGTAGAGGGTTGTTTTTCAAACTGGAGGCCTGTGACCAGTGGTGTGCCTCAGGGATCGGTGCTGGGTCCACTGTTATTTGTGATTTATATTAATGATTTGGATGAGAATTTAGGAGGCATGGTTAGTAAGTTTGCAGATGACACCAAGATTGGTGGCACAGTGGATAGTGAAGAAGGTTATCTAGGATTGCAACGGGATCTTGATCAATTAGGCCAGTGGGCCGACGAATGGCAGATGGAGTTTAATTTAGATAAATGTGAGGTGATGCATTTTGGCAGATCGAATCAGGCCAGGACCTACTCAGTTAATGGTATGGCGTTGGGGAGAGTTATAGAACAAAGAGATCTAGGAGTACAGGTTCATAGCTCCTTGAAGGTGGAGTCGCAGGTGGACAGGGTGGTGAAGAAGGCATTCGGCATGCTTGGTTTCATTGGTCAGAACATTGAATATAGGAGTTGGGACGTCTTGTTGAAGTTGTACAAGACATTGGTACGGCCACACTTGGAATACTGTGTGCAGTTCTGGTCACCCTATTATAGAAAGGATATTATTAAACTAGAAAGAGTGCAGAAAAGATTTACTAGGATGTTGCCGGGACTTGATGGTTTGAGTTATAAGGAGAGGCTGGATAGACTGGGACTTTTTTCCCTGGAGCGTAGGAGGCTTAGGGGTGATCTTATAGAGGTCTATAAAATAATGAGGGGCATAGATAAGGTAGATAGTCAACATCTTTTCCCAAAGGTAGGGGAGTCTAAAACTAGAGGGCATAGGTTTAAGGTGAGAGGGGAGAGATTCAGAAGGGCCCAGAGGGGCAATTTCTTCACTCAGAGGGTAGTGAGTGTCTGGAATGGGCTGCCAGAGGTAGTAGTAGAGGCGGGTACAATTGTGTCTTTCAAAAAGCATTTAGATGGTTACATGGGTAAGATGGGTATAGAGGGTTATGGGCCAAGTGCGGGCAACTGGGACTAGCTTAATGGTAAAAACTGGGCGGCATGGACTGGTTGGGCCGAAGGGCCTGTTTCCATGCTGTAAACGTCTATGATTCTATGATTCTATGTGGTGGGTCAAAATCTTGGCTGTGGTCTTTGCCGTGTTAGTTCTGGATGGGAATGCTTCCACCCATTTTGTAAACGTGTCTATCACCACGAGTTCATATTTATAACCATTCCTGCAAGGGGGCAGTGGTCCTATAAAATCAATCTGGAGGTTAGTCCAGGGGCCATTAACAGGTCAGGTGTGACTAAGCTCAGCCTTTTTGGCATATCTGTCCGGATTATTATGGGCACAGATAAGACAATTCTCGATGTAGTGATTTACATCGTCCTTTAAATTCGGCCACCAACAAATCTGCCTGAGGTGGGCTGTAGTGGGATCGATTCCCTGATGTCCATGGGGGCCGGATCAGCAGGAGTTTCTCAGGCGCTGCGTGGAGGAGCTTAAAAAGGAGGTGCTGGCGCCACTGCTGACGGCGATCGAGGGGCTGAAGGAGACCCAGAAGGCCCAGGAGGTAGAGCTCCGAGAGGTGAGGGCCAAAACCACCGAGAACGAGGACGAGACCTTGGGCCTGGCGGTGAAGATGGAGGCGCACGAGGCGCTGCACAAGAGGTGGGCCGAAAGATTCGAGGACCTGGAGAACAGGTCGAGGAGGAAGAATCTCCGGATTCTGGGTCTCCCTGAAGGGGTGGAGGGGGCCGATGCCGGGGAGTATGTGAGCATGATGCTCCATTCGCTGATGGGTGCGGAGGCCTCTCCGAGCCCCCTGGAGCTAGATGGGGCTCACCGGGTCCTGGCGAGGTGACCCAAGGCCGGCGAGCTGCCAAGGGCGATAGTAGTGAGGTTCCATCGTTTCGCGGACAGAGAGTGTGTCCTGAGATGGGCCAAGAAAGAGCGGAGCAGTAGATGGGAGAATGCGGTGATCCAAATCTACCAGGACTAGAGCGCGGAGGTGACAAAGAGGAGAGCTGGTTTCAATCGTACCAAGGCGGTGCTGCATAGGAAGAGGGTGAGATTCGGAATGCTGCAGCCAGCGCGACTGTGGGTCACATTTCAGGATCGACACCACTATTTTGAAACGCCAGAAGAGGCTTGGACCTTTATCCAAACGGAAAAATTGGACTCAAACTGAGGGTCTGTGGTTGTGGGGGAGATGTCGATTGTATACAGGGTTGTAAATATGTGTAAAGAATGTTTCACGGGTGGGACGATGGATGGGGATGGGAGAAGAGATTTGATGGGGAGACTGTGGGGAATGTGGGTGCCGGTGCTGGAGGGAGGGAAGACCCGGGGATGGGGGAATTGGGATAAGGCCGCAACAGGAGCTGCGCCACAGGGGGCGGGGCTGGCTCAGGAAAGCGCGGGCTTTTTCCCGCGTTAGGGAAGGGCGGAGGGGGGTGGATGGCGGAGCGCAAGGAGGAGGGGGGATTTCCACACGGGGGGGAGTCAATGGGAAGCCGGGGTCAGCAGGTGTCAGCTGACTTACGGAAGTATTATGGGGGGAGCAAAATAGCTAGATCTGGATCTAGCAGGGGCGGGGGGGGGGGTTGTGGAGGGGGGGAAATAGGGTTGCTGCTGGATTGGCCGAGGGGGAACTGAAAACGGAAGAAGTGGTCGGGGTGGGGGTTCCCCGTCTGGGGGACTGGAGGGTGCAGGAGGCGTGGGCACGGAACTGGCCTAAAATAGGAGATGGCTAGTCGGCGGGGGGTGGTGGGGGGGGGGGGGGGGGGGGGGAGTCAATGGGAAGCCGGGGTCAGCAGGTGTCAGCTGACTTACGGAAGTAGTATGGGGGGAGCAAAAGAGCTAGATCTGGATCTAGCGGGGGGGGGGGGGGAATAGGGTTGCTGCTGGATTGGCCGAGGGGGAACTGAAAACGGAAGAAGTGGTCGGGGCGGGGGTTCCCCGTCTGGGGGACTGGAGAGTGCGGGAGGCGCGGGCACGGGACTGGCCTAAAATAGGAGATGGCTAGTCGGCGGGGGGGGGGGGGGGGGGGGGGGGGGGCGGGAAGCCCCCCAATCCGGCTGATAACGTGGAATGTGAGGGGCCTAAATGGGCCGGTTAAGAGGGCCCGAGTGTTCGCGCACTTAAAGGGACTGAAGGCAGACGTGGTCGTGCTTCAGGAGACACATCTGAAGGTGGCTGACCAGGTCAGGTTAAGAAAGGGATGGGTAGGACAGGCATTCCATTCGGGGCTGGATGCTAAGAATAGAGGGGTCGCAATACTGGTGGGGAAGCGGGTGTCGTTTGAGGTCAAGAACATAGTAGCGGACAATGGAGGTCGATACGTGATGGTGAGCGGTAGGTTGCAGGGGACGTGGGTGGTATTGGTAAATGTATACGCCCCAAACTGGGACGATGCTGGATTCATCAAGCATATGTTGGGGCGCATTCCGGACTTGGAGGTAGGAAGCTTGATAATGGGTGGGGATTTCAACACTGTGTTGGACCCAGCACTGGATCGCTCCAAATCTAGGACCGGAAAGAGGTCGGCTGTGGCCAAGGTGCCCAGGGGGTTTATGAACCAGATGGGGGGAGTGGATCCGTGGAGATTTGCTAGGCCTTTGGCCAGATAATTTTCTTTTTTCTCCCACGTACACAAAGCCTACTCCCGGATAGATCTTTTTGTTCTGGGCAGGGCGCTGATCCCGAAAGTGGAGGGAACGGAGTATTCGGCCATAGCCATTTCAGACCACGCCCCGCACTGGGTGGAACTGGAGTTGGGAGAGGAGAGGGACCAACGCCCACTGTGGCGGTTGGATGTGGGACTGCTGGCAGATGAGGAGGTGTGCGGGAAGGGGCGGGGGTGCATTGAAAGGTATTTGGAGGCCAACGACAATGGGGAGGTGCAGGTGGGGTAGTATGGGAGGCGCTGAAGGTGGCGGTCCGGGGAGAGTTAACCTCCATCAGGGCTCATAGGGAGAAGAGAGAGGGCAGGGAAAGGGAGAGGTTAGTGGGGGAGATTTTAAGAGTGGACAGGAGATGTGCAGAGGCCCCTGAGGAGGGACTACTCAGGGAGAGACAAAGTCTCCAGACAGAGTTCGACCTGTTGACCACAGGGAAGGCAGAGGCACAGTGGAGGAAAGCACAGGGGGCGACGTATGAGTCTGGGGAGAAGGCGAGCCGGATGCTGGCACATCAGCTCCGTAAGAGGATGGCAGCGAGGGAGATAGGTGGAGTCAAGGATGGAAGGGGAACTACGGTGCGGAGTGCGGTGAAAGTAAATGAGGCATTCAAGGCCTTCTATGAGGAGCTGTACAGATCCCAGTCCCCAGCGGGGGAAGAGGGGATGCAACGATTCTTGGACCAACTGAGGTTCCCGAGGGTGGAGGAGCAGGAGGTGGCTGGTTTGGGGGCGCCAATTGGGTTGGAGGAGCTGATTAAAGGACTGGGGAGCATGCAGGCAGGGAAGGCCTCGGGACCGGATGGGTTCCCGGCTGAGTTCTATCGGAAGTACGTAGACCTGTTAGCCCCGTTGCTGGTGAGGACTTTCAATGAGGCAAGGGAGGAGGGGGGGGCCCTGCCCCCGACAATGTCTGAGGCGACGATCTCTTTGATCCTGAAGCGGGATAAGGACCCACTGCAATGTGGGTCGTACAGGCCGATCTCGCTCCTCAACGTGGATGCTAAGTTTCTGGCAAAAGTGCTGGCTACGAGGATCGAGGACTGTGTCCCGGGGGTGATTCACGAGGACCAGACGGGATTTGTAAAGGGCAGGCAGCAACACCAATGTGCGGAGGTTCCTAAACGTGATAATGATGCCATCGGTGGAGGAAGAGGCGGAGATAGTGGCAGTTATGGACGCGGAGAAGGCCTTTGACCGAGTAGAGTGGGAGTATCTCTGGGAAGTGTTGCGGAGGTTTGGGTTCGGGGGAGGGTTTATTTAGCTGGGTTAAGCTCCTATATAGAGCCCCGGTGGCGAGTGTGGTTACGAATTGGCGGAGGTCGGAGTATTTTCGGCTGTATCGAGGGACGAGGCAGGGGTGCCCCCTGTCCCCCCTGCTGTTTGCATTAGCAATTGAACCTTTGGCCATGGCATTAAGGGAGTCCAGGAAATGGAGGGGGGTGGTCCGAAGTGGAGAGGAGCATCGAGTGTCACTGTATGCAGACGACCTGTTGCTGTATGTGGCGGATCCAGTGGAGGGGATGGTGGAGGTCATGAAGATTCTAAGGGAGTTTGGGGACTTTTCGGGCTATAAGCTCAATGTAGGGAAAAGTGAGCTCTTCGTGGTGCATCCAGGGGACCAGGGAAGAGGGATAGACGATCTACCGTTGAGGAGTGTGGAAAGGAGCTTTCGGTACGTTTTTTTTAAAACACCACACCGTCATGTGTGGTCAGAGCATTTTTAAACCTCTCGTAGGGTGCTGGATAGTTTCCTTTTAAAATCTCCCTGAGATTGCTGTCCTGCTTCTGGGCCTGCACTAAATCCTTGATATTAGTCTGCGAGACCTGAACTGCATTCACTGGTGCGCTTTGGGGGAGTGTCCAAAAATATCCATGCCTGGAACCTGCTTTAGCCAGTGCGTCGGCTTTTACATTTCCAGGGGGGGAGGAACGATGGTGACTTCGAACTTTGACTATCCTAAAAGTCCTGTTCTGTGCTCTCTCTAAGATGTGACGGAGCAATGGGGCTGAAGGGAGGGGTTTTCTGTCTGCGGAAACAAATCCTCTTGCTTTCCACAGGGGCAGGAATTCCGTAAGGCTGTTGCAGACATAGAGGTTGTCCGAATATATGTGCTGGGCTGGGGAAGGAATCTGGGTCTTCCACTATATACGCGATGGCCGCAAGCTCTGCTGCCTGCACGCCTAAGTAGCCTGGAAGTTTTAATGATATTTCCTCTAGGGCGCGTCCGCGTCCTCGACATAAATACCGCATCCTGTTATGCGCTTCCCTTCCAATACTGTGGAAGATCCATCCACATATATCTTTATGGGCTCGCACGTGTCTGTGTGCTTGGGGCTCTGGGTTGAACTACCTATCTTTCTGAGGGGGGTTTTCGCAATAAAGGGGCCTGTGTTGTGGTGTGGAGAGATAATTTCACATTCATGGGGGTTCCGGCGTACTGTAGGTTGTCAGCTTAAAAAGTGTGGGTCTTTGTCCTTTTAACAGTGATGTCCCGTCCCTGCAAAAGAAGGGTCCATCTAGCTGCTCTAATCTGACTGACTGTACCCTCCTTGAGTCGTCCGTACAGTAAAAGTTGGGTGGGGGTGTGTTCTGTGAGGATTGTGATGGGGTTCAGTCCGGTAATGTACGAAAAATACTGAAATGCCCAAAATACTGCGAGCAGGTGCCTCTCACAGGCTGAAAATCCCTGCTCCACAGCATCTAAAATTCTGGAGGCGTCAGCTACGGGCCTTAACTGTTCGTGCCGTTCCTGGAGGAGCACGGCCGAAAGGGTGCAGTCTGTGGTTGCTACCTCTATAGCGTAAGGGGAAAGCGGGTCTGGAACTTGTAGTGCGGGGGCTGCTATGAGTGCCTGTTTTAAAGAGTCCACAGCATCCGTATGCTGCGGAAGCCATTCCTAGGGGGATCCTTTCTTTAGGAGGTCTGAGAGGGGTGCTGCCTTGCTGGCGAAACCGTCAATGTGGTTTCGGCAGTAGCCAACCAGTCCTAAAAACAACCGGAGGGCTGAAACGTTCTGGGGAAGGGGCAATTTAGCAATCGAGTCAATCCTTTTGTGCTCAATCTCGCATTTACCGTGCGTGATAATTGTTCCCAAATATATCACCTTGTCTTCCAAAATCTGGGCCTTTTTGGGGTTAACTTTACAACCAATTGAGTGTAAGAGTTCCAGGAGTTCGGACAGAAGCTCGATGTGCTCTTCCTTGGTGTCTGTCTGCAGTAGTAGGTCGTCTACGTACTGTACGAGACATTCGGGGCGAGAGAATTTGGCTAAATCATTTGCCAGCTGTCGGTGGAAAATGGAGGGGGAGTTGTGGAATCCTTGTGGCAGGCATGTCCATGTGTACTGCTGATTTTTAAAAGTGAAGGCAAATTTGTACTGGCACGCCTTTGCCAATGGAATGGACCAGAATCCATTACTGACATCCAAAACCGTAAAGAATCGGGAATTGAGTCCCTGCTTGAGCATGGTCTCGGGATTTGTGGTACTGTGGGGGCTGCTGCGGGGGTGATTTTGTTGAGTTCCCGGTAATCGATGGTCAGTCGCCATGATCCATCGGGCTTTCTCACTGGCCAAATCGGGGCATTATTAGTGGAGGCTACTGATCTGAGTACACCCTGCTCTAATAAGCTTTCGATTACTTTTGCAATTTCTCCCTCTGCCTCTTGGGGAAATCCATACTGTTTTGGGGGTCTTGGGTCAGGTCCTGTGATTTGTACGGAGCCAGTCATCCGTCCACAGTCGTGTTTGTGGGTCGCGAATGCTGCCCTGTTCTTTGTAAAACTGCCCTAACCTGCTTGTCCGTGCTAAGCGTGGTCGGTTTGAACCAAAATCTGCCTACTACGCTAATTTTGTTTGCGTATTCACCTATGTTGAGCGTTGCGGGGGCTCTTGCGGATTTTGCCATTTTCCAGACACACTGATTGACTGGATCAAATGAAAGATTGTGGGAATTCATGAAGTCTATTCCTCGAATATGTTCTGCTGTGTGGGGCAGGTCAACTAAAACCACGGGGTGCTTGGTGGTGATGTTGCCGATTTGAATGGGTACAGGGGCTGTGATGTGTCCCTGCTGTGAGTGGCCTGTAAAGCCGCTGAGGGTGATGGTGGTTGTAGTGGGCCACGTGTCTTTTTGAAACAGGGTGGAGGAATTTATTGTGGTGCAGGACCCTCCTGTGTCCCATAGAAATTCGATGGGCTGTCCCCAGATTTTCGCTGCAACTACCGGTCGTCCGGACCTATCCCAACTGGGGGAGACCGAACACCGTCAGTCCGTTCCGGTCGGGTCCATCTGATCTGAACGGGCGCGAACACTATGAATGGGCTCTGTCTTCTTCTTACTCAGAGTGCCTGTCTGCTGGGCTCTCTGTGGCTTTCGTGGGGCATTGCACTCTCTTGCAAAGTGTCCCAACTGTCCACAGTTGTAACACTCCTGTGACTTGGGTGGGGGGCTGTTCTTTCCTTCATTCACCTATGCGGGGTTCTGGTGTGTTGTAACTGCCTGTATATCTGCATCGGCCTGCTTTTCTTCGGGATTTTTAACTGCGGGTTTGTTTTGTACAGATTGCTCCCAGGCGCGGGACAATCTTTTTACTACCCATTTCTCGTTATGAGCCTCCTCTGAGGGATCATAATTCGCACAAGCTTTTTGTCCTGTTTCTGTGGCATAGGAGATAAGGGTGCGGGTCCATTTGGCCATGTTGTCTGGGGACAAATGGGCGTGGTCTACGTCTCCAAAAACGGCTGCAAAATGGATCCACAGGCATCCAGCAAACGTTGTGGGGAGCTCGGTTTTCTTTTGCCTGCATTTGTTGAGGCCATCTACGGGGTCACCCTGGTTATACCCGATCGCATCTAGGACAGCGGTATGCATTTCTGCAAGGGTGCCTCCTCCTACATTCTGTGGGTCGGGAAGGGCTGCTACGACCGAAGGGTCTAAACTCAAAACTGTGAGCTTTACGTGCTCTCGCTCATCCAGGCTGTACATGGTCGCCTGCTGCTTTACTCTGGCAAAGAAGTAGTGGGGGTCGGAGGTGGGAAGGAACGGTGTGATTTTCTCGCACGCGTCCCGTAATTGGGTCACTGTTAAGGGGGTGGTATACAAAAATTCCGTGTCGTCTGCTGTGGCTGTGCGGTGGGTGGTTACTGGGTTCACTGGAGCCTGAACTATCTGCTCTGTGGGGGGTTGGGGCATTTTTCTCTTCTGTGGCTTTCACTGCGCACATGTTCCCTGAACATATCTCTGCGCTGTTTCATTTAATTCTTCCCAATCAGGGCCGTATTCCTTATCTAATTTTGCTCCAAAGGTTTCCTGGAATCCTTTTTGGACTGAAAGCAGCGATTGCAGCTCTGCAATCTGCTTCCGGCACTTTGCGTGGTCTAGTGAGCTTTGTCTTTGTTCTGTGGTGGCAGCATGGAGTGCTCTTAACGCTGCCTTCAGGTCACTACACTGCTTCTGCAATGCTTCTACCTGCTTCTCGGTTTCTTCGCGTACCAGGACCAGGACTCAATTGTCCTGATAGGCCTTTTCATACTGGGACTGGAAGCTGCTTGAGTGCACCAGACAAGACTGGTTTGCTCTCTTGGCATCCTCCACCTCTCTGTCTTTTGCTGCCAACTTCCTCCTTAACTCTAAGGTCTCTCTTTCTACCTCGCTTACATCGACCTTGCTTATTCGATGTATGCCTTCTATCTCTTTCCGGAGCGTCGTAACGACCTCCTCTGTGCCTCGCAATTGTGCCAAACAGGACACGATTGCCATCGGCTTGCGAGCTTTTCCTAAGCTCTTCTTGTGGATCTCGCTCAGGGTCTCCCACCAAGTATGTCCTATACTCCCGCGACCTGTTTCCTCATTGCTACAGAATTCACTCCAAAGGGGCCAACCCTTCCCTTTGAGATATTTCCTGATCTCCTCTTCCCAAATGGGACATTGTCCCACTCTACTTCTGCTGGTCGCTGCGACTGCAAATTCCTCGGGTTCATGAGGCGTTGCATTGCCTGCATTGCCATCTTTCCTATCCGAATGCTGCTCTTCAAATTTGGGTCAGGGGTATTAAGGCGGGGCTGTAAATACGGGTACGGCTTTCGCTACTTTCCAAAATACAAACTCCCGACAGTTTTGTCGCAACAAAAAATCTATCAGTGTTACCTTATCGCCCTGTTAGTTACGCATGCATACACACACTTCCAAATTATGTGGATTGATCAGAACTGCTTGAACACTTGTGGTTTTCTGTTCCCAATTGGATCTCTAATTCAAATTCTGGGTTCTGCCGGAGTGGTTATGCGGGGGAGTTGAGATAGATGGTGTTGCTAACTTTTCGGTTGGTTGAATTGCTCTGTTTTATTACCTTTGCTCTTGAGTCGCCAGGTATCTTTATGATACCGCCACGAGGTTCAAGTCCAAGTAATGATCAATAACTCAATACACCGATTAGTAAGATTCAAATCAAAGCACATTTATTATACACAGTAATCGCTACTCACGCACAAATTCTATGTCTAAGCTACTTGAAAATGAAAATCGCTTATTGTCACAAGTAGGCTTCAAATGAAGTTACTGTGAAAAGCCCCTAGTCGCCACATTCCGGCACCTGTTCGGGGAGGCTGTTACAGGAACTTCTACAACTAACAGGCCTATACTTAACTTCGGACTGGCCCACCAGGTCAGGGGAACAAATGGCCATTCGTTCGGGTTCTGAGTCTGCGGGATTCGAAGTTGGTACGGATTGGTAGCTAGGAGTGCCTATCTCGTAGCGAGCGTTGAATTAAGACTTACGGTCTTTCGGCGGTCACTGCACCGGTCACGGTCAAGGTTGGTTCGCGTTGCTGGGTGACCCGGGCAGGAAGAAGAGAGCGAGTTGAACTTGGGGGCTTAACTTTATAGTCCCCAGGGGCTTCCCGCATTTCGGGGCGGACCCTATACCTGGTTCTAGGTGATTGGACTTCATTCCAATCGCTTGGTTTGATTTCTCCAATACTGGAGCGGTTCCCTGATCGATGGGCGGTCTTGAGGTGTCCGTTAACCTCTTTTGTGTTTGCTCCTGCTGGCGCCGGGGAATCTGGCTTTGCTTTGTTTATCACAAATGTTTCAATTGCACCCAGGGATTGCGCATTAGTATGTAGATCGCTGCTAATTATTATGCTGATGGTCGCTGGTATCGATGCTGTCTGGGCTTTTGCAGAGTTTTAATACACAGCAAACCTGCACCTGCTGGTTTCGGCCTGTGTTGGCTGAATTTCCCTTCAGCCTTTGCCGTTCTCCATTTTAAATCGGGACTTGGCCTACTTAGGTGGCTACAGTGGGGTTCCACGGTGTTGGTGGTGGGGGTTGTTTTGTTTCATTTATAAAATGATAAAATCCAAATAAAAATATTTTCCAAAAAAAGGAATGAGCCGGTTGTTGAGGGGTGGAGGATAGCTGTGAGCGGTGTGAGAGTTCCAGCCAACCGTATACATATGTTCTGGTCCTGGAGAAATTTTGGAGGTCTTTTTTCAGCACCATGTTGGTGATCCTGTCAGACCTGCCAGAGCTGCAGCTGGGGACAGAGGCAGATGTTTTAGCCTTCGCCTCGCTGATTGTTCGCAGGTGGGTCCTGTTGGGGTGGAGATCAGCCTCTCTGCCCTGTGTCCATCCTCCATGGGGGGGCGTTGGGCACATCCCATCTCCAACTTCATACCCATGCAGGTGTGGAGCGTGGTTGGAGATCACAATCGTAGAGTAGTCCGCTCTTAGTATCCCTGGAAGCACTGCTTTCCCCACTACAAAGAAGTTGTTACGCGCGTTTACCCCGGTACCTGGGATAAGAAGGCAAACTCCCTCAGTGTGTGAACCACCATGGGTCCACTGCCCCCATCTGTTCCATAAATGCGTTTAGTTCATTCGCCATATTTGAGGTCTTCCCCAATTTGGGGTTTGATCTGTCCGTCCGTGGGTCCTCCATCCAGTTAAAGTCCCCACCCACCCCATGTCGACACCGGGATTTCCGCAATGGTCTTCTTTCTTTCTAAACACCATGTCGTCCCAGTCGGGAGTGTACACGTTGACCAGGACTACTGGTGCCCCATCCAGAAAATCGCTGACCATGACGTACCGTCTCCTGGGTCCGCAGCCGTGCTTGTTGCTGTAAATGTTGTCCTCTTATTAAGCAGTATGGCTACCCCTGAGCACTGACCCGTAGAATGAATTGTACGTCTGTCCCACCCAGCGTTTTCATATCCACAATCGCCCTTCAACCTCAGGTGCATCTCTTGGAGGAAGACTATGCCGGCTTTCATTTTCAGGTGGGCGAAAACTCTGGATCTTTTCACTGGGCCGTTAAGTCTCCTGACGTTCCAGGTGACCATTCTGATGGGAGAATTTGTCCCGTTCTCTCCCCCCCCCCGAGGGATCAACCATACTTACCTTGTGAATGCGTCCCTGCACTCCGGGGTTTCCCTTTGTTAGAAGGCCAACCAAAATGGCCACAGTCACTGTACTCACCATAACGCCAGGCCCCTGCGCTCTGCGGTTTCCCTTTGTCTAGGGGCTACCCAACATAGCTGCCAACTATGTGTATGTCATGTGGGTGACACCCTGCAGGTTCAAAACGTCCCAGGTTAGAACAGAGGGGTAAACACATGCCAAACTAACCCTCTACATGGAGGGGCATGACCATCTAGAGCCCAACCCCTTGTCCCTTTATTCCCCCTGGGGTTTGCTCTCCCCTACCTCCCCTCCCCCCTCCTTTTGTTACCCCACCCCCAAATCTCCCTCTCCCATTTACCTCCTCTAGCTGTCCCCAGTTGGTGGTGTATACCCCCCCCCCCCCCCCCCCCCCCCCCATCATCACTGGGCACCCTCTCCCCAGCGGGAGATGCGCCGCAGCCCCCCCTCACTCATACCTCCTGACGCTAGCTTTCCCGCTAGTGTAGTAGCCCCCATCCCCCTCCTGGGGTCGGTTTTAAGCCTACACCTCGCCTGCTACATATCTTCTCCCTCTTCTTCCTCCTCCCTCTCTTCTTCCTCCTCCCCCTCTCCTGCGCTCCGCTGCCGTTTTGGCCGTAGCGGCATGTGGGCTCTGTCTACCTCTGGTGGGTTGGGGAAGTTGTCCCTTCCCACCAGGTTTCCCAGATTCTGGGCCACATAGTCCGTGGGGTCCCTGCTTTTGGTTCCCTCCAGCAGGCTGACTATCCTTAGGTTTTATCACCGCGGCCGGTTCTCCTGGTCCTCTATTTTCCCCATTAGACTTCACTGCATCGCCACCAACCCCGCTGTATCCATCTCTAAGGCGATGATCTGGTTGCTCTGGTCTGCTGAGGCTCTTTCCAATTCCTGGATGGTGTTACCCTGAGCCTCTAGTTGTTTCTCTGCATTGTCCAAGGCCATCTGCATGGTGGCCAGAGCCTCCACTCCCGCCACCCTGATTGCAGATTTCATTTTGGACTTTATATCTTCCTTTGCTCCATGGTGAGGAACTTCCTCCATCCACCCCCCGGTGAGGGGGAGTCCTGTCTGCAGCTTGTTGGTCCTGTTCTATGTTCTATGTTCTTGTTCTGGTGTGGCTGCCGTTTCTTCGCCTCATGCATCTGCCGTCTTGTTCACTCTCATCTGTTGATGTCTGCCTCTTTTTTCCTCCTAACAGCCTCTGGCACTGCTGTTGCTCAGCATTGTTCCTTATGCTGCTGTTGGAGAAGGTATGGGGATGTTTTTTCCCCCCATTCTTGTGGGCAATTTGGGGTAAAAGAGCCTAATTTCAGATTCTTAGTAGGAGAGCCACCTGTGTCCATTCAGCACATCCCATCATTGGTTATTAGTCTACCATTATTAGTCTTGGGAATTCTCCTTGCCAGAGAGCAGTGGAGGCTGAGCCATTGCATATATTCAAGGCTGAGTTAGACAGATTTTTGATCTACATGGGAATTGAGGGTTATGGGGGCAGGCAGAAAAGTGGAGTTGAGGCCACAATAAGATCAACTTTGATCTTATCGAATGGTGGAGTAGGTTTGAGGGACTAAATTACCTACTCCTGCTCCCATTGTGTAATGGGCAGCACAGTAGTTAGCACAGTTGCTTCACAGCTCACGGGTCCCAGGTTTGATTCCCGGTTTGGGTCACTGGCTGTGCAGAGTCTGCTCTATCTCCTCTCGTCTGTGTGGGTTTCCTCTGGGTGCTCAGGTTTCCTCCCACAGTTCCAAGATGTGCAAGTTAGGTGGATTAACCATGCTAAATTGTCCTTGGTGTCCAAAAAAGGTTAGATGGGGTTACGGGGATAGGGTGGAAGTGTGGGTTTAGGTAGGGTGATCTCTCCATGGGCCGATGCAGACTCGATGGGGCGAATGGCCTCCTTCTGCACTGTAAATTCTATAATCTATGATCTATTTCTTGTCTCCTGTTTTGTCCTTGGGTATAAAATATTAAAACGATCAGAGTGGCATCTTATCTAAAGTTTCTTTTTTTTTCTTTTAGAATCCTCCAATCCATCCTTGCTAACAAATGCAGAAAAGATAGCAACAATTACAACCACTCATAACCCTCAGCAGCCACCACAGGACGGACGGTAAGTAGGGCCTTATAGTCCTGTGGTTTCTATGATGTAGCTGTCCTTAGAAGCACTTCATCTGTTTTGGGGTTAGGATGGAGAAAATTCAGTCGAATTCCAACATGCTGATAACTATCAAAAGACCTCTCTTTGTGCATGAACATGAAGGTGAACCTCCTCCTGTCACTAAATGTCACCCCTCCATCTCCCAAAAGAATTGACAGTATAAAAGTGAAGGTCTGTTTTAATGAAGTTATCAGTGGGAGGAGTTTCACTAGCTAGCAAATAGGATAGGCAACAGGCAACATACATATTTGATTATGAAGATTGGGTGTTTTAGTGAGTTACCACAGGGCTACCAATGACCACAGAACTGAGCCCCAACATCAGTCATTACATTCAGGAGTGAAGGGTGGAGAGCAGTCAGGGAAGGCTGATGCAACAGGATAAACTGGAGCAAAGTCATTGGCCAAAAGTTTGCAGTCAGAAGAAAAGCGATGACCTGGAAGAAAACTGCTCACAAAGATCTCTCAGTTTCTGCGACATGAGCTTCTCCTTTCCTGACATTAATTTGAATCTGGTACTAAATCAAGGGGATTTCTTGCCATTCAGTAGCAGGTTGTTATCAAGCTGGGTAAGCAGCAAATCACATTGAAGAATTCTTAACAGACAGCCAAGAAGTTAAGAGCACAGATTGTCTTTCACCTTTTATACATTTTGCAAGGAATTAAATAACGTTTGGTGCATACACATTTAAAGCCGAAAAACCAGAGTATTCATTTAAAAGTTATATTTTAAGAGCAATATTACAGCATAAAACAAGACATTTTCATCAGTTTGGTGATATCTAAATGATTGCCTTCTGTGGGAATTTCAGCATACTCTCTGGAGGAGGAGGGAATCACTGGCAACGACTTCAGGCTTTCACCATTTGACTATGCCTGATGGTGAATGCAGAAGATTTTGCCATCAGTACAACCACAAAATCCATGCCATAGTATTGCCTAAGAATTGGCAGTTGAGTCAGCATGATTGTGTAAAACTATTATTCAATTACTGACTTCTCTCGTACCGTCTAAGCTGCGTTCAAAAAAGACACGCAAATCTCAGTATTCATTTGTGCTTTTTTCTATTTGTTTGAAGGAATAACACAAAACCAAAGCCAGATGTATCGTATGATTATAAGTCAGCTCAGGTAAGTGACAGTTGTGCATTTAATTACTGGAAATAAATGCAGTGCTTGGTGTAACACCATTAGATCAAGACCATTTACAAACTTGGAATACCTCTTAACAATATGTTCAGTGCTATCTTCCTAAATCTAGTACATGTGGAGATCGGGGAAGGTGAGGGAAATTGCTCATTTACAATGTTTTCATGTAATTTTATTATCTTCCACACACTATTTCATCAGCAGAGGGGCTACTTGGCCAATGCCACTTTGAACCAACAACTAGGAAGTACTAAAGCTGGCTAAGTTAATTTGTTTTCTGCTGTGTTTCCTCCATCTTCATGGTGCTGAACAAATCTATGTCATTGTTTATGCTCCACATGAACCTTTCCCACTGTACTTTACTTAGCCCAATCCGTATAACTTTATATTCCTTTCTCCTTACTTACCTAGCTAGGTATTGTTTTATCTATCTATATGTTTACCGAACTACCTTTAAAAATACATCTATACTATTTGCCTCAACTAGTCCATATGATAGCAGGTTCTACATTCACCTCTCTGAATTAAGATTTTTCTCCTGGATTTCTTATGGGATTTGCCCTGTTGAACTCCTTCACAATTGTAGCGATCTCTCTCACTTTTTGTTTTTCTGGAAAAGAGAACCCCTACTTGCTCAGTCTATCTTGATAGTGTCTGATATTAGTGAACCCCTTGAAAATAGCCATTAATGTATTATTTTTTAATGCTCCCTTGAGCACTGAATAGCTGAAGGTATTGTGTGATCTAGCATTAAATTCTTCAGGACAAAATATCTCACAATCACTTTGTGCTTTGTGCTGATCACTGTAGTAGTAATAGGGCCGGTATCTGAACATTGGCGTAAGAAAGGGAAAGGGTTATGCAGTTTGAAGAGCCAAATGGAGCCTTTCTTTCTCCAAACATTCTTGTCCTCTGTAGCATGTAAATCCAGTGCAACCACAGGTTCATGGTAAATGTGAGTGAATTGGGGTCTCTTATGGTCTGGTTCCTGGTCTGATCTATGGAGCCAGAGTAATGACAATTATTCTTGTCAGCTAATGTTGACTCATGGCTCCACAGACCATAAACAAGCAATGAACCGCTCTTTGCGTAACAATTATAATAAAATTATTATTAGCAAACAAAAAGCAACTTCTGATACCTCATTTAGCCGATGCACTGTCCAGTATGCAACAAAAATGACCCAGGTTTGTTCCTTCGCTTGTGCTGACCAAGTAGAAGATTTTGTTATATGTCTCAGCATATTACAATTGACCTTGTTTTTCTGTGTAGCGATGTGACAAAAAAGGTCAGGGTTTCCAATCCCGGTCAATATCAGGTGATCCCTGAGGAGATCTATGAATATTAGGTGGAACTCAATTAGACTTGGCTCTGATGTTTCATATTGCCTAGTCTGCTAATGCTAGCAACACAGGAAAAAATGATCAATATTTATTTCTGTTCCTTTTCTACCTCCAAACAAGAATGATAAGAATAGACCTAACTTAGCAATTGTTTATTATTCCAGCATTGTACTGTATGCCTGATACCTCAAGAAGTTCTCCATTAAATTAAAAAAGAAACCAATCTACTTCTTATATCATGGTTTGAACTTTTTTTAATAGGTAAATATTTTAATAAAATATTTTCTTCATTCAGTGCACGTTTTAGAACATAAGAACTAGGAGCAGGAGTAGGCCATCTGGCCCCTCGAGCCTGCTCCGCCATTCAATGAGATCATGGCTGATCTTTTGTGGACTCAGCTCCACTTTCCGGCCCGAACACCATAACCCTTAATCCCTTTATTCTTCAAAAAACTATCTATCTTTATCTTAAACACATTTAATTAAGGAGCCTCTACTGCTTCACTGGGCACTGGGTTTTGGTGACATCACACCAGAGAGCTGGAAACTAGACCACAGGGTAATAAATGATAGCAATATTCTGAGGCTGAATCAAAAGAACGTGCAATTAATAAAATAAGTCATTGTGTTTAGAATATAGTTTTGAAAAGTTTTGATTTTTCAATCAAATTTGATATTTTTTGTGCAATAAGAAGCCAAGTTTAAAAAATGTCATTACACTGTGGGAGGCAATGTACACCACTGAGTGTACTAGCCTCCAGATGTCTGGTGAAATGTCTCGTGGGCGTGGAGTGTGGGCATCAGACCAGGGAAAATGTCCAACTTGTATAACTGCAAAATTTATTTATGTAAAATCATCAGGATCAACCATTTACTCAGCTGAATGGGGTTGGTGAAGAGCTGATCATTGGAACTGGGAAGAGGAGAGGGGGGTCCTAGGAAAACCCCTTCACAGAAGGAAAATATTCAGGTGGCAGACATTCCATTGAACGTCAAACACAGGCACAGTCAAGGCACATGTCGTGCTGCCTGCATCCACTGACCCATGTCAATTAGATGCCCTCCCACTGACCCCACAAATGTACCGAGAGATTCAATGCTGGCATAACCACCGGAATGGTGGTCTCTGGATTTTCAAAACGTTCGTTTAAAATTTGCATAAAGTTTTACTTTTTAACTTGGGCCATTTATTCAAAATGTTCTCAGTCACCTAGGTAGAGAGCAGCTGGCAGTTCCACCTTTGTAGAGGAAAGTAGCTAAATGGATTTAATCCAACAATTTGGTGAATATTAATTAAAAAGAATTAGAGCATTCTTGTTTCTTCTTATGATAACAGACATTTATTAGCATGGCTTTAATTATGTTGTTAACATTGTTAATGCAAAATATAAAAATGAAAGATTAAAAATGCATTCCAAATATGTAGGGATCATGGCTTGTAATTTGTTTTAGTAGCTTTGCGTACCTGAGACTTTACCTTTGGAAAGCTGAATTCCTTAATTTGATATTGCTAGTGGCAGAAGGTATTGTATTGCATCTGCCAAATAGAAATGTTTGAAGTTAATTAAAAGCAGAATAGAAGGCTCCAGGAGCATCATCTTACAGGTGGGTGGCCTGAACAGACTGCAGCTGCAGTGTGAGCATATCTCTTAAACATCTAAAGAAATAGAAATTACAGTAAGCCTGTCAGATCTTCTCTCCTGGAGGGAGATAAATTTGTTGCAGTAGGGAATCATTTCATGGTTAATTTAATAAAAGTACATTTCTTTTACATTGATTTTACCGTAAGAATTGTCTTCTGTTAAATTTATTTATTTAAATATTGTGAAGAAGAATGCGACCCCCCCCCCCCCCTTTCCATTCATAGCTTATTCCTGGGCCACACAAACTATATGAATTGTGTGGCTCTCTGTCTGGTAGGGAGATCTGATCTATTCTTTAATTTTGTTCTCCCGTGCTCTGAATCAGAAGCATAGCTGCAATAGGGTTCAATTATCTGTTCGTCACCACTGTACACACAGCACTGCATTACCTATGCAAACCATTTAGTGTCTCTTTGGTACAAAAGATCACATCAACGATAAATACTGACAGGACACCAAGGGTATGGTTTAGCGGTCTCGAGTTCAAGTCTGCAGCGCTGGGAAACACCCTGCTATTTAACGTCACTTTGCCGTTTGTTTTGGCCTCAGGGAGATTCTCTCCACTGACTATGCACTTAGAAGCATTTCTTGCTGGCGAGCTTGTTACTTGTAGATCGGTGTACCATTTTGGAAAGCTTTCCCGCTTTTACTCTTCCCCCGTCACCTTTCAGGCCCCCCCCCTCTTCCCCGCGTTTTGACCTTCCCCATACCCCCCAATATTGGTAAGGCCCCCCGAGCCCAATCCCCGGCAGTGCGAACCTGGCACCTGGCACCTGGGCATCCTGACACCCTAAATGCCAAGGGGAGTGCCACCCTGCCTTGTCCCCACCAGCGGCCCAATGAACTGGGAGACCCCCCCACCCCCCTCCCTCAGGTCCCGTTAAGTCAGGACAAAATGGCACCCTGGCGAGGTCTCCCCAGGTGCAGCCAATAAGCCCCAGGCACTGAGTGAATCCAGCAAATGCACATTTAAATGAGCCATTTGACTGATTTAAATATTCCAATTTGGATCATGCCCAGTGAGGGTAAGATCCAGATTGCAACATGTTGCGAGATTGTTGAATTTAGTGAGACATTTTGAGCGTCTGGAACGACAAGGCCACTGAAACGTGCTCCAAGTGTCCAAATTAATCATTAATGGGTTTTGCAAAATGCAGACATCATGCAAAAATACAAACCACTGCTGTGAATTAGCTGAAATATAGTGGGGAGAGATGAACCATTTTTCATTCTAATCAAAATAATTGTTTTTTTTTCTATAATTCAAGACCAACTAATGAATGCAGAGGGAGATGTAGTTTAGTTAAATCCAATTTCTAGATTGGAAGTCACGAAAACATTCCCCTTTTAAATTAAGAGAAAATGTTCACTTCGGGTTAATAACGCCAAAGGTCGTTCACAATCGATAAATATACATGAGAGAAGGACACAGCCTTGGGGAAGGATGAAAGACAAACACTGCCTCCGATAAATACTGCCCAATAAGTGCAATAGTAATCTATGACAGCAAATTAATTGACTTGCTGGGTTAGTAGCAGTGACCTTGAGTGTTATGTTATGTATTCTGACAGTCAACCACTTCTGGAACCAATTTTTGTATCTTGAAGTCCAAAAGAATAGTTATTCTTTTAGTGATGTGCAAATATGGAGCAGATAACAACAAGAGTTGTGGGAGAAGAAACCAAAAGCAACTTCCTCACATCCCAATTTCCTGCCAGCAATTGGTGTGAATCCACTGAAATGAAACTGTTGGCATTTTTGCAGCACTGTGGTTTGTTCTTGGGATCCTGGTACCCATGTTCCAATACTTTGGGAGGATCTTTTCGAAGCCACTAGACAAATGAGCGCTAATATAAATTGGAAAGAATTGAGTACGGTTTCTTGCATTTGGTGCCTCCACAAAAGTATCAATCTCCAATTAAACAATGCAGCTTTGAATTTAAACTATTTTCGCCAACAGGAGGGTTGATAACCAGAATAATTATCATATTCACGATAATTAGCCTAGAACCAGGGTGGAGATGAGATTATTTTTAAGATGTGGCACGTTGTTACGATCTGGAAAAGGTTGTAAAAGATTCAACAGGGGTATACATGAGGGATGTATATTTGATGAGGAAAGGTTTGCAGGACTATGGGGAAAGAGCAGGAAGTGGACCAATGGGATAGCTCTTTCACCAGCACGATGGGCAGAATGGCCTTTCTCTGTGCCAGTAAGATTCTATGAGTTCCACGTTACAAAGAGCTTCTATAGAAGCAGCAGAGACCAGCAGTGTGGCCAGACCACCTAATCCAGAAATTTAGAGGATGGGATTTACTGGTTGTTCACACCGGCGGGATAATCCAATCCCACACCGGCGCACGGGTTTCCCAGGGACGGGGATGCAGTCAGCTGGAAATACCGTTGACAACAGCGGGACTGATAGATCCCGCTAGTGGGCCACCATCAGCCGCCGAAAAACACGCGGCGGGTTAGTGGGTAAATCCCGCCCATAGTCTTGTGATGGGGAATCCAGAGTGTCTCCATTCTAAAAGAGAGAAATAGGAAAAAAAATATTTACCTGCCCCATTCTTTATGGCTAACAGCTGTGTTTAATGACGAACTAGAGTAAAACCTGCTGGCATTTTAGCATGATGCAATAAAGAAGGATCTCTCACGAAGCCAAAAGTTATGTTTTGTCTGTTGCTCAGTTTGTTTACTATAGTTTTCCAGTGGCATGTAAAAGCTGCACCTAACTGAACTGTGCAATTTGAGAGCACTTGAGCCCAGTAAGGTAGCTATTGGCCAGACCAAGTATTCAGAATAACAGCTAAACAATCACGTTTTGTTATTGATAATATTGAATAATCCTGGCATTCCACACAGCATGCCACCAGGACCAAGTGAAGTTTACCAGTGAGAACACAAAGGATATTTAGACAAAGACATGAGTATAATTCATTCTTCATTTTAGAGTAATGCATTCTACCTTTATATATACAATACTTTTACAAAATATGTAATGTGGAAAATATAGTTATTTGGAGCATATGAGTATCTGCACTCCGGAGGATGAGGTGAGCAATATAAAAGTGAGGCACTACAGTGATGGCACAGGTAGGAGGGTGCAGTTGCAATATGACCAAATTCATAAGGGCAGTTCCCACTACAAATGTAGACACAGTTTATAATTGGAAACTTGATTGATATAGAAGTATGCGCAGATATAAGTTTTTAAAACATTGGCCATATCTTCCTGATTCCTGATGTCACATTTAGGATTGCCCCAATGATGCATTGGGAATCGTCGAGGAAGTTCCCCCATAGGGTTTACCCAGCAATTGCCCAGAAGTGCTAACTTCCTCTGGACGATTGCGCTGGGCTGGGAACCATCCGACAGAAACGATTTAAATTTCAGATGGTTCTGCCAGTTTTACCCTAATAGTAACTCTAAAACAGTTCAAGAAGAATAATCACTATGACTCCAGAGTAACTATTAAAGAACTCAGACCCAACCTTTGATGGGACCCCCACCTGGGGACCCACCACATCACCCCCAAATCGGCCTCCGCGTTGGGCGCCGGGCCAATCACGAATCAGCCAACTCCGCCCCGTGTGATCTGGATTTCCCCCTCGTTGGTCAAGATCTTGATCTGTTTTGTGGCTCATTTAAATACCCAGATGCCAGGGAACCGTGGCAGTGTCACCCTGGCACTGCCAGGGTTCCAGGGCACTGCCCGAGTGTCAGGTTGGCACTGCCAGGGGTCAGGCCCAGGGGGAGAGGGCCTTGCCAGGTAAAGGGAGCATGATGGAGGGTTCCCGTGGACCTCCCCAAGTTTGGGAGGATGAGGGCAGTTCAAAAGAGCAGGGTGGATTGAAATGGTCAGGGTGAGGTTGAGGCTCCTGGACAAAATGGTGCCCCGATCTGTGAGCAATCTTTCCTGCTGCCAAGCGACTTTAACTTGAGTCCGCTGAATCGCGCACCTGGTCTCACCCAGAGGAAGTTTGAGTGAGACAGGGGCTTCAGAATCCCAGCAAAGGTAAATCTGTCGTGAGTCGCAATCCGATGGAGATTGCCACTCTGAGGAAGTTACGAGCCCTTGTAGACCATGCATTTGGGCAAAGGAAAGGAAATGAGAATGGTGTTTAAATAAAGAAGATGTAACTATTGAAGTGAATAATTCTAATCTCCAAAATACCAAAGGGTATGTTGAAGAAAACTATGGATAAAAGTTGTTCTGGGACCATATATCCTGCTCTTGGTTTCAATTGGTTGTCTGGGCAGGAAGACCACTTCACTGGAATAAAACAGTGGCGGACAAAGAGTAAAAGAATAACGTCCGGCCAGAAAATGTTGTGGAGGTTCGACCCGGGCAGGGAATCAGCAAACCCCACCTAACCTGCGGAGTCCAAACTTACCATTTCTGGGAATTCTTGGTTACTTTGGACACAGAACAGTAATAACTGGGTCCCAACAACTTGATGTGGTGTTAATTTGCAATCTTCTCCCAGATCAGGAAGATCTGATCTTTCAATCAATCGAGTGTGTTATCACAGGGATTTGAGGGATAGATAACGGTCTCATTTTCCCAGCCTTTGTAAGGTTGGTCTGCCATTGTGATTTTGAAATCCAAGAACATGCCTCTCTTTAATTTTTCTGCAAACCTTGTTCAATGTGAATTTTGTCTTCAAGGAACCTGAACTGTACACTGTGGAATTGGATAAGGGACCAAAGGGATTTGGGTTCAGTCTTCGTGGTGGGCGTGAATACAACATGGATCTGTATGTGCTCCGATTAGCTGAGGATGGTGCCGCCATCAGAAATGGTAAAATGAAGGTGAGTAGGTGTAATGCAGAGCCAAATAACAGTGTGTGCATTTATTAATTATGTGATTCTAAAAGAGATGATAATCCTTTATGCTTAAAAATGCTATCAAGCTTATAAGGACCTAAGAAATAGAGCATGAGTAGACTATATAGCCATCAAGCCTGCTTGGCCATTCAATATGATCATGGCTGATTTTCTGCATCAACTCCACCTTCCTGTCTGCTCCTCATATCCCCAAAAATCTGTTCCTCAGTCTGAAGTATATATATATTTTTATTTGTTCATGGGATGTGGATGTCACTGGCTGGGCCAGCATTTATTGCCCATTCCCAAAGGCATTTAAGAGTCCGGAGTCACATGTAGGCAGATGGGTAAAGACGGCAGATATCCTTCCCTAAAGGACATTAGTGAACCAGATGAGTTTTTAATGACAATCGACAATGGAGCATTTATTAGACTTGTAATTGCAGATTTTATTTTTTATCAAATTCCACCATCTGCCATGGTGTGGGATTTGGACCCGATCCCCAGGGCATTACCCTGGCTGTCTGGATTTCTAGTCCCAACAACAATACCACTACGCCACTGCCACCCAGCAACAACAGGGCATTCACAAACCTTTGGGGTAGGGAATTCCAAAGATTTGCAAACCTTTAAGTTGAGAGATTTTGCCTCATCAGTTTGCACTGAGTGCTGAATTTGGTGCATTTGAGCGCTATAGTGAGAGTTTGGTGACCGAGGGAGTATAAGGCTTCATTTTTATCTAAAGTTTAGTCTTTCTTTTATTTAGTTAATTAACTTAAAAGTTGCTGTTTGGTTTAGAAGAAGGTGAATTTTCAATCAGCTTTAAACAAAACTTCTACTTGTAGGCACTTGCAGCTGGAGCTTGTTAATTAGTTAATTGGATTAGGCCAGTTTTCAGAGGCTAGATTCACAGTATAAAAGTGATCCCCTACAGTGCAGACTTTGTTTGCACTGAGTGCTGAATTTGGTGCATTTGAGTGCTATAGTGAGAGTTTGGTGACTGAGGGAGTGCTGAATTTGGTGCGTTTGAGTGCTATAGTAAGAGTTTGGTGACCGAGGGAGTGCTGAATTTGGTGCGTTTGAGTGCTATAGTAAGAGTTTGGTGACCGAGGGAGTTAGGTGAGGAGGGAGTAAGGTGCTCCTTTCATTTTGTTTCCGACATTTCCGCAAAGAGTGAGAAGAGAGCCAGGAGTTTACAGAAAGTGTAGCTGACTGGGAGCAGAGTCGGAGGGCGGAGATCTAGTTAGTCCACAGGGCAGCTATATTCTGTCAGGTAAGAGGGGATGGAGGCTAGGCCAGTTGCATGCTCCTCCTGTAGGATGTGGGTGGTAAGGGATACCACCGGTGTCCCCGCTGACTATACCTGTGGGAAGTGCACCCAACTTCAGCTCCTCAAAGACCGTGTTAGGGAACTGGAGCTGAAGCTGGATGAACTTCGCATCATCCGGGAGGCAGAGGGGGTGATTGAGAAGAGTTACAGGGAGGTAACCACACCCAAGGTACAGGCCAAGAATAGCTGGGTTACAGTCAGGGGGAAAAAAACAAACAGGCAGACAGTGCAGGGATCCCTCGTGGCTTTTCCCCTTCAAAACAAGTATACCGGTTTGGATGCTGTTGGGGGGGATGACCTACCGGGGGAAGGCCCTAGCGGCCAGGTTTCTGGCACTGAGTCTGGCTCTGGGGCTCAGAAGGGAAGGGGGGAGAATAGAAAAGCAATAGTTGTAGGATATTCAATGGTTAGGGGAATAGATAGGAGATTCTGTGGTCGCGAGCGAGACTCCCGAAAGGTATGTTGCCTCCCGGGTGCCAGGGATGTCTCGGATCGTGTCTTCAGGATCCATAAGGGGGAGGGGGAGCAGCCAGAAGTCGTGGTGCACATAGGTACCAACGACATAGGTAGGAAAAGGAGTGTGGAGGTAATAAACCAGTTTAGGGAGTTAGGCTGGAAGTTAAAAGCCAGGATAGACAGAGTTGTCATCTCTGGTTTGTTGCCGGTGCCACATGATAGCGAGGCTAGGAATATGGAGAGAGTGCAGCTGAACACGTGGCTGCAGGAATGGTGTAGGAGGGAGGGCTTCAGGTATTTGGATAATTGGAGCGCATTCTGGGGAAGGTGGGACCTGTACAAGCAGGACGGGTTGCATCTGAACCAGAGGGGCACCAATATCCTGGGAGGGAGGTTTTCTAGTACTCTTCGGGAGGGTTTAAACTAATTTGGCAGGGGAATGGGAACCGGATTTGTAGTCCAGCAACTAAGGTAGCCGATATTCAGGACGCTAAAGCGTGTAATGAGGCAGTGGGGAAGGGAACACTGACAAAGGAGAGTACTTGCAGGCACGGAGATGGGTTGAAGTGTGTATACTTCAACGCAAGAAGCATCAGGAATAAGGTGCGTGAACTTAAGGCATGGATCGGTACTTGGGACTACGATGTGGTGGCCATCACGGAAACCTGGATAGAAGAGGGGCAGAAATGGATGTTGGAGGTCCCTGGTTATAGATGTTTCAATAAGATTAGGGAGGGTGGTAAAAGAGGTGGGGGGGGGTGGCATTGTTAATTAGAGATAGTATAACAGCTGCAGAAAGGCAGTTCGAGGAGTATCACCCTACTGAGGTAGTATGGGTTGAAGTCAGAAATAGGAAAGGAGCAGTCACCTTGTTAAGAGTTTTCTATAGGCCCCCCAATAGTAGCAGAGATGTGGAGGAACAGATTGGGAAACAGATTTTGGAAAGGTGCAGAAGTCATAGGGTAGTAGTCATGGGTGACTTTAACTTCCCAAATATTGAGTGGAAACTCTTTAGATCAAATAGCTTGGGTGGGGTGGTGTTTGTGCAGTGTGTCCAGGAAGCTTTTCTAACACAGTATGTAGATTGTCCGACCAGAGGAGGGGCAATATTGGATTTAGTACTTGGTAATGAACCAGGGCAAGTGATAGATTTGTTAGTGGGGGAGCATTTTGGAGATAGTGACCACAATTCTGTGACTTTTACTTTAGTCATGGAAAGGGTACTGAAGGATAGGTGCGTGCAACAGGGCAAGGCTTACAATTGGGGGAAGGGTAAATACGATGTTGTCAGACAAGAATTGAAGTGCATAAGTTGGGAACATAGGCTGTCAGGGAAGGACACAAATAAAATGTGGAACTTGTTCAAGGAACAGATACTACGTGTCCTTGATATGTATGTCCCTGTCAGGCAGGGAAGAGATGGTCGAGTGAGGGAACCATGGTTGACAAGAGAGGTTGAATGTCTTGTTAAGAGGAAAAAGGTGACTTATGTAAGGCTGAGGAAACAAGGTTCAGACAGGGCATTGGAGGGATACAAGATAGCCAGGAGGGAACTGAAGAAAGGGATTAAGAGAGCTAAGAGAGGGCATGAACAATCTTTGGCGGGTAGGAACAAGGAAAATCCCAAGGCCTTTTACACATATGTGAGAAATATGAGAATGACAAGAGCGAGGGTAGGTCCGATCAAGGACAGTAGCGGGAGATTGTATATTGAGTCTGAAGAGATAGGAGAGGTCTTGAACGAGTACTTTTCTTCTGTATTTACAAATGAGAGGGGCGATATCGTTGGAGAGGACAGTGTGAAACAGATTGGTAAGCTCGAGGAAATACTTGTTTGGAAGGAAGATGTGTTGGGCATTTTGAAAAACTTGAGGATAGACAAGTCCCCCGGGCCTGACGGGATATATCCAAGGATTCTATGGGAAGCAAGAGATGAAATTGCAGAGCCTTTGGCAATGATCTTTTCGTCCTCACTGTCAACGGGGGTGGTACCAGGGGATTGGAGAGTGGCGAATGTCGTGCCCCTGTTCAAAAAAGGGACTAGGGATAACCCTGGGAATTACAGGCCAGTTAGTCTTACTTCGGTGGTAGGCAAAGTCATGGAAAGGGTACTGAAGGATAGGATTTCTGAGCATCTGGAAAGACACTGCTTGATTAGGGATAGTCAGCACGGATTTGTGAGGGGTATGTGTTGCCTTACAAGTCTTATTGAATTCTTTGAGGAGGTGACCAAGCATGTGGATGAAGATAAAGCAGTGGATGTAGTGTACATGGATTTTAGTAAGGCATTTGATAAGGTTCCCCATGGTAGGCTTCTGCAAAGTAAGGAGGCATGGGATAGTGGGAAATTTGGCCAGTTGGATAACAAACTGGCTAACCGATAGAAGTTAGGGAGTGGTGGTGGATGGCAAATATTCAGCCTGGATCCCAGTTACCAGTGGCATACCGCAGGGATCAGTTCTGGGTCCTCTGCTGTTTGTGATTTTCATGAATGACTTGGATGAGGGAGTTGAAGGGTGGGTCAGTAAATTTGCAGACGATACGAAGATTGGTGGAGTTGTGGATAGTAAGGAGGGCTGTTGTCGGCTGCAAAGAGACATAGATAGGATGCAGAGCTGGGCTGAGAAGTGGCAGATGGAGTTTAACCCTGAAAAGTGTGAGGTTGTCCATTTTGGAAGGACAAATATGAATGCGGAATACAGGGTTAACGGTAGAGTTCTTGGCAATGTGGAGGAGCAGAGAGATCTTGGGGTCTATGTTCATACATCTTTGAAAGTTGCCACTCAAGTGGATAGAGCTGTGAAGAAGGCCTATGGTGTGCTAGCGTTCATTAACAGAGGGATTGAATTTAAGAGCCGTGAGGTGATGATGCAGCTGTACAAAACTTTGGTAAGGCCACATTTGGAGTACTGTGTACAGTTCTGGTCGCCTCATTTTAGGAAGGATGTGGAAGCATTGGAAAAGGTGCAAAGGAGATTTACCAGGATGTTGCCTGGAATGGAGAGTAGGTCTTACGAGGAAAGGTTGAGGGTGCTAGGCCTTTTCGCATTAGAACGGAGAAGGATGAGGGGCGACTTGATAGAGGTTTATAAGATGATCAGGGGAGTAGATAGAGTAGACAGTCAGAGACTTTTTCCCCGGCTGGAACAAACCATTACAAGGGGACATAAATTTAAGGTGAAAGGTGGAAGATATAGGAGGGATATCAGAGGTAGGTTCTTTACCCAGAGAGTAGTGGGGGCATGGAATGCACTGCCTGTGGAAGTAGTTGAGTCGGAAACATTAGGGACCTTCAAGCAGCTCTTGGATAGGTTCATGGATTACGGTAAAATTATATAGTGTAGATTTATTTGTTCTTGAGGGCAGCACGGTAGCATTGTGGATAGCACAATTGCTTCACAGTTCCAGGGTCCCAGGTTCGATTCCGGCTTGGATCACTGTCTGTGCGGAGTCTGCACATCCTCCCCGTGTCTGCGTGGGTTTCCTCCGCGTGCACCGGTTTCCTCCCACAGTCCAAAGATGTGCAGGTTAGGTGGATTGGCCATGATAAATTGCCCTTAGTGTCCAAAATTGCCCTTGGTGTTGGGTGGAGGTGTTGAGTTTGGGTAGGGTGCTCTTTCCAAGAGCCGGTGCAGACTCAAAGGGCCGAATGGCCTCCTTCTGCACTGATTCAATGATAATCTATGATTAATCTAGGACAAAGGTTCGGCACAACAGCGTGGGCCGAAGGGCCTGTTCTGTGCTGTATTTTCTATGTCCTAGTCCTAGATGATCAATCCCTTATCCTGTAATTGTGGTCCTGTGCTCTAGATCTGTGAAACAGGTAAATCACCTCTCATTCTTCTCAACTCCAGGCAATATAGACCGTTCTTACTCAGCGCCTTCTCATAAAAGCGCTATATCATCATCCCACAAGCTAATTAGTTTTTACTGTGCCTTACAAGTCTTATTGAATTCTTTGAGGAATTCTTCTGCATCCTATCTATGTCTCTTTGCAGCCGACAACAGCCCTCCTTACTATCCACAACTCCACCAATCTTCGTATCGTCTGCAAATTTACTGACCCACCCTTCAACTCCCTCATCCAAGTCATTCATGAAAATCACAAACAGCAGAGGACCCAGAACTGATCCCTGCGGTACGCCACTGGTAACTGGGATCCAGGCTGAATATTTGCCATCCACCACCACTCTCTGACTTCTATCGGTTAGCCAGTTCGTTATCCAACTGGCCAAATTTCCCACTATCCCATGCCTCCTTACTTTGCAGAAGCCTACCATGGGGAACCTTATCAAATGCCTTACTAAAATCCATGTACACTAATTTAGTATGTAATCCTTGGGTATGGAGACCAAAGCTGCACAGTTGCATAAAATGGTGAGGTCTCAGCAAAACCTGATACAATTGTAGCAAGATTTCCTTTTATTGTACTTCAATCCCCTTGCATTAAAGACCAACATGCCATTTGCCTCCTCCTACTAACATATGAGTACACTCAAGTCTCTCTGAACATCAACATTTAAAAGTTCCACATCTTTTAAAAACATTCTGCTATTGTATTCTTACTATTAACGCTGATAACTTCTTAACCTGATGGATGGGATTTGATTTCTCTTGCACAAAAATTCAGGATCAAATGAGAAATAAAGTATTGCTTTAGTTGATTGAGAGTATTCTCATTGAAATTTTATTGTAAGATGGAAGGTTCTAGTTTGTAGAGTAAAAGTAATTTACTCCAGCTGAAAGGTGACATCATTACTTCTGTCATAGTCATAGAATCATAGAATTTACAGTGCAGAAGGAGGCCATTCAGCCCATCGTGCCTGCACCGGCCATTACAAAGAGCACCCCACTGAAGCCCACGTATGTACCCTATCCCCGTAACCCAGTAACCCCCACTTAACATTTGTTGGACACTAAGGGCAATTTATCATGGCCAATCCACCTAACCCACACATCTTTGGACTGTGGGAGGAAACCGGAGCACCCGGAGGAAACCCACGCAGACACGGGGAGGACGTGCAGACTCTGCACCAACAGTGACCCAAGCTGGGAATCAAACCTGGGTCCCTGGCATTGTGAAGCAACAGTGCTAACCACTGTGCTACCATAATCTTGTAGAAACATGCAAGATTCCGAGGAGCCTTGACAGGGTAGATGCGGAGAGGAATTTTCCCCTTGTGGGGAAATCTACAACAGTGATCAGAGTTTCAAAACGAGGGGGTCTCCCATTAAGACAGAGGTGAGGAGGAAATTCTTCTCTTTGAGGGTTATTAGTGTTTGGAATTCTCTTCCCAGCGAGCAGTGGAGGCAAGGTTATTGGATAGATACAAAACTGAGTTAAGACATATATTTGATGGAAAAGGGAGTCAAAGGTTATGGGGCACAGCAGAAAAATTCAGTTACAACTACATCAGATCAGCTTCTTGACTGACAGGGCAGGCCCGAGGGGCCAAATGGTCTAGACGTACTCCTATTTCTAATGTTCTTATCAAATAAAAATTTGACATCAAACCACATGAGATTTAGCAGCGGAATTACGGTGTATAAGGTCTTGGCCGGTAAAGGCAGGGCTGCCAGCGATCGAACAAAAATCTGTATTACTTAAAGAACCATAATTGGAACAACACATATATTGGAGGACTGATGACAGTAAAGAATCTGCATGTCTTCTGGTCTGCAATGACTGCACACTCTCATCTACATGAATAAATCTGAAAGCCTCAATTTTAGGACTTGGTTTTCAAAATAAAATATTCAGAAGGAGTGATAACTGAGTCAAATTGCCACTCCACTCGTAGTTACTACCTTGAAATCCAGCCATTCCTATCTTGCCCGACTTTCCAAGTCAGGCTGGGTATGACCTGTGCAGTGCACCACTTTCCCAGGGCCTACTGGCGAAGGCAACTCAGTCGTAGGTAATTAAATCATGCCCCTTTTTTAAGGCACCAACTGCCATAAGCCAGGTATGTTTAACGGTCTTTGACAAGCCAATGAGAAGGTAAGGGGGTAGGATATGTTGGGTGTTACCGGTGGGAAGAGTTGGATTGGGCCTGTAAGTGTGTGGAGTTGAGTTGTGCCTGGGGTCGGGAGGTAGTCTAGTGGTGGGGATGGGGAGGGAATATCAGAGCTATAGTTAGAAGTGGTTTTCATGGTCTGCAAGGTGGCACAGTGGTTAGCACTGCTGCCGAGGACCCAGGTTCGATCCCGACCCCAGGTCATTGTTCGTGTGGAGTTTGCACTTTTCCCCCCCATGTCTGCATGGGTCTCACCCCCACAACCTAAAGATATGCATGGTAGGTGGATGGCCATGCGAACAATTGCCCCTTAATTGGAAAAATATAAAAATAAATACTGTGCAGTTTTGGTCTCTTTATTTAAGAAAGAATGTAAATACATTGGAGATGGTATAGCCGAGGTTTACTACATTGATACTTGAATGAGTGGGTTGTCTTTTGAGGATAGGTTGGAAATTCTCGGCTAGTTTCCAGTGGAGTTTTGAAGAGTGAGGGGTGACTTGATTGAATTATATAAGATTCTGAAAGGTCTTCCTAAGGTGGACATGGAAAAGATGGTTCCCATTGTGGGTGAGTCCAAAACTAGGGGGCACTGTTTTAAAATTAGAGAAGAATTATTTTTCTCCCAGAGGGTTGTGCAACTTTGGAACTTTCTGCTTCAGAAGGTGGTGTAGGCTGGGATGACTGAATAATCTTAAAATAGACTGTTGTTTGGCAAGGGAATCAAAAATTAATGGGATTAGATGGGAATGATGAACTCAACACAAACAGATCAGTCAGTCTCATATTGAATAGCAGAGTATGTTCGAGGGGTCGAATAGTCTACTTCTGCTCTCATTTTATATGTTCGCAAACTGATTAGCAATATAAATATTTAGCTTAAAGCAATGACGCTCTAGTTGTAGGACAAAAGGTTTTGGAATAACCTTTGCCTTCCCTGCAGTGGTTTGGTACTGACCTGCCCTACTCCTCCAGGACTGCTCTCCATCACAATAATTTCCCTTTTATGATGCTTATTAGTGCAGGTATGATGCGCTAACGATGAACTGGAAGACATGCATACTGAGTGATGTTTGATCTTTCCCCATGGTATAAGCTGAAGATATATATTAACGATCAGTGCTGTGGTTTGCAAACCAAATATATCTTTATGACTGTTTACAGCATTGGGTTCCTTTTAAATAATTCATATGCCTTTGCAAGAAAATGGTTCCTCGCTTTAACTTGCCTTGATTGCAATGGTAGTTCATAAATATTAATAAGAAAACATTAAATTAAGCATGCAGATTAGGAGTTTAAAACTACAGTAACAAAGAATATAGAAAGGACAATGGAATGTTCCATTGCAATGCCTTGAAATGACTACATGAGCAGAATTGCAACTGGTTACAGTGCTGAGACTGATCACCCTGTCTTAGTTGAGGAATCTTTTTCAGAGCCAGGTGGGTTATTTTGGGGTGCCTTGGCCACTATTTATCCCACAATGGACATCACGTATATAGATTGATTGGCCATTTTCACGTTGCAGCTGGTAGCTTGTTGTGTTTGGCTGCCATATTTCCTACATTACAACAGTGATTGAATGTTGTCACAGTCCTAGAGGACCATGGGCTGCTGTCCTGTTTGAGAGCTGACTAGTGGTGATTTAACCTGAAGGTCACTACAAGGCAAAGTTAAGAAGGTGGGCCTTCATGAATAACCTCAGTCGGGTCGGGAATTGAACCTGTGCTATTGGTGTCACTCATAGAACATACAGTGCAAAGGAGGCTATTCGGCTCATCGAGTCTGCACTGACGCACTTAAACCCTCACTTCCACCCTATCCCCATAACCCAATAACCCCTCCTAACGTTTTTGATCACTAAGGGCAATTTATCATGGTCAAACCACCTAACCTGCATGTCTTTGGACTTCCATCACAAACCAGCCACCCAGCAACTGAGGTAACTGATCCCCAGTGACTACACTTCAAAAGAACATCACTGACTGTAAAGTGCTTTGGGGTGGCCTGTGCTCATGAAAGTTGCTAAACAAATGCAAGTCTTTGGGACTTCCGGTGGCGTGGGCGAGCAGGGCGGCCGCAATAACAAGAGCTCCCGCCGGTGGCCACGATTCGCAGCGATTTCGGGGAAATCCCCGAGTCCTCACGCACTCCCCGACTATCGTCGGCCTTTGGGGCCGCCACGAGCAGCCAGCAGGGCCGGTTTAAAAACTGGCGCAGAACCCCGCGCGGGTGTCGGGCGGCAGGGGCTGAGGTGCCGGGCCTGGCAGGTCAGAGCAGCGGGGGCGGAGCTACGAGGAGGCCGAGGCGGCAGGCCCGAGGCCAGGGCGCCATGTAGGGAGGGTGCTCCACGTCGGATGGCTCCCACCTAGGAAGAAGAAAGAAAGTTGAAGCCTGGTCCCAGGTGAATGTAGAGGAGAAAGAAAGAAGATTTAAGGAAGTTTGGTGAAAGTTTTTTTTTTCAAAAAAGAAGAATGTCAGATTGATGAAGGGCAGGAGGGTGAAGGAGAGAGGAGAAAGGAAAGAAGATAATAAACAATAAGCCGCTAAAGGATGCAAAAAGCAGCGTCGAAGAAAGGAGGAAACGCGGGTTCGCCGCCGAAGGAGAAGACGAGCAAAAGCAAAAGTGTTGACAGGATGGCGGAAGCCGAACTGCAAGGCGGGGCCGCACTACATACAGTGGAGAAGATGACCGAGGTGATGGTGATGGAACTGGACAAGCGTTTGGTGAGGCACATGGAGGTCCTGAGGAAAGAGATGGCGGTCGTGTTGAGGTCATTGTTGGAGGAGTCAATCGGCCCGATGAGGGTGGAGGAGGCAAAGGCATTGGCCGAGGTGAGAGAGCAAGGCGAGAAGATGAAGGAGGTGGAGGAGGCCGTGACACGATACAGCGACCAGGTCACCTTGATGGGGGACGAGCTGCGGAGGGTGGTGGATGTTAATAGAGGACTCCGAGCAAAGCTGGAAGACTTGGAAAACCGCTCAAGGTGGCACAATTTGAGAATTGTGGGCTTGCCCGAAGGAACAGAGGGCCCAAGGCCAACGCAATACTTCGCTAAGAAGTTGGCGGAGCTGATGGGGGAGGGTGAGAGCCCCACCCTGTACGAGCTAGACTGAGCTCATCGGTCATTAAGGCCGAAGCCCAAAGTGAACGAGCCGCCAAGGGCAGTAATTATCTGCTTCCATAAGTTTTGCATGAAGGAAAAAGTATTAAGCTGGGCAAAGCAGGAACGTGAGGTGCTGTGGGATGGTACTGCGGTTCGGATCTACCAGGACTGGATGGTGGAGTTGGCAAAAAGACGAGCGCCGTTTGGGCGAGTGAAGGCAGCTTTGTACAAGAAGGGGGTGCGATTTGGTGTGGTGTACCCGGCGAAGTTGAGAGTAACATATGACGCCAAAGACATTTATTTTGAGACAGCGGAGGCGGCTGAGGCGTTCGTGAGGGCAGAAGGCTTGGGACAGACGTGAAGAGCGGAACTGGAAGAGAGACTGTGGACTGTGTTTGAGCGGCTGGAAAATGTACAAATGTTACAACTTTCTTTTTACTGATTTGTATTGAAATTTACTTCTCTTTGCATTGTTACAGAGTTCAAGTTAATGACGTTCTGTGTTGCGACGGTTAAATGTTATGTTAATGAATTGTAGGGGTTGGATTGTTGGGTTTGTTTTGGTGTTTCTTTCTCTGGGACTGGGTGGAAGGGGGCGAGAGGTCTTGGCGGGGGGAGCCACCCGCGCTAGCTAACTAAAGTCAGTTAGTGAACGGGGGTGAGGTGAGATGAGGACTGCGGACGTTGGAGCCTGGATAGCAGGCTTCAATGGGCCTACGAGGCGAGCAAGAGGGGGTGGAGGGATGGATGTTGGGGGATGTTTTTGTAGGGGGGGTTCTTGGGAGGGGGGAAGGGGTTCGATGTTAACAATAGACAGGGGCGGGTCAGGCTTATGGGGCAGGGCCCGGCGGTATGGTGATGGTGGATAAGAAAGGGTGGGGGGGGGGTGAGAGACCCCCAGTAAGGATAATCACGTGGAACGTGAGAGGACTAGGAGGTCCGGTCAAGAGGTCAAGGGTGCTTGCACATCTTTAAAGTTTGAAAGCCGATGTAGCAATGCTGCAGGAGACTCACTTGTGGGTGAAGGACCAGGTGCGACTTAAAAAGGGCTGGGTTAGCCAAGTGTTTTACTCCGGATTTGATGGAAGGGCTCGAGGGGTAGCGGTGCTGGTCAGCAAAAGGGTACGCTTCCAGATGGAGAAGGTGGTGGCAGATCAGGGGGGTAGATATGTGATTGTGACCGGGGCACTTGGAGGGGAGATTAGTGGCGCTGTTAAGTGTATACGGTCCCAATTGGGACGATGTGGGATTCGCGAAGAAGGTGTTTGGGGCTATTCCCGACTTGGACACGCATGAGCTGATTGTGGGGGGGGGACTGGAACTTGGTGCAGGAGCCAAGGTTGGACAGATCACGGCCGCGCTCGCTGATCCCATCGGGGGGGGGGGGGGGGGGGGGGGCAAAGGCGCTGGCTGGGTTAATGGTGGAAATGGGAGGGGTGGACCCTTGGAGGTTCCTGCACCCAAGGGAACGGGAGTATTCGTTTTTCTCAGCGGTCCATAAGGTATACTCGCGGATCGACTGTTTTGTGGTGGGGAAGGCTTTGCTGGATGGAGTCAAGGGGTCGGAATACTCTGCAATTGCAGTGTCAGATCACACTCCACATTGGGTGGATATGGTGCTAGAGAAGGGGGCAGCGCAGAGACCGGGGCGGAAACTGGATGTGGGGCTTTTGGGGAACCAAGTGTTCTGTGAGAAAATTGAAACGGTAATTAAGGAATATGTAGGTTTCAATTGTACGGGTGAGGTGTCGAAGGTAGTCGTCTGGGAGGCTCTAAAGGCGGTGGTGAGAGGGGAGGTAATTTTGTTTAAGGCCAGGGTGAATAAAGAGGAGAGGTTGGAGCAGCAGAGAGTAATAGATGAGATGTTGGAGATAGATAGGAGATATGCAGAGGATGGGGACCCGGCGAAGCTGGAAAAGAGGAAGGAACTACAGGCGAGCTTCGACCGACTGTCCACCAGGAAGGCGGTGCGCCAACTGAGACGAGCAAGGGGTGCAGTTTTTGAACATGGAGCTAAGGCGTATGTTAGCAGGTCAGCTCCGGAGGGAGGCAGCGGCAAGGGAAATTCTTCAGGTGAAGGATAGGGCAGGGAAGTTGGTTGTGGCCCCAGTGTTGATTAACAAGGTTTATGAGGAGTTTTATGAGAGGTTGTACAAGTCAGAGCCCTCGGGGGAGACCGTGAGATGCAGGAATTTCTAGATGGGTTGGAGTACCCGAGGTTTGGGAGGGGGACAGGGCTACATTAGAAGGAGCAATAGTGGAGCAGGAGATAAAGGATGCGATTGGGAGGATGCAGTCGGGGAAGGTGGCAGGGCCGGATGGGTTTCCGGTGGAATATTATAAAAATTTAAGGATAGGTTGGCACCCCTGATGGTGGGGATGTTTGAGGAGGCGATAGGGAAGGGGGTGTTGCCGCAAACCTTGCGGCAGGCATTGATTTCCCTGTTACTAAAAAAAGATAAGGATCCGACGGAGTGTGGGTCGTATCGGCCCATATCACTTCTGAATGTGGACGTAAAAGTGTTGGCGAAGGTACTGGCGGGTAGGCTGGAGGAGTGCCTCCCGAAGGTGATAGGGGAGGATCAGACGGGGTTCGTGAAAGGGAGGCAGCTGTTTTCGAACATTAGGAGGGTTTTGAAAGTTGTTATGGCACCGGCGGAAAGAAAGGAAACAGAGGTAGTTGTGGCATTGGATGCCGAGAAGGCGTTTGATCGTGTAGAATGGGGGTACCTGATGGCAGTGCTGGAGCGGTTTGGGATTGGACCAAGGTTTGTGAACTGGGTAAAGCTATTATATAAGGAACCGAAGGCGAGTGTCTGCACAAATAATATCAGTTTGAGATACTTTTCTCTCCACCGTGGGACTAGACAGGGATGTCCTCTGTCCCCCCTGCTGTTTGCACTTGCGATTGAGCCGTTGGCCATCGCATTGAGAAGTTCGGGAGCATGGAAAGGAATAGTGCAGGGGGGGGGATAGAGCATAGGGTGTCCTTATATGCCGACGACTTGCTGCTGTATGTGTCGGAGCCGAGTGCGTCGATAGGAGGAATATTGGAGCTACTGCGGGTATTTGGGTCTTTCTCGGGGTACAAGTTGAACCTGGACAAGAGTGAGTACTTTGTGGTGTCTCGGGCGGGGGGGGGGGGCTGCCATTCCGTAGAGCAGGGACTCATTTTAGGTATCTGGGGGTGCAGGTTGCTCGGGTGTGGGGGAGGCTTCGCAGGTACAACATCACTAGTTTGGTGGGGAGAGTGAAAGCCGATCTGGCAAGGTGGGACGACCTTCCTCTGTCACTGGCGGGTCGGGTACAGGCGGTTAAAATGAATGTGTTGCCGCGATTCCTGTTTATTTTTCAATGCCTACCGATTTTCCTGCCAAAGTCTTTTTTCAGGGAGATTGAGGGAAGGATTACCTCATTCATATGGGGTGGGAAGGTGGCCAGAGTGAGAAAGGTGCTGCTACAGAGGGGAAGGCAGGCAGGGTGTTTGGGTCTCCCGAACCTGTTGTACTACTACTGGGCGGCGAATGTGGAGAAAGTGCGGAGCTGGATCAGAGGGGTTGATTCTCAGTGGGTCAGAATGGAGGAGAGTTTGTGCAGGGGGTCGGGGCTGAAGGCACTTGCAACAGCGCCGCTCCCGATAGCTCCGGGGAAATATTCAGGGAGTCTGGTAATAATAGCTTCATTGAAAATCTGGAGGCGGTTTCGCCAACTCTTCGGGTTGGGTTTCGGGTCAAGGGAAATGCCGATTCGGCGGAACCACAGATTTGAGCCAGGGAGGTGGGATGGAAGTTTTCGGAAATGGGAAGAGAAGGGGATTAAGACGCTAAAAGATTTGTTTCTTCGGGGTCGGTTTGCAGGATTGAGGGAGCTGGAAGCGAAGTATGGGCTAGAGCAGGGAGAAGTGTTTCGGTACATGCAGGTTCGGGATTTTGCCAGGAAGGAGATACAGAGCTTCCCAGAGGAACCGGCCTCCACATTGCTGGAGGAGGTGTTGACGACAAGGGGACTGGAGAAGGGGGCAGTGTCAGTGGTGTACGGAGCTATTTTGGAAGAGGACAAGGCACCACTGGAAGGGATCAAAGCAAAGTGGGAGGAAGAGCTGAGAAAGGTTATAGAGGAGGGGGTCTGGTGTGAGGTGCTCCGGAGAGTGAATGCCTCCACCTCATGTGCGAGATTGCGGCTGAGACAGCTGAAGGTGGTATATAGAGCGCACCTCACGAGGGCGAGGATGAGACGATTTTTTTGAAGGAGTAGAGGATGTGTGTGAGCGTTGCGGGGGGGGGGTGCGAATCACGTTCATATGTTTTGGTCCTGTCCAAAGCTAGGGGGGTACTGGAAGGAGGTGTTTCGGGTAATTTCCAAGGTGGTGCGTGTGAAGCTGGACCCGGGTCCCCAGGAGGCCATATTCGGGGTGTCGGACCAGCCAGGGTTGGAAACGGGAGCGGAGGCAGATATCATTGCCTTCACCTCGTTGATCGCCCGAAGGCGGATCCTGCTGGGATGGAGAGCAGCCTCTCCACCCAGTGCCCTGGCGTGGCAGGGGGACCTGTTGGAATACTTGACCCTTGAGAAGGTTAAGTTCGAACTGAGGGGCAGCTCGGAGGGGTCTACAAGTCATAGGCACTATTTATTGTGCACTTTCAAGAACTGGATAACATCAAACATTAGTTGGTGGGGTGGGTGGTGGGGTGGGGAGGGGGGCTGTGTAGATTAAGGGTGACTACAGGTAATCCCTGATTCCTTTTTGTCATTTGTTTATATAAACATGCGGGCTGATGTTTGGGGGTTGGTGGGTAGATGGGATAGTTGTTATTATGGGGATTGACATATCTTGCTGATTATTGTTTATTGTTGATGGGTGTAAATGTGGGAGAAAATGTGAAAAAGGAGGAGAATAAAAATATTTTTTAAAAATAAAAAATAAATGCAAGTCTTTCGATGAATTTATTGTTGTTCCTTGAGGTCCTCTTACTTTTATATGTGGGAGAAGATTTATTGTGTGCTGTGTGGAAGAAAATTATGAAGTTTGCTTATTAATATTGTGCATGTGGCGCACAGAGATTACTTTGAGGCAGCACTATTTCAGTTCATTTTGCCGATATTGATTTCTGCATCAGGAAACTGAAAGCTTAGGTTCATTACGTCCTTTATGGATTTTTCATGGTGACTATTGACTATAGCCCTATTAAAACATTAGGATTCCAGTAATATCTCAATTGTGCACTCCAAAATGCAACAAGATGACAGTGTTTTTTTAAGTCGGTTCCAAAAGCTCTACTCATGCTACTCTTCCGTTCTGGGTGGTTAGTTCTGTAATCCTAGGCATTCATGATTCGAGGACATTCAGGAAACTGTTTTTCAAATGCTCCATGCAAGCAAGGCTGTGCATGTCTGGATGTATGAAAAAGTTTATTTTATTTTATTTTTTAAAATATATTTATTAAAGTTTTTTAACACAATTTTTCTCCCTTACAAACAATAACCCCCCCCCCTCGTAACAAAAAAAAACGAGAAATCGCGCAGAGCAAGATATATACATGGCAAAATTATATATTTACACAGCTTTGTACACTGGCCCTCACCCGTACGTGCCAGTTTCCCCAACCCTTCATGTTATCTCTTGCTCATCCACCCTCCCAGGCAGTCCCCCCATTCCCCCCCCTCCCAGGACGTCCCACCCCCCCCCCCCCCCCCCCCCCCCCCCCCCCGCCAAGGTTGCTGCTGACCGACCTTCCTCTAACGCTCCGCGAGATAGTCTAGGAACGGTTGCCACCGCCTGTAGAACCCCTGCGCAGACCCTCTCAAGGCAAACTTAATCCTCTCCAACTTTATGAACCCAGCCATATCATTTATCCAGGCCTCCAGGCTGGGGGGCTTCGCCTCCTTCCACATTAGCAAGATCTTTCGCCTGGCTACTAGGGACGCAAAGGCCAGAATGCCGGCCTCTTTCGCCTCCTGCACTCCCGGTTCGTCCACTACTCCAAATATTGCTAGCCCCCAGCTTGGCTTGACCCGGACTTTCACCACCTGAAATATTGCTCCCGCCACTCCTCTCCAGAACCCCTCCAGTGCCGGGCATGACCAAAACATATGGACATGGTTCGCCGGGCTCCCTGAGCACCTTCCACATCTGTCCTCTACCCCAAAGAACCTACTCAAGTGCGCTCTGTGGACCACCTTAAATTGTATCAGGCTGAGCCTGGCACACGAGGAGGAGGAATTAACCCTACCTAGGGCATCAGCCCACAGACCTTCCTCGATCTCCTCCCCCAGCTCCTCCTCCCATTTACCCTTCAACTCTTCTACCAGCGCTTCCCCCTCTTCTTCCAACTCCTGGTATATTTCCGACACCTTGCCCTCCCCGACCCATACACCCGAGATCACCCTACCTTGAACTTCTTATGCCGGGAGCAACGGGAACTCCTTCACCTGTTGCCTCACAAAAGCCCTCACCTGCATATATCTAAAGGCATTTCCCGGGGGTAACTCGAACTTCTCCTCCAGTGCCCCTAGGCTCGCAAACGTCCCGTCGATGAACAGGTACCCCATTCTTCCAATCCCCGCCTGATGCCAGCTCTGGAACCCCCCATCCATCTTCCCCGGGACAAACCGGTGGTTACCCCTGATCGGGGACCACACCGATGCTCCCATTGCACCCCGGTGCCGTCTCCACTGGCCCCAGATCCTTAGCGTTGCCGCCACCACCGGGCTCGTGGTATACTTTGTCGGCGAGAGCGGCAGCGGTGCCGTCACCAACGCCCCCAGGCTCGTTCCTTTACAGGACGCCATCTCCATCCTCTTCCATGCCGCCCCCTCTCCCTCCATAACCCACTTGCGGATCATCGCCACATTTGCTGCCCAGTAGTAGCTCCCCAGGTTTGGCAGCACCAACCCTCCTCGGTCCCTACTGCATTCCAGGAACCCTCTCCTTACTCTCGGGGTCTTATTCGCCCACACAAACCCCATAATACTCCTGCCTACTCTCTTAAAAAAGGCCTTAGTGATCACGATGGGAAGGCACTGAAACACAAACAGAAACCTCGGAAGGACCACCATTTTGACCGACTGCACTCTACCCGCCAGCGAGAGCGGTAACATGTCCCATCTTTTGAAATCCTCCTCCATTTGCTCCACCAACCTCGTCAGATTCAGTTTATGTAGGGTCCCCCAACTCCTGGCTGTCTGGATCCCCAGATACCGAAAGCTCCCCTCCGCCCTCCTCAGCGGTAGGTCCCCTATCCCTCCTTCTTGGTCCCCCGCCTGTAATACAAAGAGCTCACTCGTCCCTATATTGAGTTTATAGCCCGAAAACTCCCCAAACTCCCTTAGAGTCTGCATGACCTCCACCATCCCCTCCATTGGATCCGCCACGTACAGCAACAGGTCATCCGCATATAGCGACACCCGATGCTCTTCTCCCCCTCGGACCACCCCCTTCCATTTATTAGACTCCCTCAATGACCTGGCCAATGGTTCGATCGCCAATGCGAACAACAGGGGGGACAGGGGGCACCCCTGCCTCGTCCCTCGGTACAGTCAAAAGTACTCCAACCTCCGTCGGTTCGTCACTACACTCGCGATTGGGGCACTGTAAAGGAGTTTAACCCAATTGATAAACCCTACCCCGAACCCAAACCTGCGCAGCACCTCCCAGAGGTACTCCCACTCTATTCGGTCAAAGGCCTTCTCCGCGTCCATAGCTGCCACTATCTCCGCCTCTCCCTCCTCCGATGGCATCATTATCACGTTTAAGAGCCGCCGCACATTGGTGTTTAGTTGCCTGCCCTTTACAAATCCCGTCTGGTCCTCGTGGATTACCCCCGGGACACAGTCCTCGATCCTCGTGGCCAGCACTTTTGCCAGCAACTTTGCATCCACATTGAGGAGCGAGATCGGCCTGTACGACCCACATTGCAGTGGGTCCTTGTCCCGCTTTAGGATCAAAGAAATTGTCGCTTCCGACATTGTCGGGGGCAGGGTCCCCTCCTCTCTTGCCTCATTAAAGGTCCTCACCAGTAGCGGGGCCAACAGGTCTGCGTACTTCCTGTAGAACTCCACCGGGAATCCATCCGGTCCCGGGGCCTTTCCCGCCTCCATGCTCCCCAAACCCTTGCTCAGCTCCTCCAACCCAATTGGTGCCCCCAAACCAGCCACCTCTTGCTCCTCCACCCTCGGGAATCTCAGCTGATCTAGGAATCGTCTCATCCCCTCTTCCCCCGCTGGGGGCTGGGATCTGTTCAGCTCTTCATAAAAGGCCTTGAATACCTCGTTTATTTTCGTTGCACTCCGAACCGTGGCTCCCCTTCCATCTTTGACTCCCCCTATTTCCCTCGCCATCCTCTTACGGAGCTGGTGTGCCAGCATCCGACTAGCCTTTTCCCCATACTCGTAGGTCGCCCCCTGCGCTTTCCTCCACTGTGCCTCCGCCTTCCCTGTGGTCAACAGGTCAAACTCCGCCTGGAGCCGTCGTCTTTCCAAGTAATCTTTCCTCCGGGGCCTCTGCGTATCTCCTGTTCACTCTCAAAATCTCCCCCACTAACCTATCCCTTTCCATACCCTCTGTCTTCTCCCTATGAGCCCTAATGGAAATGAGCTCTCCCCTGATCACCGCCTTCAACGCCTCCCATACCACCCCCACCCGCACCTCCACGTTGTCATTGGCCTCCAAGTACCTTTCGATACACCCCCTCACCTTCCCACACACCACCTCGTCCGCCAGCAGTCCCACATCCAGCCGCCACAACGGGCATTGGTCCCGCTCCTCTCCCAGCTCCAGTTCCACCCAGTGCGGGGCATGGTCCGAAACGGCTATAGCCAAATACTCCGTCCCCTCCACCCTCGGGATGAGCGCCCTACCCAGAACAAAGAAATCTATCCGGGAGTAGGCTTTGTGTACATGGGAGAAGAAAGAAAATTCCCTGGCCTGCGGCCTTGTAAACCGCCATGGGTCCACTCCCCCCATATGATCCATAAACCCCCTAAGTACCTTGGCCGCCGCCGGCCTCTTTCCAGTCCTTGATTTGGAGCGGTCCAGTGCTGGATCCAACACTGTATTGAAGTCCCCTCCCATTATCAGGCATCCTATCTCCAGGTCCGGAATGCGCCCCAACATGTGCTTCATGAATCCTGCATCATCCCAGTTCGGGGCGTATACGTTTACCAACACCACCCACGTCCCTTGCAGCCTACTGCTCACCATTACATATCGCCCTCCATTGTCCGCTACAATAGTCTTGGCCTCAAATGACACCCGCTTTCCCACCAATATTGCCACCCCTCTATTCTTTGCGTCCAGTCCCGAGTGGAATACCTGTCCTACCCATCCCTTTCTTAACCTGACCTGGTCCGCCACCTTCAGATGTGTCTCTTGGAGCATGGCCACGTCCGCCTTCGGTCCCTTTAAGTACGCGAACACTCGAGCCCTCTTCACCGGCCCATTCAGGCCCCTCACATTCCACGTTATCAGCCGGACCCCCCCCCCCCCCCCCCACCACGTCCCACCGACTAGCCATCTCCTTTTCTGGGCCAGTCCCGTGTCCACGCCTCCCTCACCCTCCAGTCCCCCAGAGGGGGGACACCCGTCCCGACCACCTCTTCTGTGTCCCATTCCCTTTCGGCCAGTGCAGCAGCAAACCTTTTTCCCCCCCTCCCCTCCCCCCTGCTAGACCCCTGTCTAGCTTTTTTACTCCCCCCATGTCACTCCCGTAAGTCAGCTGACGCCTGCTGACCCCGGCTTCCCCCGCCGTCCCATTGACCTCCCCGCGTGGGAGTCTCCCAATCCATATGCATTCCTTCGTTCCCCTTCCCGCACGCGGGAAAAAACCCCGCGCTTTCCAAAGCCCGCTCCGCCCCTTCTGGCGCAGCTCCTGTCTCTCTCCCCCAGCCCATGTAACATTTCCTGCGCGTGATTGACCCCCTATATACAACAACCATCACACATCAAACCCCAAAACATCCCCCCCACCCTCACAAACCCTCAGAGTCCAACATTTCGGCTTGTACAAAGGTCCACGCCTCTTCAGGCGTTTCGAAGTAAAAGTGTTGGCCCTTGTATGTGACCCACAGTCGCGCTGGCTGCAGCATTCTGAATTTCACTTCTTTCCGGTACAACGCCGCTTTGGCCCGGTTGAAACCCACTCTCCGCTTTGCAACCTCCGTGCTCCAGTCTGGGTATATTCGGATCTCTGCATTGTCCCACTTACTGCTCCACTCCTTCTTGGCCCATCTCAGGACCCACTCTCTGTCCGTGAACCGGTGGAACCTCACCACCATCACCCTTGGCGGCTCATTTGCCTGGGGCTTCTTCGCCAGCACCCGATGTGCCCTGTCCAACTCCAGCGGCCTCGAAGGGGCCTTCGTGCCCATCATCGACTCGAGCATCGTGCTCGCGTATGCCCCGGCATCAGCCCCCTCCACTCCCTCAGGGAGACCCAGGATTCGCAGATTCTTTCTCCTCAACCTGTTCTCCAGGTCTTCGCGTCTTCCCGCCCACCTCTTGTGTAGCGCCTCGTTCTGCTCCACTCTCACCGCCAGGCCCACGAGCTTGTCCTCGTTCTGACTGATTCTTTTCTGTACCTCCTGGATCTTAGCTTCGTGGGCCTTCTGCGTGATCCCGAGTCCTTCAATTGCCGAAAGCATAGGCGCCAACATCTCTTTGCGCATCTCCTCGCGCTGCTCCTCGAAGCAGCACTTGATGAACTCCTGCAGCTCCCCTTTGTCCCTGGCCGCCGCCATTTTGTTTTCTTTCCCTCGCTTCTCCCGTTGCTCCAGTGCCGCTCCTTTGGCCGTTACACTTCTGGTCCGTTTCATAGAAGTTAGCAGTGTTTGCTTCACCAGTCTGCCCCAAAAAGTCTATAGAAACTCCTGAAAAATGTCTGAGAGTCGGCTCCAGACGGGAGCTGCCGAATGCGCAACCTACACCTCCATGGCCACCACCAGAAGCCTCGTCCCTGCTTCTTTAATGGCCCTGGTAGATCTTTTCACAGTTGTTCCCTCTGCTGCTAGAATTCACCTTTGATAGAGTCAAGCCAGATTGCAGCTTTAAGCTTGCCCTTCCCCCGCCTGCATGCTGGAAGAGGCCCTCGTCTACTGCTGCAGCTCAAGCCAAATCTTTCACTGTTTCTGCCGGGTCTGGTAGCCAAAAGACACAACACTCCTGAGGGACACTGTCAGGGGAATGCTGCAGCCTTCTTCCCACACCGGGAAATGTCAAACAAATGCCGTGGGGGCCCTGTAAAAGAGCCCAAAAGTCCGTTCCAAGCGGGAGCTGCCGAATATGTGACCTAGCTCTGCATAGCCGCACCCGGAAGTCCATGAAAAAGTATATAACTTTTGATTTGATATAACTCCTAGAAACTCAACTTTTTTTAGTTTGCACATATGTTGGTTCTTGTCTCATCTCTAAATATTGTTCTCCATTAATACTGGAATTAAGAAATATGCAGTTTCAAGCAATATTTTAATGCATGGCAGTCCCATTCCAAAATTTTGATACAGAAATATTACTGCGATCCTCAGATCATTCAGCCACCTCTTCGATATTTTTGGTGAGCATAAATTTGGACAAAAATTTGGACATAAATGTCTGTTGTATCCCAGTTTAGCATTATCTATTTTACCTGGATTTAGTGGCCTGCACACAGCTGAAGAATTGGTGACGGGCCTGCCTCCCCTTGGCCAGCTCATCATCGCAGTCATATAGTAGCCATTAGTTGGCTTCGGACAGCATCTCTGTCCGCATGTGGGAGCATGCCCCACCTCCAAGAGCTGCTGGCTGATCACAGGGCCTACAGATCCCTTGTTCCCATCATGCCACCAGAAGCAGTGCACTGCTGGGACTACAGGCAGCTCACAACAAAGAGGAAGCGTGAAGCCAGAGACCCAGGTAAGTTCAGGCTTCAGTGGGGCATCCTGACAGGTCCCAGCGTCCCACTTAGTGGCTTCAATTGGCCCAAGGGTGGGTGGGGGGCTTTACAACTCCACCCATGCTGTCTTGAAATGATCAACTTTGTTTCATTGGCATCTAATACTTGGCATCTAATAAAATTACAAGCTTCATTAAGTTGTGATTGTACTTTCCAGAGGATCATGAAACAGTCAGACAGAGCCAGGCAGATTATTTCAATTATACCTGCTGTTGGCTTTTCACCTGGTGACAATAATCACATGCAGATTTTAATACACTTCCACGTCAATTCATCCCAAGAAAGCCCATGTTATTTTTCAAAAAATACCTAAGTGCAAAACATCCTGTGTTACTGGGGCCTAAGAACTAAGAATGTCTCAGACTCACTTCTTTCTCTGCATGCACTGAACTTGAACATTGATACGATTCTTAAATTTGGCCCCAGTATAGTGGATATGGAGAAGTATCAGCCAGCGTTCCAAATTTTAATCATGATCCTGTAGTCCATGCTGGAAAATGTTGCTGCGCGCATATACATCAAGGATTAGTCAGAAATCGGTATGGCTGCGACAATTATCCTTTACCCTTCCCCTGATGAGACTTGCTGTTGTTTAAAAACAATGGCCACTTGAGAAAGCTACCATACAACTACCTGGCACCGTAGGAATTTAACTTGGTGCAAACCAGCAGCTTTAGAAGGCAGGGGTGAAATTTGGAAGAAAATGAATTTGTATGGAAACATCTGACATTTTCAAAGATCCCCCTATGCTTCTCGTGTAATCTTATTTATATTTACCATTTTCTCATTTTTAGGTTGGAGATGAAATTCTGGAGATCAATGGGGAAACGACCAAGAACATGAAGCATTCTCGCGCCATAGAATTGATTAAGAATGGTGGTCGGAGAGTCTGCTTATTTCTGAAACGTGGAAATGGTTATGTGCCAGAATATGGTGGGTTGCCCTACGAAAATGTTACTTTCTCCCATACTGTCACTCCATGAGTGATTTTGTTTTCCTCTTGTTTTTTTTTCTGTTAAGATCTGGGAATTTTTTCTTCTTTTCACAAATGTCTTATGATTTTGTACAGTCTTTGGTTCTAATCTGCTGATGATACTAATTCTGTACTTTCACTATTTTGTTTTAGAATGGGCTGGAGTAACTATAAGTGTTATCAGAGAAACACCTTTCTGAAACTAAAATATTTGACTGTATTAAATTCTCCATTGTTCAAATGCCTCCCAAATATACAAATGTAAAACGTAAATGGGAATGAAATCACAGTCTTGAATTTACATATTATGGCCAAAAAATGAATAGATGTTAATTTAAATTGAAAAATTGGAAGTCGCCATAGTCCCGAGGTCCACAAGTTGCTCTTCCCTTTTGGGAGAGAGCTGAATGGTGTTGATTTAAACTGAGGGTCACCATACCTCAGGCGGGTTTGAGAAGGCCATGGACAACCTCAACCAATACAGGGATTGAACTGCATCACGAACCAGCCAACTGAGCTAACCAACAGTTTAAATAATGCATCATGGAAGCATCAGATATTTAGTTATCAACATTTAACTTTTCATTAATAGCACGGAGCAATCTCAGTTACCTGTGGCAATTTTGCATAAGTACAAACTCGTTTTACACTCGCAATCTGCAGTACTTGTACTCCAGGCCTTTCTTATCACTATTTTCTCTTTGACAAGTTGATTTACCCAAACAAAATAATTTCAGACCCTCTTCATGATTTATTTAATGCCTTGCTGCTTCCCTGAAAGGTTTATGAAGTTTCACCGGAGAATATGAAGTTGAATTTGAACACTTAAATCTACTAACATCTCTATCAAATTCAAATGAATGGAATTATATATTATTTTAAAACAATTATAGTTACCAAAAATAGAATTCTCAACATCCTGAGATTTTGATTTTTTTTTTTAAATCTCCATCGAAGTGATGGGTCTCATCTATCTGTAAGGGTATATATTTTTGTAACAAGTTCTGTAATTACTTTTAATATGATACATAACGTTCCATGAATTGAAATGTAGTTTGTAAATATTTAAATGAGTCATTGTTTACATGCCATTTTGACTTATTGTATTGTGATATATAAAAGAAATGGAGTGCATTTCCCAGTAGAACTTCCTGGTGCTCTTTTTTTTTTCTGTATCCTTTGATTCTGCAACTGCTGTCTTGCAGTCTAATTGTTTTTTGCCTGGACAATCTGACTGGAACAATAATAAATATCTTTCCATGATCAACAGAGTGATCAATCCTGTTGCTGCTTACTAATAGGGAATCTAAATCTATCTTCTGCTCTTTTTCTTTCTCATCTTTCCTGGGTGCTGGGTTCTTCGTTCTGCCCTCAGCGATGATACCTCCTAATCTCTCCTCATGCATGAGAAGTGACAAGCACGGGGAGTCTTGCTTCTACTTAATGGGCCCTAATCAAAATACGGTTGGTAGACGAATCAATATTTGCTGCTTCCATCTTGATGCCTTAAAGGCTCATGCTGTGTTCCATTTACACCCATTCAGCCATGTATCCATGAATATGCTTAACTTCATCAGTGCAGACTTCCAACTGATCACGCTAGCAAGATTCATTTGCCTACATTTGTGGGACGCAAGCTCTTTTACAAGGATCACCTTGATGTTTTGTATTTGGTAAAGTTTTCTTTTCCCAAATGTGCAGCATTCAATTACAATTGAATATGTCCACCATTTCAACAACAGCAGTGATTCCATAAACTAAAATTAATCGTTCTTTTAAAAAATGTATTGATGGCACAAGCAATTGCCCCAAGACTTTACTTCAAAAGGCAAAACATTCAAAATTAAATTCTGCAGGAGAAGGAAAGATGATTATTTCATTTTCTAATTTTGCTTCCTTCTGAAAACCTAAAAAGCACATCCATAATACATGACACATGATTATGTGTCAGAATGTTGTCAAAGGGGTGCATAACAGGCAATATCGGATTGAAGTTCGGCAGTGGGTATATTGGGTTATCAATCTGATAATGAATGTTAGATACTTCTCCCAAATTGTACATTCCACTAGTTCTCAATTTGAGGTGTGGGAAAGAGTCTCATTGGTATATCATACTATTCCTATCATTTGGAGAGAACAGCGAGGTGTTTTGTCACAGATATTTCATGCCTTTTGTGATTTGTTTTATCCAACCCTGTTCTTTGATTTAAGATTTACAAACATCAATTCTGCTGATTTTGCTATGAGAAACTTGCATTGTTTTATTTCAAGACTGAAGAGTCTTGTTATATGTGGTTGCGTCGGATTCTCATTTTGGCAGATTGAATTGCAAGTCTTCAGACTAATCTTTGAGTAGGTTAATTGATTTGTGGCAGCACACCAGACTTAAACTCAGTTCTGGTATTAAGTACATTTAAATATTTCTTGCAAAATACTATGCACACTAGACCCCTGTATGTTGACAGTATGCCTCAGTTTTCAACATTACTAAATTTGCATTTTTTTAACATGCTGCTTCTGTCCTGCAACATAATCAGCGCTCAGGTCAATCTCATAAGATGAAAGATGTTTTCTGCCAGAAAGAGGAAAAAAGACTCTGTTATTACCTGATGTCTAGTTTGCAGTTATGCACTGGGCTTGGTGTTAGTATGTGTGATTGATGCACATGAACTAAATTAAAATTGGATTCTTCACAAGTGCATGGAAGAAGAGGCTGGATCACAGAAATTATATCACATTGGATGATTCTATCAATTTACAAATGAGAAAGATGCATACTTCACAAGGCATCTCTGTGAGTTATAAAATCCCAGTTAATGGAGAATAGCACACCATTGGTACCTAGTCACCCAATTCAATGTTTGGCTTATCCTGTGGCTCTCGGGTTGAGATTTCAAACGGTTTCCAAATGGTTAGAAGGGACACAAATTGGCCTGAAGTTTGGTTTGAAGCCAGGACTGCAGGTTAACTAATTTAGCTCAACAATGTAAAGTGCATTTATAATATTAGAATGACTGCAAGAGATAAAATGATGGATGATAGATTGGGAGGCATTTAATTAATTGTAATGGACAACAGGTGCAACAATGAATTGGGGGGAATAGAGATTCTGCAGTGATCTCCTACTTTAGATCATTTTTAAGGGTCAGCATAATGCAAGAAGCAAAATTATTAGGTGGTTTAACCATGATACATTGCCCCTTAGTGTCCAAAGAATAAGTGGGGTTACAGGGATAGGGAAGGGGTTTGGGACTGGGTAGGGTGTTCTTTCGGAGGGTCGGTGCAGACTTGATGAGCTGGATGGTCTCCTTCTGTACTGTACGGATTCTATGATTCAAACACTGGGAAATTAAAATGATAATTTAAGTGTCTCTAATTGCTAGTTTTCAGATTGTAACCGTAAAAATATCTGTTCGAGTTTGTATTTAATGGCACTAGTGTCCTTTTTGCGGATGTCCTTGCAATATTCCTTTGCTGAATGCTTTGTGTTCCTATAATCTATTAAATGAGATTGGTTGCAGGATGTGATGATGCTTTTTCAGAAAATATTATGCAAATTGGGTAGAAGCAGGATCTTCAATTTATTCACTTTGACCATTTTTCTCTGCCTAGCCAACCCCCCCCCCCCCCCCACCCCCACTACCACCACCACAATCTGAACCAAGGTTGTCTGTTGACGTGGTAAGATTTGGAATCCAAGAGATATTCACTATAACTAAATGAATCTGAAAATGACAATTTGGTTATGTTTCACCATAAACCTGGCAGAAAACTAACAAAGCTTCAAAATCCAAGCTGCTGATCCTGAGTCCATTCTACACAATGTGAATAATACTCAAACACAGAAGTATAGACTTGTGAATATACTTTGAAAAGAGGAGCTTTTATATAAACTGTTCCAATGTTGATGTAACCTGAACCCTGCCATCTCTGGTGACTGAGTTCACAGATTCCTGACCTCTCCCTCCATATAATCTCTCCTATCTATATTCATTATCATCCCCACTATCTTTCCATCCCAAGTGTGGCCCCAAGTCCCAATCTCAATCGCCGAAAAGGCTATCTCTAACCACTTTTACCACATCCCCTATCACTCTCAAACCCTTCCAATCCCACTTCCTTTTCCATTCCTATCTGGAAATCTCTTCCCAAAGTCGCTTACAAAACCACTGCACAATTCAAAACTGTCTAAACTTTGGTCCTTCATTTGCCATGATACCTCTGCAGATACCAATTTGCTCAATCACACCCTCACCTACAGCTTTGATGCCTTAGTCCTAGTGAAACACTTACTCTCTCCTATCGTGGTCATTTTCTTTCATACTGCCCCCATTTTCACTCTTAAATCGAAGTGATGTAGACCATAATATTTTTGGTGCACTATTGGTTTAGCCATTGATTGCCAGGTCTGGCTGATCCAAATTTAACTCTGCCAAAACTGCTTAGTATCCCTGAACTGCAAAGATATCTTTGACTGCTTTTTTGAATATCAACCTCTCCTGAAGAACCTTTCCCTCGTTCCCTCTTATCTTCACCTCCAGCAAGTGCAATGAGAACTTGAATTTCTTTGTGTCTAAAGTTAAAATAATCTGTCAGCTCCGTTCTTACCTCTTGTACCCTCCTCCATTGCCCTAGCCTTGAAACCTTGGCCAGAATTTTCTAGCTGTTCTCACCAGTGGGATCTTCCAGTGCCACCAACGGCGAACCGCCGCTGCAGGTTTACCAACGGCAGGGGCTGCATAGAACGGGAAACCTGGTTGACAGCGGCGGGATCAGAAAGCCAGTCAATGGTGCACCACCTCCACCGCGAAACACACTTCAGGGGGTTCAGAAAATATCCCATCACACCCTCTCTGAGTTCAACTTGTTCAGAAGGAACACCGCTTACTCTCTCTGCCGGATTTCCTCTAAACTACTGACCGCTCCACTTCCTTTCCTGACCCCTGTATGAGTTGATTTTGTAAATGGTTCCCAACCTCCGACAGTGTCTGCCCCTTTCCCTTTTGAATTTTCTGTATTCACCCACCACCTTCTAAAACCGAGCTTTCTCCCCAATATCTTGGCAATCTGCTGCCGCAGCTCCTCGTCATTCTTTTCCTCGCCAACCTCTTGGAACAAGTTTGCCATCCCTCAAATGCATGTTTGAATCCCTCTAGCCAGACTTTTAACCCAGCCACAACACTGAAAAGTACCTAATCAAAGTCACAAATTGTATCGTGTACAACTGTGAGCTTGCTGCATTATCCGTCCTCGTCCTTCTTCATCTAACTGCAACCTTGCCATAGTTGACCTCACCGCTGCTTCCAAAACATCACCTCTGCTGTTCAGTGGTGGTTCCTTACCTGCCTGTCCGATAATCTCCTGTGATAATCTCCTACTTCGGGAGTCCACCAAATTTCTATCCTTAGCCCCCTTTTATTTCTCATCAACAACAAAATTGGGTAAAGGTGTCAGACTCCACAGGTACTTCCCTCACTTCGCCCTTCCCTCACCACCACCTCATGACCCTTCCACTGCATCTATTGTATCAGGCTGCTTGTCCAATGTCAAGTCCTGGATGAGCCAGAAATCAATCCAGTTAAAGATTGGAAGGACAGAAGCTATGGTCTCAGTCTCTGCCCCAAATGCCTTTTGCTAGCCATAGATCCCATTCCCTCTCTTTTTTTAAAAAAAAATATATTTTATTCAAATTTTTTTGGCCAAACAAAACAATACAAAGGTTTTCCTTTTTACAACAGTAAAACAGTATAAATAACAGTGGCCGTTTTTAACAAATAAATAAATAATATATAAACTAAATGGCAACTGCCCTATCAAAAATAATAACTCTCCAAAAATAAAATCAAACAATCCATTATACATAGCCTAATACAAATATTTATACAAAAACACCCCTGAGGACCCGCCCGGGCCCCTCCCCCCTGGGTTGCTGCTGTTACCTTCCCATTTCCTTTATCGTTCTGCGAGGTAGTCAATGAACGGTTGCCACCGCCTGGTGAACCCTTGAGCCGAACCCCTTAGTGCAAATTTTATCCGTTCTAGTTTTATAAACCCTGCCATATCATTTATCCAGGTCTCCATGCCCGGGGGTTTGGCTTCCTTCCACATAAGCAATATCCTTCGCCGGGCTACTAGGGACGCAAAGGCCAAGACATCAGCCTCTTTCGCCTCCTGCACTCCCGGCTCTTCTGCAACCCCAAATATAGCCAACCCCCAGCTTGGCTCGACCCGGACCCCCACCACCTTCGAAAGCACCTTTGCCACCCCCACCCAGAACCCCTGTAGCGCCGGACATGACCAAAACATGTGGGTGTGGTTTGCTGGGCTTCTCGAGCATCTCCCACACCTATCCTCTACCCCGAAAAATTTACTGAACCGTGCTCCAGTCATATGCGCCCTGGGTAAAACCTTGAATTGTATCAGGCTTAGCCTGCCGCACGAGGACGACGAGTTTACCCTACGTAGGGCATCAGCCCACAGCCCCTCCTCAATCTCTTCCCCCAGCTCTTCCCATTTCCCCTTCAGCTCATCCATCATGATCTCCCCCTCGTCCCTCATTTCCCAGTATATATCCGACACCCTACCATCCCCCACCCATGTCCCTGAGATCACTCTATCTTGAATCTCCTGCGTCGGGAGCTGCGGGAATTCCCTCACCTGTTGCCTCACGAAAGCCCTCAGTTGCATGTACCGAAATGCATTCCCTTGGGGCAACCCATATTTTTCCGTCAGCGCTCCCAGACTCGCAAAAGTCCCGTCTACGAACAGATCTCTCAGTTGCACAACCCCAGCTCTTTGCCATGCTCCAAATCCCCCATCCATTCTCCCCGGGACAAACCTATGGTTATTTCTTATCGGGGACCGCACCGAGGCTCCCGTCCTTCCCCTATGTCGTCTCCACTGCCCCCAAATTTTTAATGTTGCCACCACCACTGGACTTGTGGTGTATTTCTTCGGGGAGAATGGCAACGGCGCCGTCACCATTGCTTGTAGGCTGGTTCCCTTGCAGGACGCCATCTCCAATCTCTTCCACGCCGCTCCCTCCCCTTCTCCCATCCACTTACACACCATTGAGATATTGGCGGCCCAGTAGTATTCACTTAGGCTCGGTAGTGCCAGCCCCCCCTATCCCTGCTACGCTGCAAGAACCCCCTCCTCACTCTCGGGGTCTTCCCGGCCCACACAAAACTCATGACACTTTTCTCAATTCTCTTGAAAAAAGCCTTCGTGACCATCACCGGAAGGCACTGAAACACAAAGAGGAATCTCGGGAGGACTACCATTTTAACCGCCTGCACCCTACGCACCAGTGACAGGGGCACCGTGTCCCATCTCTTAAAATCCTCCTCCATCTGTTCCACCAATCTTGTTAGATTAAGCCGGTGTAAGGTTCCCCAACTCCTGGCTATCTGAATCCCTAAGTACCGGAAATCTCTTGTCACCTTCCTAAGCGGTAAGTCATCTATTCCCCTGCTCTGCTCCCCCGGATGCACCACAAACGGCTCACTCTTACCCATATTCAATTTGTACCCCGAAAATTCCCCAAACTCCCTGAGTGTCTGCATTGTCTCTGGCATCCCCTCCACTGGGTCCGCAACATACAGCAATAAATCATCTGCATACAAGGATACCCGGTGTTCTTCCCCTCCCCTGAGCACTCCCCTCCACTTCCTGGAGCCCCTCAGTGCTATGGCCAGGGGCTTAATCGCCAATGCAAACAGTAACGGAGACAGGGGACACCCCTGCCTCGTCCCTCTATGAAGACGGAAGTAATCAGACCTCTGTCTGTTCGTGACCACGCTCGCCACCGGGGCCCTATACAGCAGCTGTACCCATCCGATATACCCTTCACCAAAACCAAGTCTCCTCAGCACCTCCCACAGATAATCCCACTCCACTCTGTCGAATGCTTTCTCGGCGTCCATCGCCACCACTATCTCCGCCTCCCCCTCTGGTGGGGGCATCATCATTACCCCTAGCAACCTCCGTATGTTCGTGTTCAGCTGTCTCCCCTTAACGAACCCAGTTTGATCCTCGTGGACCACCCTGGGGACACAGTCCTCTATCCTCGTCGCCATCACCTTGGCCAAGAGCTTAGTATCTACATTTAAAAGGGAAATGGGCCTGTAGGACCCACACTGCAGCGGGTCTTTTTCCTTCTTCAAAAGGAGCGATATCGTTGCCTCCGACATAGTCGGGGGCAGCTGCCCCCTTTCCCTAGCCTCATTAAAGGTTCTCGTCAGAAGGGGGGCCAGTAAGTCCATATACTTCCTATAAAATTCCACCGGGAATCCGTCCAGTCCCGGGGCCTTCCCCACCTGCATGCTCCCAATCCCTCTTACCACCTCCTCAATCTCAATCTGTGCTCCCAGTCCCGCCCTCTCCTGCTCGTCCACCTTAGGGAATTCCAGCTGATCTAAGAAACACATCATTCCCTCCTTCCCTTCCGGGGGCTGAGCCTTATATAACCTCTCATAAAACGCCTTGAACACCCCGTTCACTCTCTCCGCTCCCCGTTCCATCTCTCCCTCCTCATCTCTCACCCCACCTATCTCCCTCGCTGCTCCCCTCTTCCTCAATTGGTGGGCCAGTAGCCGACTCGCCTTCTCTCCGTACTCATACTGTACACCCTGTGCCCTCCTCCACTGTGCCTCCGCCTTACCGGTGGTCAGCAGGTCAAACTCCACATGTAGCCTTTGTCTTTCCCTGTACAGTCCCTCCTCCGGTGCCTCCGCATATTGCCTGTCCACCCTCAAAAGTTCTTTCAGCAATCGCTCCCTTTCTTTACCCTCTTGTTTCCCTTTATGTGCCCTTGTGGATATCAGTTCCCCTCTAACCACTGCCTTCAATGCCACCCAGACCACTCCCACCTGAACCTCTCCATTGTCATTAAGCTCCAAGTACCTTTCGATGCACCCCCTCACCCTTAAACATACCCCCTCACCCGCCAATAAGCCCATATCCATTCTCCAGAGTGGGTGCTGTACTTTTTCCTCTCCTACCTCCAGGTCTACCCAATGTGGAGCGTGGTCCGAAATAGCTAAGGCCGTATATTCCGTCCCTGTCACCTTCGGAATCAGTGCCCTTCCCAAGACAAAAAAATCTATCCGTGAATATACTTTGTGGACATGGGAGAAAAATTAGAACTCCTTACTCCTAGGCCTACTAAATCTCCAGGGGTCTACCCCTCCCATCTGCTCCATGAAGTCCTTGAGCACCCTGGCTGCTGCCGGCCTCCTCCCGGTCCTGGACCTTGATCGGTCCAGCCCTGGATCAAGCACCATATTGAAATCTCCCCCCATTACCAACTTTCCCGCCTCCAGGTCCGGGATACGTCCCAACATACGCCTCATAAAATTTGCATCATCCCAGTTCGGGGCATATACGTTCACCAGAACCACCGTCTCCCCTTGCAATCTGCCACTCACCATCACATATCTACCCCCACTATCCGCCACTATGGTCTTGGCCTCAAACAGTACCCGCTCCCATTCCCTCTCTTAACCACTGTCTCAGGTTGAATCAGATTGTGCATAACCTTAACCTTGAGCTGACCTTCCAACCAATACCTCTCCATCAGGAACACCTACATCTATTTCTCAGCTCATCTCTGCTGAAACCTCTTATCTTCAGACTTGATAATTCCAATGCTCTCCTGGTCAGCCTCACACCTTCCATACTCTATAAATTTAAATACTGCTGCCCAGATCCTAACACTCACTAAGAGACGTATTGCTCTGACTTAAATTGGCTACTGAACCCTAAATGGTGGCATTTGACATTTTCATTCTCATATTCAAACCGTTGCCTCACCCACTTCTGTAACTGCCCATTCCATGCCACCCTCCAAAAAGACTGTCAACTCAGAGTTATGGAGTCATAGATGTTTCCTGCATGGACACAGGCCCATCGGCCCAGTTGGTCCATGCCGCTCAGTTTCTATCCCTAAGCTAGTCCGCATTTGGTCCATATCCCTCTATACCCACCCTGCCCATGTAATTGTTTAACTTTTTTAAAGGACAAAATTGTAACCGCCTCTACCAATTCCTCTGGCAGCCCGTTCCAGATGCTCACCAACCTCTGTGTGAAAAAGAATCCCCTCTGGTCTCTTTTGTATCTCTCTCCTCCCGCCTTAAACCTATGCTCCTCTATCTTTGTGAAAAAATGTTGACTATCTACCTTATCGATGCTCTTCATTATTTTATAGACCTCTGTAAGATCACCCCTAAGCCTCCTATGCTCCAGGGGGAAAAGTCCCAGCCTATCCAGCCTCAAGTCCTGGTAGCATCCTCGTAAATCTCTTCTGCACTATTTCTAGTTTAACAATATCCTTCCTATAATAGGGTGACCAGCCAGAACTGAACACCGTATTTCATGTGTGGTCATACCAATGTCTTGTACAACTTCAACAAGACGTCCCAACTCCTGTCTTCAATAATCTGACCAAACAATCCTAGCATGCTGAATGCCCTCTTCGCCACCCTGTCCACCTGCGATTCCATCTTCAAGGAGCTATGAACCTGTATTCCTAGAACTCTTTATTCTGTAACTGTCCCCAACTCCCTACCATTAACTGAATAGGTCCTGCCCTGATTTGATCTACAAAATGCATTTGTCCAACCTCACATTTATCCAAATTAAACTCCAGCTGTCATTCATCGGCCCATTGGCCCAATTGGTCAAGATTCTGTTGCAATCTTTATAACCTTCTTCACTCTCCACTATGGCACCAATCTTAGTGTCATCTGCAAACTTACTAACCATGCCTCCTACATTCTCATCATTTATATTATCACAAATAACAGTGGACCCAGCACCGATGCCTGAGGCACACCGTTGGTCACAGGCCTCCAGTTTGAAAAACATCCCTCCACAACCACCCTTTGGTTTCAGTCACCAAGCCAATTTTGTATCCAATTGGCTCCCTCGCCCTGGATTCTGTGAGATTTAACTTTTTGCAACAACCTACCATGAGGTATCTTGTCAAAGGCCTTGCTAAAGTCCAGGTAGACAACTCTCGCTTTGTTTCTACCCTCCTTCACACCGTCACTGGTGGCTGTGCAAATTACTATCCAGGCACTAAGCCCTGGTTGTCAAAACTCTTTTGCTCTCCCTCCTCCATTAAGACACTCATTAAAACCTACCTCTTCTATTTCCTGTCCTTTGGCTTCGTGTTAAATTTTGTTCAATTATGTGAAACAACTTGGGACATTGTACTATGTTAAAGCTAGTTATTGAATGCCTTGGAATCAGTTATGATGTACATTAGAAGAGGAATGCAGTACAAAAATAGAAAGCATTTACTTCGGATTTTAAACTTTTAATCTATTTAGGGAAATGAATTTTCAGCAGTTTGTCTTACTGTTGGACTGACACTTGGTAATGCATTGACTCCTACATATAGTAACATTCTGTTCTTTTAAATGGAAAAGAACTTTGGAACCCAGGCAGACAACACAGGAGGTTATCTGGCCCATCATGCCTTTGCCAGCTTTCAGAAAGAGCTTTCAATTCATCCCATCCTTTACCTATAGCCGTGAATTTCTTTCCTTTTTAAGTACTTAATATCCAATTCCCTTTCAAAAGCATCTGCTTCCAAGGACAGGCAGATTAAAAAATAAAATCTTATCTCTCCTATGTCTTATTTGTCAATTGTCTAAAATCTGTGTCCACATGATACTGATTCCCCTGCCAATGGAGACAGTTTCTCCCTACCTACTCTTTCAAAATCCGTATAATTCTGAACTCCTCCATTAAATCGACTTTTAATCTCCGAAGGAGATCAATCCCAACTTTTCCAGTCTCGCTTTGCATAACTGAAATCTCATTCCTGGTACCATTCTGGTAAATTCCTTCGGCATTCCATCCAAAGTTTTGACATCCTTCCTGAGGTCTGGTGCCCAGAATTGGACACAACACTCTAGCTAAGAATCAACCAGTGATTTACAACATTTTAGCACAGCTTCTTTGCTTTTGTATTCAATACCTCTATAAAACTGGAAAAACATGTAGCACTTTAAATATGCCATTGTTTTTTCATTTCACCATTTCCCCTCTGTTTACTCCCTTCCTTTCCAAGTATTGATTCCGTGCTATGCAATTTCCAGAAGCTCTAATGCACTGTCCCAAGTGGCCATTTTTAGCATCTAAGCTTAAGCAGTAAGCATCAGAGGACTATTTAAATATGCAATTGAGAGAAGAGCCTGATCTTATTCCAATGCAGCAGCTCCATAAGTGAAACCTTAGTAGTGGAAAGCATGCCTTCTATTTCCCCTTCCCTATTCCACAATTGCTGAATCTAGTTGTAACACCCCAACTGTTGTCGCAGCTGAAATGAGCAAAACAAAGAAAGCCAATCCTTGGTTGAAAGACACAGTTCCTCACTGGCTTAAACCAGCTGAGCAATTAGGAAGCTTATGATATGCTGATGTGAAAAATCCATCGCTTCTTTCCTGGGTCCATTTCTTCTCATTGCCACTTAACGCCTGCATAGCATAGCCTCCTTACCACTTGTTTTCATGATTTATGTTGGGTCACTAGACAAGACACTGAGGATAGATAGGGTACTTAATTGACAAAAAGGGGTAGAAACTCTTGCATCTATCCCTTCTATGAGGCTAAGGAGTGGTATTGATAGCTATGAAGGAGCTCCACATGGTGATTTGTCTACCCTCTTGACTGCTGACTGTTTCAGGGAGAAACCATGGAGAAAAGAACATACTGACCAAAGCATATTTTATTCAAATCAAAATGTTAAATGGGAAGAATACCAAGACTTTTTATATAGATATATAATATATATATATTTATATGTGATGGTTCATTATAATCATCGAATATTTGGCACTATACTCATCAGACGATAATCACTGTTGATGCAAGTGAACATCTTGCCATGATATATATTGATGTGAACCTAAAAACAAAAGGGAATCATTATAGAACAGAAACTGGCTCGTCAGCCAATGTCTGCGCTCTACACGAGCCTCCTCCCAATCTATTTATTTTATCACCCTATTAACATCACCTATTCCTCTCTTCCTCTTGCATTTATCTCACTTCCCCTTAAATTTATGCAATTTATCTCAGTTACTCCATGTGGTGGCCAGTTCCATATTCTCAACACTCCCTGCATATAGAGGTTTCTTCTGAATTCCATATTAGATTTATTCGTGGCTAGCTTGTATTTCTAAGTGCTAGTTTTGGACTTACCTCACAAGTGGAAATATCTACACTCAACAAAGTAACATCAACATTTTAAAGACTTCTATTAGTCCCTTTCAGTCACCTATTTTCTAGTCTGCTCAGTCATTCTTGATCCTTGTACAGTTTTGGTTCAGGTATAATTACTTTTAAGAGCTCAAGTAGATAAGGCAGGAATATTGAGCTGAAGTGGAATGTCAGCCATTATCTTATTGAATAATGGAGCAGGCTGAAGGGGCTGCATAGCCTACTCCTGCTTAAGTTCATATGTAAAGCTATTTTTTACACTTTCCAGTGCTTCAATATCCTTTTTTTGTAATAGGGAGCCTGTGGTCTAATCAAGCATCTCTATAAGATTACCGTAACTTCCTTGCTTTATGAATTGTATTCTCCTAGAAATGAACCCAAATACTTTGTACTTTTTTTATTGCTTTGTTAACCTACACTACTGCTTCAATGATTTATGAATCTGTACCTCTGGCTTCATTTGCACCTCTATACCATCTAGAGTTTTATTTTCCAAAGATAAGTAATCATCTTCCTTCTACAAAAGTGCCCCGCCACCTTTATTGAAATTAATTTGCATTTGCCATGTGGGCAGTGGTTAGCACTACTGCCTCACAGTGGCAGGGACCTGGATTTGATTCCGGCCTTGGGTGACTGTCTGTGTGCAGTTTGCACTTTCTCCCCATGTCTGTGTGGGTTTACTCTTGGTGCTTTGGTTTCCTCCCACACTCCAAAGAAGTGCAGGTTAGGTGGATTGGCCAAGCTAAATTGCCCCATAGTGCCCAAAAGGTTAGGTTAGGTTATGGGGATAGGGTGGGGTGAGGGCCTAGGTAGGGTGCTCTTTCAGAGGGTTGGTGCAGACTCGATGGGTGATTCTTGTCCATTCTGCAGGTTTCTCGATATCCTGTTTACTTTGTTGTAGTCCACTTCAGCATTACCTCTTCCCTTAAATTTGCTACCATCCCCAAATTTTTATTTTGTTTTTCCTGAGCCCAAATCATTTATATAAATAGTGAATAACAGTTGGACTCGGCGTCAATCCGGTGGAACCATTTCCCAGCCTGCGTTAATCATCTCAGTAACTACCTTAAATCCCCAGTCTGCATTCTATTCTTCCGCTAGTTTGCTGTCCACGCTGCTACTTGTCCCCTGACTCCGCATGCTCTGATTTTACAACTTTACTGACAGCTATGGACAGTATCCTATTGAAGGCCATTTAACGTAGTTAAAATTCCTCACAATTCTGAACCAAAATTTCCTATCATCCATTTCTATTTTATTCCTTACGAAAGGGTGGCATGTGGCGCAGTGGTTAGCACTGGGACTGCGGCGCTGAGGACCTGGGTTCGAATTCCGGCCCTGGGTAACTGTCCGTGTGGAGTTTGAACATTCTCCCCATGTCTGCGTGGGTTTCACCCCCACAACCCAAAGATGTGCAGGTTAGGTGGATTGGCCACACTAAATTGCCCTTTAATTGGAAAAAAATAATTGGGTACTCTAAATGTTAAGAAAAATGAAAGGGTGGATGGTGGTACAGTGGTTAACACTGCTGCCTCACAGCTCCAGGGTCCCAGGTTCGAATCGGGCCTAGGGTGACTGTGTGGAGTTTGCACTTTCTCCCCGTGTCTGCATGGGTTTCCTCTGGGTGCTACGGTTTCCTCCCTCAGTCCAAAGATGCGCAGGTTAGGTGGATTGCTAAATTGCTCCTTAGCGTCCAAAAGATTAGGTGGGGTTATAAGGATAGGGTGGAGGCGTGGGCTTAAGTAGGGTGCTCTTCTGAAGGGCCGGTGCAGACTCGATGGGCTGATTGGCCTCCTTCTGCATTGTAGACGCTATGAAAGCTCCTGCTGTTTAAACATCTGAGACATGAGTTAGAAAACAGCTTTTTCATATTTTTCAGGAATTGTCTCTAGTGACGCTCTAATCTGTTTAATGAGGTGTGTTGCGTGTATGAGTATTGGTCTTTAAAACCTTGAAACCAGTCTGCTATCTAATAACAACATCACCTAGGTAATTGCAATGGTTTTCATTTGACCGGAAAGAAGCTCTTTCTAGGCAGTTTAGTTGTTTTACCTGTCAATGCTGCTTCTCCTTATTGCTGGGATTTGTAATCTGATCCTAAAATCTCTCAAATTCAGTATTTTTATCAAAGGCCAGTGCATTTTTTTAGGCTTATTTCTGTAATATTTTAGCACACCTGCTTAAAAGTTCCAGCCTGAATTGCGATACAGATTGATTTTCTGTTTGCTTCACAGCATCCATGAAAGGACGACAACTGGTTATTTGGAACTGTTTGAGTTGCAATAAAACGAGTTACATTCAGATAAATGCCAGCGACATAATAATAACTGCTGGGGAATAAGCCTGTTTTGTGTCCTAACAGCTCATTTTAGAGAAGGTTCGTACCTGAACCAGTCTGCTCAGCTTGTTCACGCACACTGCCGTTAAAGCTGTAAACCGTACACAGCTCAGTGATAATTAACTGAGTTTCTAACCTTAAACTCACATAATAATAATAATCTTTATTAGTGTCACAAGTAGGCTTACATTAACATTGCAATCAAGTTACTGTGAAAATCCCCCAGTCGCCACACTACGCCGCCTGTTCGGTTACACCGAGGGAGAATTCAGAGTGTCCACTTCACCGAACATGCATGTCTTTTGGGACTTGTGGGAGGAAACCGGAGCAACCGGAGGAAACCCACGCAGACACAGGGAGAACGTGTAGACTTCGCACAGCCAGTGACCCAAGCCGGCGCTGTGAAGCAACAGTGCCAACCACTGTGCTACTGTGTCATCCTACATGTTACATACTCTTCAATATTCCAGTCCCAATCTATGTCATCTTGTAGCCATGTCTCTGTTATAAGATCTCCATCTGTTTTGTTTCAAATGCTATGTGCATTCAGCCACAAAGCCTCAAGTTTTGTCCTTCTACTATTTTTGAAGCATCTAGTCTTATCTTCTGATTTAGGAATTGTCCAGGCTGGAAGCTGTTGTGGTAAGATGGTAAGAATGAATGACTAGTATTGGTTTAAATGACACCTGTCTGCTGGTTAAACATACCTATCGGACCCATTAATACATTTGTACTTCCTTGAAAACAGTTGTCTAGTGAAGTTCAGTCCTCAAAGCTTTTCCCTGCTTGCATCCTCTGCTAACAGAATAGAACCATTTTGATTTATGTATAATGGGCTGGGTTCTCCGATTTCCGGACTAAGTGCTGACGCCGGCATGGGAACAGTGGCGTTTTACGCCAGAATAAACGGTGCAACAGCTGCACTGATTGCGGGGCCATTAGGGGGTTTGCATCTGCATCGGGTAACCGGCTCCCACGCCAAAAACGGCTGGAGAATGGCTGGGTCCGTGGCCATGCATGCGCACGGTGGCAGTTGCACCGTGTAACATGGCGCTGGCTGTGCGCGGACCCGGCGTGCCAAATTCTGATCCCCAGTAGCCCCCCTCGCCACCCCCGGACCACGCCCCACCAGTCTCTCCAGCCCTCGCCGAAGCCTTCCCGGTGTGTGGCACGACTCCCCACCCCGACTGTGGCGTCGCTGGACACAGTCTGCAGCCACCACGTGGAGTTCACAAAAAAAATACCATAAATGTTTTGCGCCATCGGGAACTTGGCCCATCGGGGGCAGAGCATCTGGGAGGGGCTCAGATGACGTCCTGAGGCCATCCTGACGGCGTGTGGCGTACTCCTCGAGTACGCCGTTTCTGAGGGGTTGGAGCATCGCAAAAGCCGCGCCGGCCCCGATTTCGGCGCAAACGGGGATTCTCCGGCTGATCGCCAAACGCAATTTCAGAGAATCCCGTCCGGTGTATTTGCTTGATAATCTCGAATTGAATTTGTCTGGCATAGGTTTATGTTAATATTCTATCACTGTGCCCAACGTTGTCTATTTCAGTAATCTGTCAAGTATGAAATCTGGAGTTTAAAATTAAGGAACTTGTTAGGCAAAAGCCAAACTCAGTTATGAATTAATAAAATCTTCGGTCTATTTTTCTCAGTCACTAATATGAGAAAAGATTGTGTGATACTCAAGCTGACTTTTGTTACACACCACCTATGCGCTCACAACATATATTAACCCACTTAAGATTAGGTAATTAGTTTCAATTAATTTACAACTTATTTCTGTTCAAGTTTACACATAAGTGTCTTCAAAGAAAAATCCCGCTGCATACTAAGCTGATCTTTGACTGCCCTTGTCCACACATTGAATCCAAACTAATATTTCAGAATTAAAACAATAAAAATGAATTTGCATACACAAAACTGAGCTGATTACCTGTGCAAAAATGTAGACAGTGAGTATAGCCTTAAGGAGTGACGATTAAATATAAAACTGTTGCATTGTCTTGGACCACACTGAATCTCTGTTTATGGGAGGTGTGAAAACTGCTTCAGGGATGCCAGTTATTTCTCCTGGGTTCACCGTAACTACAGTGAAAGGTCAGCAGAAGCCCCTGAGAAGTGTCAGAAATAGCTCTTCTGTTACATCAACTGGGATAGTCAGGTGGACGCTTGCCGAATGACACTGTTTTGTGCTTTCAGCAAAGTGAGCTAACTACTAACTGGATGGAAATTCAACATAATGACAGTCCAACTTGCTGAGCTCTTGTATACATGTGGCATCTTCTATATGTTTCCCATAGAGCCCTCTTTCATGTTTGCTCTCCTGCCCCCTGCACCTGCTCTCTAATTTTGTGCTGTGTGTTGCTGTTATCAGTTGTCAGTATAAAGATTAAGTGCTGCTTTTCTTTCTCACTATTCAGTTAGCCAAAGCCCTAATGAGTTCAATAGAGCTGTAACTTAGAACATAGAACATTACAGCGCAGTACAAGCCCTTCGGCCCTCGATGTTGCGCCAACCTGTGAAACCACTCTAAAGCCCACCTACACTATTCCCTTATCGTCCATATGTCTATCCAATGACCATTTGAATGCCCTTAGTGTTGGTGAGTCCACTACTTTTGCAGGCAGGGCATTCCACGCCCTTACTACTCTCTGAGTATAAAGCTCTGGTCCTAGCATTGTTTATGATGGGGAGCCCTACCTGCCAACAGTACTTTTCTGCTTTCTCCTACTGGAGAGGGAGAAGGAGCAGAACTACAGCTGTTGCATTATCAGCCCTACAGCACAAGTACTGGGGTGGATGCACAGAGCCCGAATTTGGGTTTGAACGCAAGGAAAAGACCTGCTTAACAAATAAATAGAATTAGACTATTTAGACTAGGCGTTTAGACTATAAACGCATTCTGCGTTTTGCAGGAATTTAGAAAACCAGCATACAACAGGGATTTGTTAGCGAGTTGATGTCCTTGCCTTGATTACTTTGTTGGGACAGTACCTAACTGGAATATAACACTGTTTTAAGTAAGGCAAGGTTTCTATTGCTGCCATTATTGTCTAATGCTTCAAATTCCACTACTTTGTTATTTAACTTTGTTCATAATGAATATGTAAAACAAAAGGTTGGCAAAAGATATTGACCCTATGGAAGAGTAATTTGCTATCCGCAATTCCAAAACACTGAAGGGGGATCCACAAACAGAAGTTCTTTGAATCAGAGTAAGATTTAAAACCTCAATTAGTATCAAGTAGTTTGAATATTTGAGGGCTATGGTTAAAATTGTTTTTATTTTAAATTAGTGAATGCTAGGTACTAATTTTCCGAGAGTGATGTAGACTCCATTTATTTCTATTTTTATTTTGTTTCTCTAAACTGAAGATGCACTGAAATATTTTAACTGAACTGAAATATGATATTTTCTTTTCTTTCTAAAGCCTTTCCCAAATCCTTGCATTGCCAGAGAGATTTTTGCAGTTGCAAATATTGACATTTTTGTTATGAAACAACCTAACACTAATATACACATGCCATGAGCAATCTCTTCATGCCCACAATCCTCTCAATGGTCTATTTGCACACACGGAATTAGCTGCATTACAATGGAAAAGGTTCAGGTCAGGCTGGGGTTTTTTCAAAACTAAAAGGCTAAGGGTGCTTTGTCTGATGGGAAACAAATGAAGCTTGATTTCCTAGTTTTGAATTCCTAATTTTCATTTTATTCATAATTTTGAATCTGAGCTGCCTGTTTCTTCAACTTGACAAGTACGATCATCTGATTTTCATCAGATCCATAAGGCAGGAATAACTCCAAAATTATGGGCAAATGACTGCAGTTGAAAATGGCGAGTACCGTTTTCTTTCATGAGTTGATGCTTTAAATTTTGACAACGGTTTTTTTCCAGTTTCTTCACATTGTTGCTGAAAGAATAGGGGACCTGCTTCCAGCCCAATGTCTATCCAAGCTCTGTAACCAGTCACTCAGAGATGGATAAGAGTGAGAATGCAGGAGTGAGTAATAATTTCCTGTAGGATTTGTCCAGTCTCCAAGTGAAGAAGTATCTGGTTTGCACTCAATGATGTGGGGTATGATCTCGGACAGTAATGCAAAGGGGGCAGCATTGTGTCTGCTGCCCATTATGTACTGATTCTTTGTTCATTGCTGTTGATTTCATTGGTGCGGAACATCGGGTGGACAATATAATTAATTTCTACTCCAGTATTAAATGATAAATACCAGAATTTAGCCACCATCAGCTTATGTCAGGGTTGATTAAGTAATCTGAGATTCACTGTGCCAACTGCCAACAAGAAATCCCCTGCGTGGCTATCTCAGAAATTGCCATACAAAATCAGTTACGTTTCCCTCAAAGGAGTGAGTGTTGGATACATTTGCTGTTGTTTACTCTCAGTCCCATTCATCCTCTGCAAGACAATTATCCTCTTACAAGCCCCTAGCCTCTCAACAGTGACATTGCTTACTTTCCAGTGTTCACAGCAGGGCTGATAAGGGTATGAAAAATAATGACTGAAGTAATGTGGAATATTACACCAGGTAATTTATTAATATAATTATTTGTACTGTACTGCCATGCATAAGCCTTTTATTTTCCAGCCACTGAGACGATATAGAATCATAGAATGCCTACAGTGCAAAAAGAGGGCATTCGGCCCATTGAGTCTGCACCAATCCATGTCTCCCCCCCCCCCCCCCCCCCCCTACACCTGCAACTAAATACCCTAACCTTCACATCCATGGACACTGAGAGGCAAATTAGCATTGCCAATCTACCTAACCTGCACATCTTTGGACTGTGGGAGGAGACCGGAGCACTGGGAGGAAATCCACGCAGTTACGGGGAGAATGTACAAACTCCGCACAGACAGTGACCCAAGGCCAGAATTGAACCTGGGTGCTGTGATGCAGCAGTGATAACCACTGTGCTACCGTGCTGCACGTATTGGGGAAGGTTTTAACATTTAGTGGAGGGCAGTCAGGTGTCTGAAGTGTTCGAGAAACCTGTTTTTTCCATGCACATGGTTCAGTGCAGATCTGACATCATCAAAAGGTTCCCCCGCCATCTGATTTTCAGTCAGACGTGGGGTGGGGGGAGGGTAGGGTATGTTTGATTTTCAGTCAGGCCGAGGGGGTAGGTTTGATTTTCAGGCCGGGGGGGGGGGGGGGCAGGGGGGGTTGATTTTCAGTCAGATGGGGGAGAGGTAATCTGATAATAATCTTTATTATTATCACAAGTAGGCTTACATTAACGCTGCAATGAAGTTACTGTGAAAAAACCCTAGTCGCCACATTCCACCAGCTGTTTGGGTGCACAGAGGGAGGATTCAGAATGTCCAATTTACCGAGCAGCATGTCTTTCGGGAATTGTAGGAGGAAACCGGAGCACCCGGAGGAAACCCACACAGACACAGGGAGAACGTGCCGACTCCACACCGACAATGACTGGATCCTGGTGCTGTGAAGCAACAGTGCTAACCACTGTGCTACCGTGCCGCCCAAGGACTGTCCAATCCTTGACATTGGGGTGGGGGGGGGGGGGGGGGGGCGCTGCAGTAGGAAGTTATCGTCCTGGGGTTTGAAGGGTCCAATCCCAGTGGGAAGATTGTATGGGGGAATAAGGTCATATTGAGGGAGAGGATCCGATACTTTGGGTTGTTGGCAGGCTGGGACGTAGCACTCCTTGTGAGCAGGAGGCGGAGTGCTCCCCGAGCACATCCTCACCTTGCTGCAGTTGAAAGAAAAAAAAAAGAAAATCGCTTATTGTCACAAGTAGGTTTCAAATGAAGTTACTGTGAAAAGCCCCTAGATGCCATATTCCCGCGCCTGTTCAGCGTGGCTGGTACGGGAATTGAACCGTGCTGCTGGCTTGTCTTGGTCTGCTTTAAAAGCCAGCTATGTAACCCAGTGTGCTAAACCAACTGCAGTTGCCAGTTGACCACAGTTAAACCTGCAAAGCAGTTTATGCCCAAGGCCTCCCGTTTCATTAAGTTATTTAAAACACCAACCTCCACCCTCACAATGGAATGGATTGGCTTCGCCTCCCCTTGCACTTGAGTAAAAAACAGAAGTTGGTAGGCTGGAGATGGTTTATTAAGATTCTTCCAATTTTTGTTCATTTAAGGCCCCCCCCACACACACACAGACACACACAACACCCTGTACACACTCCATGTGCAGCTAATCCCACTATGTTAAAATTACCCCATTATTGCAGAATATTACAGTGCTGGATTGCATAATGCGTTAGTTCAAAATCATTTTGGAAATTCATTTATTTCCATGGATCTTTATGAGAGAGAAAAGCGCCATGTATTATTTTTGTTCAGTTCCTGACCGTGCCCCTCTCTGTACTATTACTGTACCCCTCTCTGTACTATTACTGTGCTCCTCTCTGTACTATTAGTGTGCCATTCTCTGTACTATTACTGTGCTCCTCTCTGTACTATCACTGTGCCCCTCTCTACTATTACTGTGCTCCTCTCTGTACTATTACTGTGCTCCTCTCTGTACTATTACTGTGCTCCTCTCTGTACTATCACTGTGCCCCTCTCTACTATTACTGTGCTCCTCTCTGTACTATTACTGTGCTCCTCTCTGAACTCTTACTGTGCTCCTCTGTATTATTACAGGCTTATTCTCTTCTGATTGGTCCAGTATGGAATAAGTAGATACTCATTGGTCAGCAGCAGTTGTGATGCTGTTGCTGGATTCTGTAACTAATCTCAGTCACACTACCAGACAGAGCATGAAAATGAGGAATGCTAATCTGCAAAGTGAACGAACATATATGTTAAAATGTATGCATAATATTTATATTGATTTGAATTCCCGGCTTATTCTACCACACAAATTGTGTCTCCTTCCAGTTTAAGTACAAAATGGAATTGATAGTCATCCAATAGATATGCAGAGAGATATACAGATAATTTAAGGCTCACTAATTCAATAAGACTCTAGTTTTCCTCCCAAATACATTTGTCTTTTCATAAACTAAATTATTGTGGTAATGTTCAGTTAGTTTCCAGCCTCCTTACCCTGATTTGTCTCATACTGCTGGCAATGGTCTTTTACCTCACACCCAGCACATTTATCATTTACTGTGTTCCACCTTCTCAGTTGCGGGAGGGTATATGAGAGAAGGTGGCCTGCGAGAGAATAAAATTAGATGAAAATACATCTAAAGAAAAAAATTCTAATCATTGAAGGATTCTTAAGCTGCTGTGGTGGAATTTGCAGGATGCTGTATTTGCAGTTCAATGCAGGCCTTTATGTAACCCCCCCCCCTAATGTGGGAGTATGTTACAATTCAGGACGTTTCGTCAATGTTATGAAATCAACAAAGTAAAACTGATACTGAAAAACAGTTTCAGTTTTGCTCTCGGGTCATAAGAACACCCCATCCCATGAAGTTTATTACATTGTAGTCTACCCCCATGTATATCACAGATGCAGGGTCCAATATAGCTCAGGAGCACAGTGGTTTGCACTGCGACCTCACAGCGCCAGGGACCCGGGTTCCATTGTGGCCTTGGGTCACTGTCTGTGTGGACGTTATGGTGTGGAGATGCCGGCGTTGGAATGGGGTGGGCACAATAAGAAGTCTTACAACACCAGGTTAAAGTCCAACAGGTTTGTTTCGAATCACTAGTTTTCAAAGCGCAGCTCCTTCATCAGATGAATGAAGAGGTGGGTTCCACAAACACATATATAGACAAATTCAATAATGCAAGATGATACTTTGAATGGGAGTCTTTGCAGGTGATTGAGTCTTTACAGTCCAGCTTGTGATTCGAAACTAACCTGTTGGACTTTAATCTGGTGTTGTAAGACTTCTTACTGTGTGCAGGTTGCACATTCTTCCTCTGCGTGGGGTTTTTCCGGGTGCTCCGGTTTCCTCCCACAGTCCAAAGATGTGCAGATTAGGTGGATTGGCCATGCTGAATTGCCCTTAGTGTCCAAAAAAAAGATGTATAGGTTAGATTAAAGGGTTATTGGGATAGGGCGGGGGAGTGAGCTTTGGTGGAGTCCTCTTTCAAAGAATCGGTGCAGAACCGATGGGCCGAATGGACTCCTGCACTGTAGGGTTTCTATGGTTCTATGGCCATTGCTAAATTATAAACAGCTGAAACATTCTGTAAACTTCAAAACAAACTGCCCAATCTGTTGCTGAATATTGCATACAAAAGAAAATCCAAAAACATGAAAGATCTGTAAGCTAGTGTGTCATTTAACTCAGACCGTAGTAATACTGCAATGATGGAGTTTCATTTCACTGAATTTTTGGGTAATTCTCTTTGTCTATATACTATAGATGAAAAATAATAATTGGATTAAATGTTCTCTCATTAACACTGTCTTTTAGTACATACAAAACTTTGCTTCATTTAAACCTAGAACAAAGTATTTACAACACTATTACTCTTGTTTGAACAATCTAACATTTGGTCAATTGAAACTAAATGTAATCTGCAATTTCCATATTATTGAATTATATAATCAAGATGTAAAGCTATGGTGTACCATCATTTTACATTATTTTAAACTGCAACTAACTTACGGAACAATTTTTTTTACTGGAATTGCTGGCAACCGTTCACCTGCACTTCAGACATAAATTGCTGAATAATGTAGCAGTGAAAATCCTGATTGAAATGTATTCCATGCTTATTTCCCAATTTAGATATTTGCAATATTTCATCTTCAAATACTAGTGAACTGTGGAAGATTGAATGACCCATGCTGCAGGGTGGTTTGGATAAGTCTGAAGCATGTATCTACTTACTGATATGAATAGTTCGCCATGTTCTTTCAGATTATGGTGAAAGTCTGAAGAATAGTTGGAACACGTTTTCATTCAACTCATGATGAAAGAAACAATGAACTTTCCCAATATAAGCATCACTGAATATCTGTCCACCATCCCTTTGATGCAATCTGAGTATAAAAACCCTTCCACTTCACCACAACTAAATTGCCCTTTAGCCAGCTGACTGTCCCGTTAAAACTATAGTTGCTGAGGACAAAATTGTAAGATTCTTTGGGCGGCACGGTAGCACAGTGGTTAGCACATTACTTCACAGCTCCAGGGTCCCAGGTTCGATTCCCGGCTTGGGTCACGGTCATTGCCTGCGCAAGTCTGCACGTTCTCCCCGTGAGTTTCCTCTGGGTGCACCGGTTTCCTCCCACAGCCCAACAATGTGCAGGTTAGGTGGATTGGCCATGCTAAATTGCCCTTAATGGCCAAAAAGATTACGTGGGGTTAGTGAGTTGCGGGGATGGGGTGGAGGTGTGGGCTTGGGTTGCGTGCTCTTTCCAAGGGCCAGTGCAGACTCGATGGGCCGAATGGCCTCCTTCTGCATTATAAATTCTATGATTCTATGAAAGAGTTATCATGTTTAAATCTCAACTTTGACATGCTGATGAAAATTGCACACATACTATACCATAGTAAGACTTAACATGCTTGGAAAACTACAGGCTAAATTAATATGCAGGATGTTTAGCAGTCAGTTTTGTGTAAAATAATGGTGTGCCACAACCTTATGCCTTGTTGAAATGACTTCAATGAATAAACATATTAGGCTGGATTTAATGTAGCCTACAACACCTGGGCCCACTTGAACTTGGAAGATATCCGTGGTATCCCAATGGCAATTGAACCCCACCCCCCCCACACAGACTAAATCAGAGGGCTGAAGTGGAACCTGGTCATCGGCAGGATGACAATTAGACTCATTAATTAACGAGCCCACTGACACACATTATTTCCTCTTCCGTTACCCTCACCCATGACTCCCCTCTCTCACCCGATCTCTGGGGGTCCCACAACATTCCTGTCCCTCTGATGGGTGCCTTGGCCCAGCAGCCTCCACTCCCACTGCTGCTGGTGACAAGTAGCTGCTGACCTCTGATTGGCTGGCAGCTCCAAGCAGGAAGAGTTTCCACTGCTGGAGATCTCCATCCTGGGGAGGCTAGGTAGTAGCCACTCAATTCCATCACGCTTCACCCTCTGGGAAATCCCCATCAGTTCCGGGGTGAAGACCCCCATTGGCCCCACAAAATCCAGCTCATTATTCTTGAGAATTATTCACTACGTGTGTGTGTGTGTATGTATATAATATATACATGTGTGTATATATATATCAGTGTCTATATACTGTAAGAAGTTAGTTTATGATAGTATAGTATTTTGAAGGAATTGGCATTGCAATAGTTAATTAACCCGATGCATTTTACTAGAATGGCTGTTCTGCGCTATCCATGGCTTTCACACTGTCATGAGAATGTACAATCACAAGTGGCCTTCTGATCATTAAAAAAACCAAATTATTATTGTTCAAGAGAAAAACTGCGGTGTGAAATTCAGGACTGTCTGCAGACACTTGTGACTACTCACATTTTTGTGATGTGGTAATATATCCAAGCATGGATTCTCTTTCATTCCTTTTCACCACATCTCAGCATTAAGATTTGCTTGATTGTAGTTGAATGTTAAGGTTGCTGGATGTTCAAATTAGGGGAAAATATACAGGTTTTATTTACTGTTAGCACTCTTGCTGACCTCAAGGTCTTGGGTTTAGTCATCAATTATTAGAATAGACAACAGAAGGTTTAAAAACATATGAGGGAGGCTTAAAGCCTGTCCTTGGCCAGAGAGCTCGCTGTACTCGTGATTGGATGGATTCTCTGCAGTTCCGGTCTTAATGAAATAACGAATGAGGATTGGGTCATTTTTAGTGTAGAAGGGCCAAGGAGAACACCCAAGAGGCACGGACACATTTGTGAGTTGAAGGAATGGACCATGGACCGCACCTTCTCCCCAGAGGACAATTATTAATAATATAGACCTCAACTATTCTTTGGAAACTGCTGCTCAAATAATGTTTTTTTTTCTTTTTTTATATATTTAGAGTACCCAATTCTTTTTTTTCCAATTAAGGGGCAATTTAGCATAGCCAATTCACCTACCCTGCACATCTTTTTGGGTTGTGGGAGTGAGAAACATGCAGACACGGGGAGAATGTGCAAACTCCACACGAACAGTGACCCGAAGCCGAGATCGAACCTGGGCCCTCAGTGCCGTGAGGCAACAGTGCTAACCACTGCGCCACCGTGCTGCCCTAGCTCAAATAATGAAATGTAACGATTCTCATTTAGGTTTAGCTAAAGTCATAACTGACACCAATACAAAGTCAACTTTGAACCATTGAGCAGAGGTTTCCCAGGGATGTCAAATATATTACAATCCCTTTGTATTTGGAGTACAATAACACAGAAAGGGAAGAGTTTCTCGTCACCTTTTCTGCTCTGTAGTTACAGGCATGACCTTCCATCTGATAGGTATGTTGTGGGACCTATTTAAATATTGCACTTTGATATGTTGAATAGACACGTGCATTGCATCTGGCATTGATGGAAATTAAGAAATTGATCATCAATATTCTTTGTAAATCAATTAGATACAGCAGCAGAGTCCAGTCCCCATTGCCTGCAGATGGTATTCTAATCTTTTTAATCCACAAATCTAAAGGGGGCTTTTAAACTGTCTGTTGCCATTCAAGCAGAAAACCCAGAAGGGTGTGAGTACCAGGCTGTATACTGGACCAGGGTTCAAGCATCCTAACTATGAGAGTGAAGTTCAAGTAGGTTTTGAACATCTATTGAAGCCACGTTTCAGATAACAGACAGAAAGGCCTAATTTCAGAATGGGGTTTAGAATGTATTCTAGTGTATATATAATGGAGATCATTTCACCATGCCTCTAATTTTCCCTGATGTCAACTTGCTTGTATTATGATGTTTTTCTGATTTGTGCTAGAAGGTGAAGGTCATTGTATATAATGTTAATGGAACCATTTACTATTTATGGCATCTTACTACATGGCTTACAGAAAAATAAACCTGTAATTGGTTATATTGCAATATCCTGTCAACTATATACTCTGGAAGAGAGAGGAAATCTGTAAGTGAAATATAAAATGGTTATCCAGTCAAAGACGCCTGCTATCACCAGTCACACAAGTTAAATTTGAGCAGTTTCAAATTACTGTCTGGATCCTAAGGTTGAGATGCATTTCAAATTCATTCATATATATGCTATAATTTATACTATATGCCATATAGTGGGTTTTCATTTAAAATAGTTTCTTCTTACAATTTCGAATGATGTTTGAAGATCAATATAATACAGGATGACATAAGTTTAAAAAGTAATATTGATTTCCTAATGTAGGTCCTCAAGGTGTAATAGATGGCATGATGAGACGTTATTGGTCTTGTCATTTGCTCCATCATGTGATTATCAGAAAATACATTACTTTATTATAAAGTATATAGAGCAGAATTATAGTTCGGAACATACTATAAGGAAGCAACATATTGCAGGATCCCAGTCGCATTATCAACTGCAAGGTTGTGGTTTATTGTGAACCCAAGGAACGTTACTGCCTTGAAACATGAGCGCTTGACATAATTTAGAATTGGAATGAATCAGTAAGTTCCTGAGCAGTAAACTATAACTGTACCTGCCTACTTCTGTTTTATCTAAACTGGCTGCGAATTGGTCATCTTCTTGGGGCAAATGAGCATCAAAGACAAACAGCCAGATGACGCAAAGCCAAATTTCTTCTTTGGAGCCAAATGCTTGATTGACATAAATTCTGACTTAAAAAGATTGCTTTCACGGAAATTAATTAAATTTGTTGCTGCATTAGCTATATGCCATTTGAAGATTTGCTCGTGCCCGAGCGAAATGCTGCTGCCTATTGCACTATAGGTGTAGATCGAGTAGTTTAGAAAATGTAATTATTCAATGACCATAATAATCAGCTGTTACATTGGAAACCAGCTCATCAATGTGTTTTGTGTGTAACCTTCCACTTAATGTACTTTGAAGTTGGAGTTCTTCATCTTAGAGGATTCAGGAGTCACTAAATCCTCAGAAGGACTTGAGAGTAATTCAAAAAACAGGATAGGGTCAGTCTTTTATAAATGGCTATTTAAATAAGCTTGTTATGTAAATCTGTTGCAATCTGTGAGAATGATGTAGGAATTCCAAACGTTTTTTCACAAATGTCACATATGCCTTAGGTCACATTAAATTTTTAATTGAAAATGACTATCTGCCAAAAGTAATTTTAATTGAGACGGCCACTAAATGCTGTTCAAAATACTCTTGTGTTCTTGAAATAGCTTGCTTGAGCAATGGATCATGCTTGTGTTAAGATGCATTGCTTTTGAATTGACACTTTGGGATATACGTTCATCTGAAATTCTTCTTTCCACTACTTTAAAATTTAACCTTTATTAAAATAGTGTAGAGGGAAATTTAAGATGAATGTACCTAATCTCGTATCCTAATGTGTGATTTCAGGACAAAATAGTACGCTTTATTCATCATCCATTTTGTGCTCTGCTTGATAGGGAATTAGCTGCTCGTACTGTTGTGCAAAACAAATGTTATTTTAAGAATGTTCTTATACAACCTATACAGCAATGTTCTTCACATTACTAACATATGATACACTAAAAACATTGAAATGTTTCTAGCATTTAATTATTAAATGACAAATTGCAGTGAATTGGAATTCTTTTGGGCGAATAGATCCAAGGATAAAATTGTATTAATAGTAACAGTACAATTGAGCATGGTACAGATCATTAAAAGGTTGTATACCCGTACCAATATTTGAACTCTATTATCTTTATTTTATCTTTCAGACCCAAACAATGACAGGGGCAGTTCCACAACAGGTTCACAAAATGTACCGGAAGTGAAATATTTATCAGAAAGACGACCTCATCCATCACTGGAACCCAATTATCCACCAGAAATTCACAAATCATCACAGCACAGGGAAAGGAGGATCAGTCAACAAGAAGAGCCGATAGGCAGAAAAGAACACAGCAGACCAACCAAGGAACACCACACTACAACCTGGAATGATACTTCCAAAAGAAAAGAAAATGTACCCGGAAGGACGAAAGACAGATCCCCTGACAGGAGACAACGTCAAGAAAGAAAGGCAGAGAATGGATACCATCAAAGGTCTCCTGAAAGAGGTAGGGAAATATCGAGGGTGGCAGGTCAAAATATGGAACGGAATGAAAGATCTCTTGGCAGACACAAGGAGGGACCATTTGAAAGAAGAAAAAGGTCACCCGAAGGGAGATGGCAAGAATTACCTGAGAGGAGGAGAGAAAGGTCACCGAGCAAGAGAAATGAGAAGTCACCTGACAGAACAAGGGAAAGGTCACCTTACAGGAAGAAAGAAACAGCAGTTGAGAGAAGGAGAGAGCGGTCACCTGAGAGAAGGAGGCACAGGTCACTAGATGCGAAGAGAGACAGATCACCTGAAAAAAGAAGCAAAGCTGATGAAAGATCCAGACACAAGGATGACCATAGCATGGAGAAAAATTACATTAGCAGAGGTTCTCGGCAATCCCCGCAGCCTAGAAGGAAGGCTGTTCGAGAATGCAGTACTGATCTCAGCATCTGAATGAAGGATTATGCATTGGACAAGTCAAGTTCTATCTAAAAGGACAACATAGGTACTCTGAACAGATCCAAAGTTGATTGGTGTTTGTCAGCTTGAAAAGACTTGAGGCCTATTGATGTAAAAAAATGACAGAATACAAACAAAAATGACACTGTACATACGTCAGGAAAATGATAACAGTAAAATGTGCCTGACCCAACACAAGCTAAGGATTGCTCAAAAGGAAAATAGTATTGAAATTACATGTCAATCGTAAGCCTTAATTGTATTATTGATTTTAGATAACTTGCCAGATATTTTGTTAGTCCTTGGGGTGTCTCCAACATTGTAATGAAACCAGATGACGTTAGCACAAAATAATTGCACTTTGTCAAAACACTATGCCGTTTTAATACTGAATATTTTTCTATATCACACAAAAAGTTTGGAGGCTTTCTGAAACATCTAAAAATTGATGGGTATGGTATTGTTTAAACTGGTGGGTTACTGACATGGAAGAAGAGCAAGCTTCTAAACTGGAGGAATGTGACTCGTGATGTTGATATACTTATGAAGGAGAGAGTGTGTTTAGACCAATAGAAAAATGGCTAAAGAGATGTGCAGACTTTAGCATCAATTGTAAACAGGTGGTATATTCAAGATTTGAAGCAAAGTAGTGATGTAGATTCATTTGATAATTTCTAAGCCAATTTCAAAAGGGGACTGTGTGGTGAAGGTCTGCTGTGGCACTGCTTGAAAAATGAGAGGATAAACTGCCTAGCTGAGCCATGAAGAAGCTCTTCATTACTGTTGAACCACTAAGTGAACTGCTTTCAGTGCTTCAGTGTGTATATGTATACTGTTCACATCTCCATTACAACACTAAAGTAAGCATTGCAAGTTTTATCACTGTTGTTGCCATGGTACTGTACAAATGTATGACTAACCATCTTGTGTACAAAGTTTAAATTGTAATTAATTGAGCCTGTTGGAAAATGTTGCCTTTCTTGTAAAAAAAAAAGTAAAACTATGGCAAAACTAGTTGTGAGGAATGTGATAGTGTTTATATTTCAGAAATGGAACAAACTGATCTATGGGACATATTTTAAAGTAAAATGATTCAGGTATATAAAACTGTTTTCAAAAGGAATACTATATCAGTGATTATTAAGTTTATGTTGGTTTTGAAATTCTATTTCTTGATGGTGAACCTGCCTGTATATTATGAAATACTTGTATGCAGTCTGTGTTCTTTACGCATTAATTCTTGCAATGTGCTATAGACCTAACGTTCCGCTGTGTAGATTGAAAGCAATATATGGGCAAATCTTTTTATAAAACACTATGCATATATAAATACTACATTGTTCGTAGCTTGACCCATGTGGCTATATACATAACTTTAGTGTAGTACAGTATAGTATGTAGATGTTAATATTATCCTATAGCTTCTTCCTCCAACCTTGAAACAGATCACAATGTATATGTAGCTACAAAAAGAAGTCTGTGAATGCTATTTTTATTATCAAATAAAATTTTCCATACAAATTCATCAATTTAGTGTTAATGAGTGCCATAAAGAACCAATCCTGTTTCCTACTATTTGATTATCTTCCGAACTTTATTTTTAAAGGATACTCAGAAAATGTTTTATGTTGCACCGTAACCTCAGGCTACATTGTTTCATTATGTGCACCTTGCATCAGATAGATAAGAAATATACGTCTGAAGGTGGGCCTGACAGTTTCTCTTTGTTTCAGTGTCAAAATATGTTAACTTAAGTTAAAATGTTGGAAAGTGTGCCACTTTCAAGGTTCCTAAGAATGGATATTGGTTTCACAGAAGGAAGTAACCATTTGCATAATGATCCTGCATGATACAGATTTGATTGCAACTCCTATAAATATAAATGTGAATGCTTACAGTGATTGTAATTATAGATCTCAAATGGTCCACAGTTGTTCATTGGTATATGGTTTCCTGGTCTAAGATAGGCTGTTCCCCCTTGCAGTAAGAGAACGATACTGATCTTTTGGTCATGATTTGAAATCTCTTTCACAAATTTAGAAATTTTTCACTAACAATATGGGAACGTTGCTTTAAAAAAATGATAAGAACAATATGAGTAATTGAACACAAATCCATGATCCCAGAGTATAATTAAAAAACTTTGAGAACAATAAACCAGTTAAGCAGTTTGGAATTATTTTCTTGGTTTGTGAACAAATGTACCAAAGTTCCAAAATGGAATGTGCCATAAATAAATATTGTTTCTTTAAAATAATATACTGATATTTCCCCTATTGAAAGACTGCTCATTAACGGAGAGATCCATGCTACAAGAAGTAAAATAGTGTGGAAACGCATGCAGATACTTACATATAGAAAATACGGAAAACCCTTGAAATTTCAGTGCCGTTTTCATGGTGTGAAAATTAGCACCAGGTATTGGAGCTCAACAATTTTTGTTTAAATTCCATGTACTGTTTTATATATCAGCAACTGTTAAACCAGAGTCAATTTTAAGAAATGTCACATCTGAATATCAAAACATGGTAACTAAAATGCAAGAGTCAGGAAATCAAGTTTAGTAGATTTTTGTGCATCAGCAGTAGTAAGAAATTGCATGTCGAAGGTACTTGTTTAATTTCCCACATGGTTTCATGCTGTCATAATTATTTTGCCACAATATTTGTAAAAATGGCCACATATCGTACCTGTAGATAAATTGGCTTTGACCTTTCAGAGAATCATTTAAGAAAAATAGGAAACCAATCTACAAAGGATAGTGGTGTAATTCAGAGGGAATCTTCACAGGGATTTGTTTTAATTTCAACTCTTTGTTGTAATCCCTTTTGTGAGCTCTTCAAAAGACAGTGAAGCGTATCCCTTTTTTAATTCATTCATATTGTCAATATCACCATGAAAGGTATTAATTGCACATCCCTAATTGCTCTCGAGACGATGGTAATGAGTCAACTTCTAGAGTACAACTGGCTATTTCAGAAGGTAGTTAAGAGTCAACGGCATTGCTGTGGGCCTGGAGTCACATATAGGCCAGTCTGAGGAAGGATAACAGATTTCCTTTCCTGAAGTTTATTTCTGAACCAGATGGGTTTCACACCAATCCGGTAGTTTTATGTTCATCGATGCTGCAAGTAGCATTTTATTCCAGATTTATTGAAATAATTGAATTTTGAAATCCCACCCCTCTCCCGCCCTGGTGGGATTTGAACTCTAGACCAGAATTTTACCATCCTTTTGGTAATGGGCTGTGGGACAAGAAGGTTGGCAAAATGTTGTGGGAAACTGTCGGCAGAGGGAATCCAATGTTTTCCCACCACCGTGCCATTTTTGCCAATGGCAGGAAAGTTGGCAGCTTGCCCATTCTACCACTGGGAGGCCAATTGAACAACATGAATGGCCAACACCCCCCTCACTTGGTATTTTGCCTGCACCAGAGTGGGGAGACCACCTCATAAATTTTAAAGAATTATTTCGTGAGATGTGGGTGTTGTTGGCCAGAATTTATTTCCCATCCCTAATAGCTTTTGAGGAGGTGGTGGTGAGTCACTGCTTTGAACTGCTGTGTACCATGGTATGCCCAATGTTGTTCAGGAATTCCAGGATTTTGATCCCATGACAGAGAAGGAGCTACGATATATTTCCAGGATGGTGTGTGCTTTAGAGGGCAACTTGCAGGTTACGGTGTTCCCACGCATCTGCTGCCCTTCTCCTTTTAGATGATGGAGGTGACAGGTTTGGAAAGGTGCTGTGGAGGGGAACCTGTTGACCTCCCAGCGGCTTACAGGGGCAGTGGCTCTCTTTTTGGGCAATGGCCACTCTCATGGCAATGGTGTCTCAAAAACTATAGCCCCTTATCTCCATATCATTCATCCAGCCCTCTGGATTACTACTCCACAAAATTACCACGATGCTATTATTCCCATTCCTATACTGTGACAAATAATATAAGGATAACTGACTTGATACCTCATATTCAAATTGATTTGCTTTGTCCATGTGGAAATTTCATCACATAACAATGTTGGAAAGGGCAATTAAAATATACTGCTATTTTATACTGCTATGTTATTACCACAATCTGTAATGTCAGCACCACCTAGCAACTGCACAATCGGATAAAATCAATCCCTAGTGCTTAGTAATTCTAAAATTTAAGATTCTGCAGGAACTACATCTTGACAGGTGAAGGTGAAAATTACCTGAAGTTCTTTCACTCTGATCAGCCCATGATTTATCTAATAATGCAATTATCAAACTGATATGTGCACATTCTGTGATTAATTGCACTTCATTGTTCATTTGACTGATGTATTCTTATCTCCCATAATTAAACTAATTATATAGACAGCTGCATGCAATGAAATAAGGTTACAGACCTGTAGAATCATAAATAACGTACAGCACACAAACTGCCCGCGTGGCCCAACACATCAATGCTGGCAGTTATAGCCCACAAGCTTCATCCCACCTTACTTTATCTCACCCTATCAATATATCCTTCTATTCCATAGCCCTACTGCCTCACAGCACCAGAGACCCGGGCTCCATTCCGGCCTTGGGTGACCGTCTGTGTGGAGTTTGCACGTTCTCCCCGTGTCTGCGGGGTTTCTTCTAGGTGCTCCAATTTCTTCCCACAGTCCAAAGATGTGCAGGTTAGGTGGATAGGCCATAATCAATGCACAGGTTTATGGGGATGGGATAGGGGAGTGGATCAAGGTAGGGTGCTCTTTCAGTGCAAATTCAATGGGCCGAATGGCCTCAATCTGCACTGTAGGGATTCCATGGTTTCCTTTCTTCTTCATGCACTTATCCAGCTTCCCTTTAAATGTCTGCTTGAAAATTTGTGTCCTCAACCTTCCTGATTTGGGCAGAGTCTGCCAGATTGGGTGTTTGGCCTCCCAAACACTGCTGCCAGTGGCCTGCAAAGAAATATACTGTGTAGTTTGTGTATGTGCAGTAGTCTGGCAGTTGCAGCTTTCAACCAAACCGTGCTGCCTGGGCTGGTTTCCCTGCTATTTGGAAATACCACTTCATTGGCCTTTGTGAGGATGACAGTACTGAAACAAAACGGCAATCACCTGGAAATTCTTAAGTCCTGAGAAAGCAAATAGGTGAAAGAGAGCAACACAAATTAGAGGGAGGAGAACGAGAGAAAAACAAAACTATGGGAGGGCAATAGGGTCAAAACTATAGGGGGAGAAAAAGAGAAAGCAAAACTAGGGGAGGGAGAGGAAAAAAAACCACCTGGAGTGAGGGAGAGGTCATGTCAGCATGTAGGGTGAATTGCTGTGTTTCACCACAAGATTCAGGAAACGTTGATGTTGCTTCATGAAGACTGAGCCTCTCCTCCCTGAAGCTGGGCTTTAGGTGTGGGCTGTGGGAGCCAGTGAATTGCATTTGTTGTGTGTTGTCAAACATCATATTGCACAAAAACTTGAGCCAGATGTTACGTGTATCAATGTTTTGATGAATCAGGTATTGTTAATGTTCCCCTTGTTAATATTGGAGGCAATTCTCCCAGAAAATGACTAAGGACGCGATCTAACAGGGGAAAGAAACCAGAGTCCATTCTGAGCGGGATTAGCTGTTTCTTTCTCGGGCCTCAGCAGAGAACGGTCTGCCGAGGCCGCACTCAGTCGCAGAGCTCCTCAGTGCAGGAAGAAATTTGGTGGCACCCAGATCTCTGGATCCCCCGATGCAACTGCAGACCCCTCCAAAGCCCCAACTCACCTGTTTGGGAAGGGGGCTTCTTGAGCCCTGTACCCCAGCTTATACGGGCAGGGCACCACTGGGCCCGATCACTGGCTTGGGCAAAATGTCACCTTGGCACTGCCATTCTGGCAGTGTTCCTGCCAGCCTGACAGTGCCACCTGAGCATGCTGACAGTGCTAGGCTGTCACCCAGGTTGCAGTACCAGGATGCCAAGGTGGCACTGGCAACAGTGTCCAGGTGGCATCAGTAGTGCCAGGGTGCCACCCTGCACAGATACCAACCACCCGGTGGGCCTGCATTCACCTGCGATACCCCCTGGTGCCATTTCTCCTGGTCACCATTTGTAGGGACCATGATAAACTGTGATGGCAAGGATCTCCTCAGCAAAGCTGGCAGATCCCGGGGACCAGTTCTATCTGGTATATGGGCAGGATCCAGATCGTGACAATGAGATGTCATGTGGCATAATAACTGTCGGGAAAAGGCCTCTTGCCTTTTCTTGTCTTGCCGATTCCGGCAGGACACAGCCAGTAAATCGAGCTCTAGTGTGATTGTGGGCGGGAAAACCAGTGAGAATCCTGCCGACTGTTCTGGCATGATTCCAATCGCAATTTACCCACACTTAGTCATTTTCTTTGCACTTGGGAAGATTCTCATTGACCTGCGGTGTGGAGGGTGACCCAGACATTTAGTAATGGGGATGAAGGGAGGGTCCTCTGGGGGACTTGTGGGAGGAAACCGGAGCACCCGGAGGAAACCCACACAGGCACGGGGAGAATGTGCAGCCTTCGGACAGACAGTGACCCAAGCTGGGAATTGAACCCGGGTCCCTGCCGCTGTGAATCGACAATGCTGACTACTGTGTTACCTCTCCCGCTATTCTCCGGGAATAGCATGAGGTGCACGGGTCATAACAGGAGGGTAGACTTGTGTCCATTGTCAAACCATCACAGAAGCAGTTTTTATTTGAATATATAGTAGACTAAGGATTGAATTCTTACACACCAATGCAGGCAGGCAAATGGACAGTGGAGGCACAACGTATTGGCAAGGGGACATCTTGGGGTGGGGGGGAGGGGGGGCGATGTATACAGGGAACCCACTTAAATGATGCACCATCTCCTTCCTGTCTTTTCAACAACGTTTTTTAAAAATATATATTTTATTCCAAACATATTCAACATGGTAACACAACCTTGGCATCCAACAGAGTATACAGTTAGCACATTGCCCCCATTTACTCTCTCTCCCTCCACTCCCCACCCCATCTCTCCCAAAGCAAATAGCTCACGGTAGCACATTGGTTAGCACTATTGCTTCACAGCAACAGCGTCCCAGGTTCGATTCCGGCTTGGGTTACTGTCTGTGCGGAGTCTGCACGTTCTCCCCGTGTCTGTGTGGGTTTCCTCCGGGTGCTCCGGTTTCCTCCCACAAGTCCTGAAAGACATGCTGTTAGATAATTTGGACATTCTGAATTCTCCCTCTGTGTACCCGAACAGGTGCTGGAATGTGGCGACTAGGGGATTTTCACATTGCCGTGTTAATTTAAGCCTACTTGTGACAATAAAGATTATTATTAAATATAGTCATAACCAGCATCCACTGTACTCAGAGCCCTCCTCTGACCCCCTCAGGGCAAATTTGATTTTCTCCAACCTGAAAAACTCGTACAAGACTCGCAACCAACCTGCGACCCTGGTAAAGTAGCCGACCTCCAATTCAAACAATCCGTCGCCGGGCAACCAGGGAGGCGAAGGCCATGGCATCGGCCCCCTTCCCCTCCAACGGCTCTGACACCTCTAAAGATCGCCACCATAGGGTCAATCTTCATCTCGAACCCTACAATCTTTGATAGGTTCCGAAACACACCTTTCAAAAGTTCCCCGACTCCACAAATATGGTTCACTGGCCCATCTCTCGCATCCGCCTACTACCTCCGGTAAAAACCCACTCATCCGGGCCTGAGTCATAAGGACTCTATTGGAATGAAGGCAGCTCCTTGCAGGCAAAGTCCTGCACCTGCCAGTATCTGAACTCACTCCCCCGTGGTAGCTTGAACCTCACCCTCAGTTCCTCTAGCCCAGCTCAGCTACCCTCCACAATCATGTCCCTGATCCACACCAGCCCTTCCTCCTGCCATCTACTGTACATCCAATCCATCGCCCTTGGCGTAAACCTATGAATACCACAGTGGAGTCATCACTGACATGTGCCCCAGTTCAAAGTACCTACTCAGCTGGTTCCAAATTTGTATGGACAACTTCACCACAGGGCTACTCATGTATTTCCTCGGGGCGAATGGCAGCAGTGCCATCAGAATGGTCCTCAGGCTTGTCCCCTCATAAGACTCCTCCTCTAGCCTGACCCAATCTGCCTCCCCCACCCCCCCCATCGTCTCACCTTTTTCACATTTGCTGCCCTATAGTAATGCAGAAAATTAGGGAGCGCAAAACCCTTCCGGCCTCTGCCTTTGCAACAGATTCCTACTAACCGCCGGCCCCCTCCATTTCCACACAAACGAGATTAACGCATCTACCTTCTGAAAAAAGGCCTTGAGGAGGAAAATCGGGAGGAATTGAAAAACAAACAGGAACCTTGGCAGTGTATTCATCTTTACCACCTGTACCCTCCCCGTCAATGTCAAATGCAGAGTATCTTACCGCTTATGGTCCCCTTTAACCTCCTCGACCAACCCTGTCAGGTTCCACTTAAGCATTGTGGCCCACTCATTCGTTATTTGGATCTCCAAATACGGGAACCTCTCCCTTGCCACTTTAAACGGCAGAGCCCCCAGATCCTTCCCCGACCCAAAGTGTTTTCCGGGAAGACCTCGCTTTTCCCATCATTCAGTGTATAGCTCGAGAGGTCCCCAGATTTCTCCAGTAAGCTCATGATTCTGCCCATGCTTTCTAACGGGTCCATCATAAACAGCAACAGGTCATTGGCATACATCGACACCAGGTGCTCCCTGCGCCCTGCCCCTCAATCCCCTGCCACTCAGCCAAGGCCAAAAATACCATCACCAAGGGCTCAATTGCCAGTGTGAACAGCAATGGGGACAGTGGATACCCCTGCCTCATTCCCCTATGCAGCCCAAAATACCCGAGTTTGTCTCTTTCATTTGCACACTTGCCATGGGGGTCACAGACAACAACTGAATCTATGCCACAAACCTCCCAGGATTTCAAACAAATACCTCCACTCTACCTGGTGAAAGGCTTTCTCTGCATCCATTGACACAATCTCCTCTGGCACTCCCCTCCCTCCCCCTCCCTAACAGGGTCATAATTATGTTCGACAACAACCTATTACTACTAGAAAGCTGCCTCCCCTTCACAAGCCCCATTTGGTCCCCTGAGACTACCTCTGGTACACACGCAATGCAAGAAGAAGGAGTACTCCCTTTCTCCCGGGTGCCATGGATCCATCTTCCCCATTCTCGCCATAAACCCTCGCAGCTCTCGCGCCATTCTCGATCTCCCCATCGACTCGGGGCTTGATCTTACCATCATCCTTGGTTCCAGTACACAATTAAAATCCCCCCCACAAACAGCTGGTGAGAGTCCAAGTCTGGAATCGTTGCTTGTCATGAATCCAGCATCATCCTGATTGGGCGCATATACACTCACCAATGTCACATGAATCCCCATTAGGGTCCTATTCACTATCACAAACCTCCCCCACCCCCTCCCAGGTCCCACACCTCCCTAGCCCCCGTAAACCCTGTTTTATTATTCAGCAGTATGACGACTCCCCACGACTTCGAGTTGAACCCCGAATGGAACACTTGCCCCACCCACCCATTCCTCAGCCTCATCTGATCTTTCACCCGTGAGCACCCGGGACCATTCAACTGTCCCATTTAGCCCGCAGACATTCCACGTCACGACTCCCACCGGAGGCTTCAGCCTCCCCAGCCCACCACCCCCACCTCCCATCCTCCGAAGAGTCTGCCAACATCACCCTTGGGCTCCGCCCCCTCTCTGAATCGGGCCCACGCAAAATGACGTCCTGCCCCAAAGACCCAGTTTCTCGATCCACTCTGCCCATCCCCCCTCTCTCCTGCACCCCTCTGTTGTTTCTCTCCAACTCTCCTCCTCAGCCCTTTCCCCAGTACCCCGCACCCAATTCAATGCAAGAAACATCACCCCAAAATGGCCCCCATACAGAACATTCTCGAACTACCCCACCCCATGTTACTACAACCCCTCATGCACTGTACAGTGAATAACTAACAGAGTGCAATACAATTAAACATTATACCTGCAGCACCTCTGAAAAAAGCAGCAATTTAACTTCAATACAAAAAAGGAGGATGCAACCATCCCCATAACAACCTTTCCCAATTACTAAGCAAAAACGAGCAGAATTTAACAGAGGCAGAACTCCGACCCACATTCCTCTTTCAACCCTCTCCCAGCTTATGTTCCTTGTTAAAGTGCTGTTAGGGAGGAAAAACCAGGTTTTTGACCCAGCGCCACAAAGGAATAGTGATATGTTTCTGCAGGATTGTGTGCCTGGTGGTGGTGTTCCCATGTGTCTGTTGCTTTTGTACTTCTAGGTGATAGAGTTTGTGGATTTGGAAAATGCTGTCGAAAGAGCCTTGGTGAACTGCTGCAGTTCATCTTGTAGATGGTCTGTACTTCAACCATGATGCCTTGCTAGTGAAGGTAATGAACATGGGCAAAACAGGCAACTTTGTGCTTGATAGTGTTGTTGGAGTTTCACTCATCCATACGAGCGGACAGTACTCCATTACATTCCTGACCTTCACCTTCTAGATGGTGGACAGGCTTTGAGGATCAGGAAGTGAGTTACTCACATCTGACCAGCTCATGTAGCCACATTGTGTTTAGTTGGTCCAGTTCAGTTTCTGGTCAATGGTCATACCCAGGATGTTGATACTGGAAATGCCATTGAATATCATAGGTAGATGGTAAGAATCTTTCTAGTTGGAGATGGTAATTGCCTGACACTTGTTTTAAAAAATGTATTTACAGGATGTGGGCATCACTGGCTAGGCAGCATTTATTGCCTATCCTTTGGTGGCCTTCAGAAGGTGGTGGTGAGTTGCCTTTTTAAACCCCTGCATCTCTTGAGGTGTAGGTACACTCACTGTGCTGTTCGGGAGGGAGTTCCAGGATGTTTTCCTGGCAACAGTGAAGAAACAGGGATACATTTCCAAGTCAGTGAGTGAGTGACTTGGAGGGGAACCTCCAGGTGGTGGGGTTCCCAGGTATCTGCTGCTCTAGTCCTTCTAGATGGCCCCGGGAACCTTGGTGAGTTACTGTGTGACACAAAGTTACTTGCCACATCAGCCAAAGCTTGAATGTTGTCCAGGTCTTGCTGCTGTGGCCACTGCTTCAGTATTTGTGGAGTTCTGAATATAACTGAACACTATGCAATCACTACCAAACCTCCCCATTCTGCCTTATGATGAAGAGAAGATCATTAATGAAGCAACTGAATATGGCTAGACAAGGATACTATCCTGAGGCACTCCTGCAGTGATGTCCTAGTATGGAGATAATTGCCAAGCAACAGCCACACCAATTTATTTGTGTTAGGTATAACTCCAACCAATGAAGAGTTTCCCCTGGATTCTCATTGATTTCAAATTTACTAGAATGCCTTGATGCCACACTCTGTCAAATGCTATCTTGATGTCAAGGGCAGTCACTCTTTCCCTCACCTCTAGAATAAGCTCTTCTGTTTGTGTTTACACAAGACTGTAATGAAGTCAGGAGCCAAATGGCCTTGATGGAACCCAAAATGAACAATGGTGAGAGCACATTAGTGCTGAGAAAGAGCTGCTTGATGGCACTGCCAACAACACCTTTCATAACTCGGATAATTGAGAATAAACTTATACGGTGGTCATTGGTAAGATCAGTTTTGTCCTGCTTTTTACGGACAGGACACACCTGGGCAATTTTCCACATTGTCGGGCAGATGCCAGTGTTGAAGCTGTACTGGTACAGCTTTGCTAAAAGTGCAGCTCGTTCTGAAACACACGTCTTCAGAATTACTGCCAGGATGTTGTCATGGCGTAAAGCGTTTGCTGTGTCACATTCAACAACTTCTTAATATCACTTGGCATTAACTGAATTGGCTAAACAGCTGCGATAGTGGGGAGATGATTCACTTGGCACTGCTGTCTGATTGCTGATGGTTGAAAATGTTTCAGACTTATAGTTTTCATTCATGTGCTGGTCTCCACCTTCATTTAGGCTGGGTAGGTTCATGGAGCCTCCTCCTTTGATTATTTGTTGAAGTGTCCACTGGCACTCATGACAGGATGTGGCATGGCTACAGATCTACGATCTGTTCCATTGGTGGTAGTATCAAATTAGCTGTCTACAATATGCTGCTTCTATTATTTAACATGTATGTAGTCCAGTGTTTTAGCTTTTTCAGGTTATCACATCATTAGTAAGTACATTTGTTGCTGCTTTTGGCTTGCTCTCCTGCAATCTTCATTCAGCCAGCATTGATTTATTGGTTTGACGGTAATGGTAGAGTGAAGGGTTATGTGGTTATGAGATCACAGATTATGGCGGAATACAATTTTGCTGCTGTTGATGGACCACAGTGGTTCATTGTTACCAAGTTTTGAACTTCGAGGTCCGTTCTGAATCTATTCTAATTTGTAAAATGGGAGTGCCACAGAACACAATGGGAATGTCCATAGTGTGAAGACAGGGTGTTGTCTCCTCAGGGACTGTGCAGTTGTCACTCCTACCATAGAGTCATGGACAGATGCATCTTTGACAGGTAGATTGCAGAGCATGCCGCCAAATAGGAATTTCCCTTACGCCTGTTTACCGTCTACCTGCCATGGACCCAATCAAACTCTAACCAGTCCAGGTAGAAGATCACCTATGACTTTAATGAATGGTGGAGCATGCTTAAAAGTTAACTGGCCAACTCCACTCTGAGTTCATATGTTATTTTCTTATTGTTTGTCCTGGTAATGACTGAGGAACTGACGACCAACAAGACCGATAAACAACCAGAAATTTATATTGAGAAAACGGCTCTATATAGGACAGCAATAAGAAAGTTTCAGGACTCAACTAGTCCTGGACTTCAACTGTTTATTGATAATTTTTTATAAATTTAGAGTACCTAATTCATTTTTTCCAATTCAGGAGCAATTTAGCGTGGCCAATCCAGCTACCCTACACATCTTTGGGTTGTGGGGGCAAAACCCACGCAAACACGGGGAGAATGTGCAAACTCCACACAGACAGTGACCCAAAGCCGGGTTTGAACCTGGGAGCTCGGCGCCATGAAGCAGCAGTGCTAACTACTACGTCACCGTGCTGCCTTCCAACTGTTGACAGTCCTTGCTCCCAAGCTCAATTTCCGCATCTCCCCGCGACTGGCCCAATGGGTCAAGTGATCCTGGTAACTCTTTCCCCCACCCTCCTTCAATGGGGCATGCCACCACATTGCTCCTTCAAATTCTTAATTCATATTTACAATAACAAAACTACTTACAATATTGCACAGAAAGGGTGGGGAGGGAGGGGTGAACTTAACACCGTCTCTCAATAGGTGAGTCTACCTGGAGATTTTCTAATTCATCGAAGGTAATGCAGCTCTTTAACAGATGTCTCATCAGTTGATACAGTTCCATTTGTAGTGAAAACAAGAAGGCTTCCAGATTGCACAGGTGCTGTAGTGCCAGTAAGCTCTCAAATTCCCAATGAAATGTTGCTCGGCCACTCCTCAGGGTTGTTGGATCCACTCCCCACCAGTCGCCACGTGAGGTCCCTGAACAGTGTGAGCACACGCAAGCGACGCCGTCAGGATGTGGCCCATCAGGGGCGGATCATTGAGGGAGGACCTCAGGTGACCAGGAGACATCCTGAGGCTGTCCTGACGGCATGCCGAGTACTCCGTTTTTGAGGGGGCGGAGCATCGCAAAAACAGCGATGCCCCCCATTCCAGCGTAAAAGTGGATTCTCCGGCTGATTGCCGAATGCAATTTTGGTGTTGGCGATCAGAGACTCCAGCCCGCGCTATCTTGTCTGCGCATGTTGTTTTGCCTCCCTGCCAAATTTTGAAATATTAGATCGAGGCTTGTCTGAAAATGTCTTCCCATGAGCAATTCTGCAGGGGTAACTCCTGCAGTAGCACGAGGAGTTGTTCTGTGCGTTTGTAGAAAACTGGCCATTTGAAGTTGTAAAGGCACAAATGACTTCTTTTCAAAGCAGATTCAAATGTCTGGACGGCCTTTTCAGCTAAATCAGTTGACGATGGTTGGTAGGGAATTCTTCTTGCATGCCGAATCCCGTTGGTTTGCATGAAGTGTTGGAATGCATGAAGTGTTGGAATTCTTTGCTCGTGAATGCAGTCCCATTGTCATAGACAAGCACTTCAGACAACCCATGTGTGGCGAGCATCTGGGGTAGTTTATCAAACGTGGCTAGGAAGCCGTGGTCTTCATCTCATGAATGTCCATCAATTTTGAATGAGCCTCAATAAAGAGAACATAATGCCCATGAAAAGGGGCCACAAAGTCAACATGGAGTGGCACCTACGGCTGACCTAGCTATTCCAACGATGCAGTACAACCGATTCAAGGACTGCTCTGCCAACTTGCAGCAGATGTCAGAAAAAGTTCCACATTACCTCGTCGCCAAATGTAAGCCAACCAAATATAAATGACCAACAAGGCAGGTAAATAAACACGGATTTGTTTTTGGAAAACAATTATACACGGGACAGCGATAAGAAGGCTTCACTCAATGGCTCCTGGAATCCAGCTGTTATCAGCCCCTGCTTCCTGCGCTTGATTTGCACGCTTGCCTATGATTAGCCCGGTGGGTGATGTGACCCTTGAAAATATGCCAGCACAGTCCTATTTATGTTTAATTTATAAATTATTTACCTCACTGTAAAACAAAGGGTGAAACATTATTTTGATGATGATGCTAAGACATTCAACTAAGGTTAAAACAATAACATTTGTAAAGATTTGGCAAATATCATGTGATCCATATATGATCAAATATTCATGAATATGTCAACCAGATGACTATCAGCCATAATGACAATCTGAATCATCATTCAATCCTGCAGCTAGACTTTAACTTTGTTCACACTGCAGCAGCTGGTCACCTCTTTTGGTGGTATGATGTCACCTATGTTTTCTGAGGCCCACGCCTTGTGAATCATACTGGCGAGCTGTGGCATTCCATGGCCACAGAAATGTTGGCATGCTTGGTCGCTGGCTGCAGATAGGAGGTGTGGAGAAGCAAGACTGACAGGGCCGGCCTAGGCCGTGGTCCTGTTGCTACCCTAGCCGTACTCTGGCTCGTGCCCTCTCAAGTCTTCTTGCAAACTTGCTTTTTCAGTGCTCCCAGGAGTGAAACTTGTCAGACCAAGCACTGCAATGCTTCCATCCAGTTCTACTCTGAAAGAGTATTCCGATTCTCTGTACATCATGGGATCCTTGTTTGTATAGGTCCAATACCCAATACAGTTCGACCCATGGGAAAATAATAGTGACATGAGCATTAGGGTTAACTGGCAATAAATCCATTTATTTCATTTTGAGGTCAGTACCAACTAGTTCACAGATTTTTTTTTAATGTTTTTTCCTGAGACACTTTTGCCAACTGACTGACCTTTGTGACACATACCATGTTCATTTACCTTTCATGCGAAAGGGGAGCCCACTTGGTCCTCACGATCTCACTCCAGTCAGGATCACAGGAGGAGAGGGAAATGAGCATATCAGGTGAAGAGTTCAGATAATTCCTTTGTGTGGCCTTCAATCTTTGAGAGAATGGAAAATCCAGCCTTGCACATGTAGGTCAATATGAAGAACAATAGCAACAAAATTCTTGTTTTGCTCAGCACTGGATACTCCTGGAAGATTCTACTTCAGAATTCTGACGGACTCATGAGCTTTTGGTGTGTTTTTAATGTGCTATCACAGGCCAGGCACAACAGCTTAGTCTTTTCATTTGGAGTTAGCTGTAAGTTAATAACTAAGTCTGGGGTCTTGACCTCAAAAGGAATTTTTCACCCATCACTTCTCTTTCAAAATCTGAAACTTCTCTCATTTTTCAGCACTTCCCTGCATATAACACACATGGGCTTTGCATCCTTATTTGCATTGACACAATTGACAAAACCATACCTCAAGAAATCATTTTTACATGTTTTGTTCCCAAATTAAGTTTCTTCTTTGTAGGCTGTTCAGCAGAGGCTTTGGAGCTCTGTATAAAACTAACACTTGCATTGGTCTGTCCTGTCCTAGACTCTCCTGAGCCGCTCTCCATCAGATTCAGATCTGAGATCATGGCCACTAGGTACACTGCCTATTTATGTCTCTGGCCATCCTTTACTTGTACCAAAATGATCTATTTTCACAGTCCCCTTGCCTTGCTTGCTAGCAGCTAGAAAATGGAAGATGCTCTCCTCTGTGATTTGGTGCCAAAAGCATGTACACTTGGCTTGCTCACTGCTGTCACATATGGTCAGAACACTGCACGCAGCCTAATTTTGTTTTCATTTAAAAGCTGGTAGCGGCTGCCATTCCCACCTTAAATGTTGATAGCGGCCATTGGGCTCTTCTCCCTCGATCAGGACCAATGCAAGAACTCCCTGGCCGATCGTGACCTGCACTTTGGAAAACCTGACCTAGTTAACACCAATTTCGGCAGGTTAAAATTAACTTTGGGAGCATAGATTTACTAGGACACTATACATTGTGCTAAACTGAATGAAACTCTAGAGCTTGTACAGGCGGTTAAAATGAATGTGCTGCCGCGATTTCTGTTTATTTTTCAATGCCTGCCGATTTTCCTGCCAAAGGCTTTTTTCAGAGAGGTTATGGGGAGGGAAGGTGGCCAGAGTTAGAAAGGCGCTGCTACAGAGGGGAAGGCAGGCAGGGGGTTTGGGTCTTCCGAACCTGATGTATTACTACTGGGCGGCGAATGTTGAGAAGGTGCGGAGCTGGGTAAGAGGGGTTGATTCTCAGTGGGTCAGAATGGAGGAGAGTTTGTGCAGGGGGTCAGGATTGAAAGCACTAACAACAGCGCCACTCCTGATAGCCCCGGGGAAGTACTCAGGGAGTCCGCTAATAATAGCTTCATTGATAATTTGGAAACAGTGCCGCCAACATTTCGGGTTGGGGGTAGGGTCAAGGGAAATGCCGATTCAGGGGAACCACAGATTTGAGCCAGGGAGGTGGGATGGAAATTTTCGGAAATGGGAGAAGGGGATTAAGACACTAAAAGATTTGTTTCTTAGGGGTCGGTTTGCAGGGCTGAAGGAGCTGGAAGTGAAGTATGGGCTGGAGCAGGGGGAAGTGTTGAGATACATGCAGGTTTGAGATTTTGCCAGAAAGGAGATACAGAGCTTCCCGGTGGAGCCGGCCTCCACATTGCTGGAGGAGGTGATGACGACAGGGGGACTGGAGAAGGGGGTAGTGTCTGCGGTTTACGGAGCTATTTTGGAAGAGGACAAGGCACCACTGGAAGGGATCAAAGCGAAGTGGGAGGAAGAGTTGGGAGAGGATATGGAGGAGGGATTCTGGTGTGAGATGTTCCGGAGAGTGAATGACTCCACCTCGTGCGCGAGGTGGGGCTGATACAGCTTATCGTGCTAGGTACACAGGTCTAACACTGGCTGCAACAAGACGCAGCTTAGATCAGAAAGATACCCCAGACCTTGAAGTTAGTTCAATCAGATTTATTGAACTAATAGCACTGTTAGCACAGTTCTTTGTGAGTTCGACTCTCTGCTAACCTAAGTGTGGTTACTCTGTCTGACTGAACCAGACTAGCTCTTAGCCTTGTGGTGGAGGTGTGAGATTGTAACAACACCCTTGACTGACTCTCTAGATGTTCATCAGTGGAATGAGGCAGATGTTATACGTTTTAGTTACCGTTGTATGAAGAGTCAATAGTCCTGTTCCTTTTCACAAAACACCATTTATTTCACTTCCACAGCCTCTGCACAAAACTCTTAACAACACACCACCTAACCCAAGGGCCACCTGAAGCCCCTTTACATATCAGTGTCAATCATTGGATATTTAAACTAAACGAGACAACTAATTGCAATGTCTCTTAATGCATTACTTAACTCTTAACCCGTTAATTAACAGTCTCCCATTCCTTGGAGAAAAAAATAATTAGGTGAAAACAAAATTTAAAGAAACTCAAAAAAACACACGCAATTTCGCCTCTTCTTTTAAAAAGATTTCTCTTTTTTGGGGGAAAAAAATCACAGAAACAGGCATCCTTCATTAACAATATCCAAAAGTTAAATTTCTGTCAATATCTGAGATATATAAAAGGCCATATCCACCGCCTCTACAAAGCTTAACGTCTCAGCAGCCAAAGTGCTTTCGACCACTTTCCCTATTTTCTTTGTTTCCCACACAAGAGGACAACATTTACCATTGTTCCCCAAGAGGAAAATTATAAAACCTCCTGTGCTTGGTTTGTATAGGACGCATCACTATAAACTATGAATTTCAAGTGCCTAAGGTCACCTAAAACTGGGAACCTCAAAACACACTCCTGCATTTTTAGTTTGGCCAAACGCTTTATTTGCTCTTATTATATCTTCCACTTTGGGATCATTCATTTTTGTACTCAACTCTAAGACATCAAAACTCACGTCCGGTCTAGTCTGTCTACCTAACCAGTTCAGTTGCCCAATTAAACTTTGCAGTTGCTCTTTTTCCATCTTTGAAACCTTGCATCTTTTTGTGAAAACCCGGCCACGACTAATTGCTATTGGGCTGATACTTTCCAAATAAGATTGCTGACGTAAAGTTGCCCCTAACTTACTCTGTCCGATTTCCAGTCCAATATATTTAAATACACTGGAAGCCTGACTTCCGACCCTGAATTCTTTCCTCAAACCAGAGATTACAATAGCTTCAAAATCACTAGTCCCACCCCACAAAAAATCATCGACATGCATCATAAAGATGCCAGAAAGGTTGCCTTTATAGTGCCAGTAAAACATTACCGGATCTACTTTCAACTGGCAACAGCCTAACTTTAACAAAACTGACCTTACCGAAAAATACCAGACTCTAGATGCAACATTTAAACCATATACACATTTGTTCAACTTCCAGAATACCCCTTCTCTGTTAGCTGCTTCTTCAGGAGGACGGAGAAAAATGTCTCTCTGGAGCTGATGCCCCTGCAAGAAGGCAGCTTTCATATCTATAGATTTGCATTCCCATGCCTTTGTGGCTAAAAGCAGATCTTTAAAATTAACCTTTCCTACTGTAGGTGAATCTACCCTTAAATCCTGATCTTCTAAGCTTTCTTCAAATCCCCTTGCCACAAGCCTGGCCTTTGCCTTGTAAGTTGCACCCGGAAGAACCTTTTCCGTGCAAATCCATCTGTGGGACAGAGCTCTTTGTCCCCTATCCGGTACTTCCCTGTATACCCCAAATTCACTCCAACTATGCAGTTCTTGCTGTTCAGCATCTTTGATAAATTTTCATATAATTTATTGGAAGCCACCAAAATCTCACATGCATGTGGGCTTCTACTCCTATTAGTATTCGTAGTCTTACTCATGTTCCGAGACCTTGATAAACTACGTCCCCTCTCTCGCCTGGTAACTTGTTTTATACTGCTACTGCTTGATCTTTCCAATCTGCTGTGGGATATCCTTTCAAAATTCTCGACCTTTTCCTGCGGACCTGTTCACTAATCGATGTACTATCTGAACTGGCACTGCGTTCCTGTGACCTCCATTTTTGAACTTTGTGTTCCCAATCCATTGTCTTAACTCCCTCCCCTGAATGCTGTACATTCAACCAATGTTTATACTTTCCTGCTCTAATAACAATTGCATCCTTCCATTGACGAGACCCTTCAGGCAAGTATGTCACCTTTGTACCAACATTTGGTAGTTGTCCTTTCGGAAAAATGGCCTTATCCCCGATCTTAAGGTCCACAGCTACAATGTTGTTAAAATCCCTGGCCAGGGGACTTCCGGGTGCAGCGATGACCATCTGAGTCGCACGTTTCGGCAGCTCCCGGTGGAACGGACTTTTGAGCTCTTAATAAGAGCCCCAACGGCAATTTTAACGGCTAAAAGTACTGTGCGGTGAACCAGAAGGGAATCCCCCCTGGATACGGATGAAAAAAGGAGAGGAAGGTAGCCGGATTGCGGTGGATCCTTTAGAGCAGCGGCAAGGAAGGCAAGCAAAAACCAAGATGGCGTCGGAAGGTGGCAGTTTAATATGGGGCTCTGAACAACACGAGTTTTTGAAACGCTGTGTGGAAGAACTCAAAAAGGAAATGAAGAAGGAGCTGTTGGCCCCGATATTACAGGCGATCGAAGGGCTAAAGGAGGAGCAAAAGACCCAGGAGCGGGAGCTTCGGGTCGTGAAGGCAAAGGCTGCCGAGAATGAGGACGACATACAGGGCCTGGTGGTGAAGACGGAGATGCACGAGGCACACCATAAACGATGTGGGGAAAGGCTGGAGGCGCTGGAGAACAACGCGAGGAGGAACAACCTAAGGATTCCTGGTCTTCCTGAAGGTGCGGAGGGAGCGGACGTCGGGGCATATGTGAGCACGATGCTGCACTCGTTAATGGGAGCGGAGGCCCCGGCGGGTCCGCTGGAGGTGGAGGGAGCATACCGAGTGATGGCGCGAGGACCGAGAGCAGGAGAAATTCCTAGAACCATAGTGGTGAGATTCCTCTGTTTTAAGGATAGAGAGATGGTCCTTAGATGGGCAAAGAAAACTCGGAACAGTAAGTGGGAGAACGCGGTGATCCGCGTATACCAAGACTGGAGTGCGGAGGTGGCGAGAAGGAGGGCGAGCTTTAATCGGGCCAAGGCGGTGCTTCACAAAAAGAAGATAAAATTCGGAATGCTGCAACCGGCAAGACTGTGGGTCACATATCAAGGGAGGCACCACTACTTTGAGACGGCGGATGAGGCGTGGACTTTTATCGTGGAAGAAAAATTGGAATGAGCGGGTTATTAAAAAAAAAAGAACGTTTGAAACAAAGTGGTGGGGCGAGTATGGGGGGCGAAGAGGGGGATAAAAAGGGGGGAAAGAGGAGTTTTATGTTATTAATCCTGCGATGTGGTAACTTTTCTCTCTTCCACAGGAGGTGGTGGGGGGAGGAAAGGAGGTGGAGGAGATGGGGCGTTGGCCATTGGGGGCGGGGCCAAGGGGGAAGCGCGGGCTCGGTTCCCGCGCTATGATAATCATGGCGGGAATAGGGAAGCAGGAAGAAGGGGGCGTCGCACGGTGCAAGCCGAGGTCACGGGGGGAAGCCGAGGTCGGCCAGAGTTTGCTGACTTCTGGGAGCAACATGGGGGGTGTAACTACGCTAGTGGGGGATCTAGCGGGGGGGGTGGGAGGGGGGAATTATTGGGCTGCTGCTGCTGGGGAGAGGGGGGAGTTGGTATGGGGTGGGATGGGCGGGGGGGCACCGCCTGGGGGGGACACAGCTGCGTGGGAACCGGGTGAGGAGCTGGAAAAAAGGGGATGGCTAATCGACAAGGGGAGGGGGTAAAAAGCCCCCCAACCCGGCTGATCACATGGAACGTGAGAGGGCTGAACGGGCCGATAAAGAGGGCACGGGTACTCGCACACCTTAAGAAACTTAAGGCAGACGTGGTTATGTTACAGGAAACGCACTTGAAACTGATAGACCAGGTGAGACTACGCAAAGGTTGGGTGGGGCAGGTGTTCCATTCGGGGCTAGATGCGAAAAACAGGGGGGTGGCTATATTAGTGGGGAAGCGGGTAATGTTTGAGGCAAAGACTATAGTGGCGGATAGCGGGGGCAGATACGTGATGGTGAGTGGCAAACTACAGGGGGAGATGGTGGTTTTGGTAAACGTATATGCCCCGAACTGGGATGATGCCAATTTTATGAGGCGTATGCTAGGACGCATCCCGGACCTAGAGGTGGGAAAGTTGGTAATGGGGGGTGATTTCAATACGGTGTTGGAACCAGGGCTGGACAGGTCGAGGTCCAGGACTGGAAGGAGGCCAGCAGCAGCCAAGGTGCTTAAAGATTTTATGGAGCAGATGGGAGGAGTAGACCCGTGGAGATTTAGCAGACCTAGGAGTAAGGAGTCTTCGTTTTTCTCCTATGTCCACAAAGTCTATTCGCGAATAGACTTTTTTGTTTTGGGAAGGGCGTTGATCCCGAAGGTGAGGGGAACGGAGTATACGGCTATAGCCATTTCGGATCACGCTCCACATTGGGTGGACTTGGAGATAGGGGAGGAAACAGGAGGGCGCCCACCCTGGAGAATGGACATGGGACTAATGGCAGATGAGGGGGTGTGTCTAAGGGTGAGGGGGTGCATTGAAAAGTACTTGGAACACAATGATAATGGGGAGGTCCAGGTGGGAGTGGTCTGGGAGGCGCTGAAGGCAGTGGTTAGAGGGGAGCTGATATCAATAAGGGCACATAAAGGAAAGCAGGAGAGTAGGGAACTGGAGCGGTTGCTGCAAGAACTTCTGAGGGTGGACAGGCAATATGCGGAGGCACCGGAGGAGGGACTGTACAGGGAAAGGCAAAGGCTACACGTAGAATTTGACTTGCTGACAACGGGTACTGCAGAGGCACAGTGGAGGAAGGCACAGGGTGTACAGTACGAATATGGGGAGGGGGCGAGCAAGTTGCTGGCCCACCAATTGAGGAAAAGGGGAGCAGCGAGGGAAATAGGGGGAGTGAGGGATGAGGAAGGAGAGATGGAGCGGGGAGCGGAGAGAGTGAATGGAGTGTTCAAGGCATTTTATAAAAAATTATACGAAGCTCAACCCCCGGATGGGAGGGAGAGAATGATGGGCTTTCTGGACCGGCTGGAATTTCCCAAGGTGGAGGAGCAGGAAAGGGTGGGACTGGGAGCACAGATTGAAATAGAGGAAGTAGTGAAAGGAATTAGGAGCATGCAGGCGGGGAAGGCTCCGGGACTGGATGGATTCCCAGTTGAATTTTACAGGAAATATGTGGACTTGCTCGCCCCGCTACTGATGAGGACCTTTAATGAGGCAAAGGAAAGGGGACAGCTGCCCCCGACTATGTCTGAGGCAACGATATCGCTTCTCCTAAAGAAGGAAAAGGACCCGCTGCAATGCGGGTCCTATAGACCTATTTCCCTCCTAAATGTAGACGCTAAGATTCTGGCCAAGGTAATGGCAATGAGGATAGAGGATTGTGTCCCGAGGGTGGTCCATGAGGACCAAACTGGGTTTGTGAAGGGGAGACAGCTGAATACGAATATACGGAGGCTGCTAGGGGTAATGATGATGCCCCCACCAGAGGGGGAAGCGGAGATAGTGGTGGCGATGGATGCCGAGAAAGCATTTGATAGAGTGGAGTGGGATTATCTGTGGGAGGTGCTGAGGAGATTTGGTTTTGGAGATGAATATGTTGGATGGGTGCAGCTGCTGTATAGGGCCCCAGTGGCGAGTGTGGTCACGAATGGACGGGGATCTGCATACTTTCGGCTCCATAGAGGGACAAGGCAGGGATGCCCTCTGTCCCCATTATTGTTTGCACTGGCGATTGAGCCCCTGGCAATAGCATTGAGGGGTTCCAAGAAGTGGAGGGGAGTACTTAGAGGAGGAGAAGAACACCGGGTATCTCTGTATGCGGATGATTTGTTGTTATATGTAGCGGACTCGGCGGAGGGGATGCCAGAGATAATGCGGACACTTCGGGAGTTTGGAGAATTCTCAGGATATAAACTGAACATGGGGAAAAGTGAGTTGTTTGTGGTGCATCCAGGGGAGCAGAGCAGAGAAATAGAGGACTTTCCGCTGAGGAAGGTAACAAGGGACTTTCGTTACTTGGGGATCCAGATAGCCAAGAATTGGGGTACATTGCATAGGTTAAATTTAACGCGATTGGTGGAACAAATGGAGGAGGACTTCAAGAGATGGGACATGGTATCCCTGTCACTGGCAGGGAGGGTGCAGGCGGTTAAAATGGTAGTCCTCCCGAGATTTCTCTTTGTGTTTCAGTGCCTCCCGGTGGTGATCACGAAGGCTTTTTTCAAAAGGATCGAAAAGAGTATCATGAGTTTTGTGTGGGCCGGGAAGACCCCGAGAGTGAGGAAGGGATTCTTACAGCGTAGTAGGGATAGGGGGGGGCTGGCACTACCGAGCCTAAGTGAGTACTACTGGGCCGCCAATATCTCAATAGTGAGTAAGTGGATGGGAGAAGAGGAGGGAGCGGCGTGGAAGAGATTGGAGAGGGCGTCCTGTAGGGGGACTAGCCTACAAGCTATGGTGACGGCCCCATTGCCGTTCTCACCGAAGAAATACACCACAAGCCCGGTGGTGGTGGCGACTTTGAAAATTTGGGGACAGTGGAGACGGCATAGGGGAAAGACGGGAGCCTTGGTGGGGTCCCCGATAAGAAATAACCATAGGTTTGCCCCGGGGAGAATGGATGGGGGATTTGGAATATGGCAAAGAGCAGGAGTAACCCAACTGAAAGATCTGTTTGTGGATGGGAAGTTCGCAAGTCTGGGAGCGCTGACCGAGAAATATGGGTTGCCCCAAGGGAATGCATTCCGGTATATGCAACTGAGGGCTTTTGCGAGGCAACAGGTGAGGGAATTCCCGCAGCTCCCGACGCATGAGGTGCAGGACAGAGTGATCTCGAAGACATGGGTGTGGGACGGTAAGGTGTCAGATATATATAGGGAAATGAGGGACGAGGGGGAGATTATGGTAGATGAGCTGAAAGGGAAATGGGAAGAAGAGCTGGGGGAGGAGATTGAGGAGGGGCTGTGGGCGGATGCTCTAAGTAGGGTAAACTCATCGTCCTCGTGTGCCAGGCTAAGCCTGATTCAATTTAAGGTGTTACACAGGGCGCATATGACTGGAGCACGGCTCAGTAGATTTTTGGGGGTAGAGGATAGGTGTTCGAGATGCTCGAGAAGCCCAGCGAATCACACCCACATGTTCTGGTCATGTCCGGCACTACAGGGGTTCTGGGTGGGGGTGACAAAGGTGCTTTCGAAAGTAGTGGGGGTCCAGGTCGAACCAAGCTGGGGGTTGGCTATATTTGGGGTTGCACAAGAGCCGGGAGTACAGGAGGCGAGAGAGGCCGATGTTTTGGAATTTGCGTCCCTAGTAGCCCGGCGCAGGATACTGTTGATGTGGAAGGAAGCCAAGCCCCCGGGGGTGGAGACCTGGATAAATGACATGGCAGGATTTATAAAGCTGGAACGGATTAAGTTCGTCCTAAGGGGATCGGCTCAAGGGTTCACCAGGCGGTGGCAACCGTTCGTCGAATACCTCACAGAAAGATAGAGGGAATGGAAAAGAAGGAGGTAGCAGCACCAGCCCGGGGTGGGGGGGGGGGGGGGGGTGAGGGGGAACCAGAAGGACTCTCAGGGTTGTTAATATATATGTAGAATATGTATAGGTCGTTGCTATAAATAATTGTATATTGGACTGTTAAATCATATTTTTGGAGAGTGTTTATCTGAGACAAGGCAGTTGCCATTTAGTTTTAGTTTTCGTTTTTGTTATATATTATTTATTCTTTGTTTATAAAACAGGTCATTGTTATTTATACTGTTATATTATTGTGTAAAGGATACACAATGTACTGTGATGGTTGACCAAAAATTTTCAATAAAATATTTTTAAAAAAAAATAAAAATCCCTGGCCAAAGGTAGGGTTACTATCGGTCGCGCTGGTGTCCTTCTGTACTTCCTACAAACTTCACAGCAATCACTAACCTGTTCTATCAGTTTAGTATAGTCTTCATCCCTTACCCCGCATCCTTTAATACATGTTTCAGCCTCCGATAGACGGATGTACAAATTGCCTATGCTGTTTTAATACAACAAGCTTTTTATCAGCTAAAGTCCCATTTTCAACTGTCATTAACACATCCTTAACCACTCTATTTGAAATATTATTTGTCAGTAATGGAATACAATAGTGTCCCGACTGTGTAAATTGTAAGTCCACCGTCTTTCCAAAAACTGTTGCCTTATCCTGTTCCGTATCCAGTTTCATGTGTGCTTTCTTCATCGACGGTCTGCTCAGAAGCAAAGGTATCTCACTTGATACAACATCCGTGCTAATGTAATGATTCACTCCGGCAATATTGCAAGGGATCACCACTCTTTTCAGCGACTTCAGAGTATTATCATCCCCAAACCTGAAACTTGTGGAACTTTCAAATTCCTTAACCTTGTTACGATTTTCAGCATTCAAAGAGTCCAGGTAACATTTTAACCAGTCAATTCCACACACAATAGATGTGCAGCCACTGTCCAATACAGCACAGTTGAAGGATTCTGCAACCAACACCCTCATTACCGGCGTAAAACTGCTTGTTAATAGGACAATGCCTTCTTTCTGGGCACTATCTTTTTCCTCTTCTGACTCTTCCGTGTCATGTGTCGCTTCAAACACTCTATCATAACGAGTTGGACAGTTGAAAGCATAATGGTATTGAGAGTCACATCGAAAACATCGATTTATCATGTCCCATGCATTTCTGGGGTTCATCTTCCTATTGTCGGTTCTAACTGGGTTTCTGTCTTCATAATTTCCTTGTCTCGGTCTCCTTCTATAGTCTTGAGCCCTGTTCGTAGTCATACGATTTCGCCATCCTGTTAGTAGTGTATCTTCCATATTCTGCCTTATTGCAGGCTGACCTATTTGGGTCATCAGAGCCATCGGAATCGAATGTTTCCCCAGAACCTTTTGTAAAGCTTTTGTCATCTGTTCGAATAAGGTATCCTTATCAGTAAACTGAACACCTGTCAAAACCAAGAGCCTATCCATGTTGCTCACTCTAGCACAGTCAAGTAATTTAAAGGCCAACACAGACTGTGGAAATTCCAGATTGTGTTTCTGCAGCCTTTTATATAGTCTGCCAAATTTCATTATATAGTCCTCCATGGAGAATTCCTCTATTTTCCGGAACTTATCAAATTCCGACCATGCTTCATATGCATTTAATAAGTCAACTTTCTTGTAAATCTTATCCATATATTGTAATAGAGTCTCCAGACCTTCTTCTGAGTCTAACTCTTCCAATTCCAGCTCAGAAAGCACTTTGTTTTGGATTTTACTGTCATAAGGTCGAGTTTCCCAAGGCAGTTACCTTAGTCCACATAACTACTGCACTTCTCCATTGGTCGTACGATTCCCTTTCAGAAAATAAGGGGGGATAGTCATATCCAGCCATCTTTATCCTGGGTTCAGCCATGTATCTTTTTTTTTCCTTCCCACTCACTCCTTGGTTTGATCAGGAAAAGTTGTATCTTTCAAATCTTCACATTTGCACAGCAACCATGCTCTGCGACCATTGTTATACGTTTTAGTTACCGTTGTATGAAGAGTCAATAGTCCTGTTCCTTTTCACAAAACACCATTTATTTCACTTCCACAGCCTCTGCCAAAACTCTTAACAACACACCACCTGACCCAAGGGGCACCTGAAGCCCCTTTACATATCAGTGCCAATCATTGGATACTTAAACTAAATGACACAACTAATTGCAATGTCTCTTAATGCATTACTTAACAGTGGTGTGTGAGTGCCTCGTGTCTTTTATAGTCAGATCCCATCCCTGAGTGTCCTGCCTGCTTATTGGTCATGTCCTCTTCTCTGTGTCCATTAGCTGCTTGTCTGTATATCATTGTGTGTGTCTGCATATCATGACATCTCCCCTTTTTTAATATGTTTGGATGACATCCGTGAACGTATTTACAAGAATAGGCCAATATTAACATATATATATATGCAGTGGATGTGAATATGTGTACATGTGAAAACAGCTGTCTAATGCGAGAACACATGAACATTTGTTCTGTTTGCTATGTTCTAAGTCCAGTCTCTGTGGCTTGTGTCTGATCCTGGTCGACCGTCGGAGAGGTGGTGGTGGGGACGATAGCGCCTTGATGGGCGGGATTGAAGCCTGACTGGTGGCCTCATAAGTCGAGGTATCAGGAGGTGGCAAAACAACAGAAGGAAATGGAGAAGAATGTGTTTGCGGGCAGGCAACTTTGCGCAGTGCCCGTCTGTTTCGTCGCACAACAGAAACATCAGCCAGGCGCACAACATACGAGTGGGGGTCAGCCTGTCAAACAACGACAGCTGGAGCTGACCAGCCTCCATCAGGGATCTTGACCCGAACAGTGTCTGACGGGGATAACACTGGCAAATCGGTGGCATGAGCATCATAGCCCTGTTTTTGCCGGTCTCGGAGTTGCTGCACCTTCTGCAGCACCAGGAGGTAATCCAGATTGGGCACGTGTATGGTTGGAAGTGTCGTTTGCAGGCCCCTGGTCATCAGGAGTTGAGCCGACGACATGCCAGTGGACAGTGGGGTCGCCCTGTACACAAGCAGCGCAAGGTGAATGCCAGATGCAGAATCCGCAGCCTTGCAGATGAGTTGCTTCACTAGGTGCACCCCTTTCTCAACTTTTCCGTTTGACTGCGGATAGTGTGGCTGGAAGTGACGTGTTTGAACTCGACTATACAAACAGAGACCATTCATGGCTACTGAAGCATGGGCCATTGTCACTCATGATGGTGAGTGGGATATCATGCCTGGAGAACGTCTTCTTACAGGCCTTGATGACGGTCCGAGATGTGAGGTCTGAGAGCTTCACGACTTCAGGGTAATTGGAAAAGTAATCAATGATTAACACGTAATCACAACCATTTGCATGAAAGAGGTCGATGCCAACCTTGGACCATGGAGAGGTTTCGATTTCATGCTGCTGAAGTATCTCCTTACTCTGCGCTGGCTGGAAGCGTTGACAGGTAGCACAGTTAAGGACCATGTTCATGAATGTCCTGGCTGATCCCGGGCCAGTAGACAGCCTGCCTGGCTCTGCGTCTGCACTTTTCCACACCCAGGTGGCCCTCATGGATTTGACGGAGCACCAAGCGCTGGAGACTATATGGAATTACAATCCGGTCCAGTTTGAGGAGGATACCATCATCCACCATCAGGTCGTCCTTAACATTAAAAAATTGAGGGCACTGCCCTTTTTGCCAGCCATTGGCTAGGTGTTGCATAACACGCTACAAGAGGGGGTCTTTGGCTGACTCCTCACGGATACGAATCACCTTCTCATCAGCTGCCGGGAGGGTGCCAGCACACGGCTGCACCTGTGACTCAATTTGCCGGATGACGTTCAGTGGTTCACGAGGCACGGACAGTGTATCAGCAATGATGAGCTCCTTGCCAGACGTGTAGTCCAGGTCAAAGTCGTACCTTCTGAGTTTGAGGTGGATGCGCTGCAACCGAGGAGTCATGTCATTAAGGTCCTTGTGGATAATGTGGATCAGGGGCCTGTGATCCATCTCGACTGTGAATGTCGGCAGGCCATAGACATAGTCGTGAAACTTGAGAAGGCCCAGGCATTCCTTCTCAATTTGTGCATACCTTCGTTTGGTGGGCGTCATTGCCCTTGATGAGTAGGCAACCGGTGCCCAGGATGAAGTGTCATCGAATTGCAGCAGGACCGCACCAATGCAACCCTGGCTCGCATCTGTCAAGATTTCCGATTCCCTGTCTGGGTCGCAAAATGCCAATATGGGTGCAGTGGTGAGCTTGGCTTTCAGCTCCAACCACTCTGCCTGATGGGCCGCCTTCCACTCAAAGGCATGGACTTCTTCACGAGGTTTCGTAGGGCCGTGGTGTGTGAGGCCATGTTTGGGATAAACTTGCCCAGAAAATTGACCATGCCCAGGAAGCGCAATACTGCCTTCATGTCTTCCGGGACCTTCATGGCTGCGATGGCCTTGACCTTGTCTGTGTCGGGGCACACGCCTTGCTGAGAGATCTGGTCTCCTAGGAACTTGAGTGTCGTTATGCCAAAGCAACATCTGGCCCTGTTCAGCTTCAGGCCATTGGCGTGGACATGGCGGAATACCTGCTGGAGACGGGAAACGTGCTCCTCAGGGGTTGTGGACCATATGATGACGTCGTCCACGTACACACGAACCCCTTTGATGCCCTCCATCATCTGCTCCATGATGCGATGAAATAGCTTCGATGCCGAGACGATGCCGAACGGCATACGGTTATAGCAATGTCTGCCATACAGTGTGTTGAATGTGCAGAGCCTTCTGCTGGACTCATCCAGCTGGATTTGCCAGAATCCATGTGACGCACTAACTTTGTGAAAAACCGTGCGTGTGCCATCTTACTGGTGAGTTGCTCCCGCTTCGGGATGGGATAGTGTTCACTCATTATATTCTGGTTGAGATCCTTGGGATCAATGCAGATGCGTAGGTCTCCAGGGTTTTTTTAAACCACCACCATCGAGCTGACCCAGTCAGTCGGTTCGGTTACCCTGGAAATGGCCCCCTGCTGCTGCAGCTCCTTGAGCAGTTCCTTCAGGCGCTCCTTCAGCAGAGCCGGGACCCGGCATGGTGCACGGACCACTGGCTTGGCATCAGGTCACAGTAGGATCTTGTACCGATGTGGCAAAGTGCCCATCCCATCAAATACATCTGGATGCTGAGCGAGGATGTCGTCAGTGCCAGCTTGAAGATCCACGTTGGAGGATGCCGTTGACTAAACCTGCTCACCAGGTTTAGCTTTTTGCAGGCATGCAGGGATGCCCTGTCCGGTTTGACAATTTCAAACCTTAGTCGTGCATGCGTACTCCGGTTGGAGACAAGTAGATGGCAGAACCCCAGTGCCGTGATGGCATTACCGTTATAGTCCAGGAGCAGGCAGGCTGCTGGAAGGACCTTGGAGGGGGCTTCTTGATGTGTTTGTAGTCTGCCTGTGAGAGGAGGTTGGCAGAAGCACCTGTGTTCAGTTTGAACTGGATGGAACAGCAGTTGCCCTGCATCACCGCACGCCATTTGTCCTCCGAATCCACAGCGAGGATGGACTGAATGCGAGATGAGTTAGGTGTGGCATGTTCACGTGTGGTAATGATGCCCACTTGGTAGGCGGACTGCAGGCACTCGTCCTCTGGATCCGTAGTACTGCCAGGATCCCAATCCTGTAATCGTCGTTGCACAAGGCTGCATAGTGTCCAGGCTTCCCGTAGTTTAAACATCGCCTGCCTCTTGCAGAGCAGTATCCCTTTAAGTGGGCGTTGCCACAGTTTGAGCACGTCATGACGTCGGCGTCGTGATGCGGTGTACGTCGTCGCACATGTGCAGTGCGGTCGGCAGACGTCTGCACCTGCACAGTGTGGGTGTCGGCCGCTTTGTTAGCCTGTTCGCATCGTGCATGCGTGGGGCTCCGGGAAAAGGGTGAGAGATGGCCGCTGTCTTCAATGCTGAGGCGCTGCTTCCAGGAGATGGCCTGCACGCTCTCTGCCTCGTGGGAGGCAAGTTTATAATTTTCAGCCGCTTTTTATTGGGAATAACGAATTGTTGCGTTCTCATGCACTGTACATGTTTCAATCACGACTGGCAGGGTCATATGCTTGATTTTTAAGAGCTGCTCTCTCAGAGGATCAGAGTAAACTCCAAACACGATTTGGTCTCTGATCATGGAGTCAGCAATATCACCAAAGATGCAGGACAGCGCTAGCAGGCGGCGGTTAGTTCAGAAGGCATTGAAAGATTCATCTTTACCTTGAAGACGTTGTTTGAATATGTAGCGCTCGAAGATTTCATTGGTGTCACTTCACAGTGACTATCGAACTTGTCCAGGATGGTCTGAAACTTTGTCGTGTCCTGGCCTTCGGTGAAGCTAAATGAGTTGAAGAGTTTGATGGCTTGATCACCCGCTGTTGAGAGGAGAAGCGCGATCTTTCTTGCATCAGACGCACCCTCGAGGTCTGAGGCTTCGATGTACAGCAGAAACTTTTGCTTGAGTATCTGCCAGTTGGCACTGAGATTGCCGGAGGTCCTGAGCTGGTGAGGAGCCTGAATCTTCTCCATGGTGCCGGGATACATTTGCTGGTTGCCACAGAACGGACTGAGGTAAGCCATCTTAAATTAGTAGTCTCCTAGTATCATGTCGTGTTAGGTACACTGGTCTAACACTGGCTGCAACTGGATGCAGCTTAGATCAGAAAGATACTCTAGACCTTGAAGTTAGTTCAATCAGGTTTATTGAACGAATAGCACAGTTAGCACAGTTCTCTGTGAGTTCGACTCTCTGCTAACTTAAGTGTGGTTACTCTGTCTGACTGAACCAGACTAGCTCTTAGCCGCATGGTGGAGGTGTGAGATTGTAACAACACCCTTGACTGACTCTCTAGATGTTCATCAGTGGAAAGAGGCAGAGTGTGAGTGCCTTGTGTCGTTTATAGTCAGATCCCACCCTTGAGTGTCCTGCCTGATTATTGGTCATGTCCTGTTCTCTGTGTCCATTAGCTACTTGTCTGTATATCATTATGTGTGTGTCTGCATATCATGACACAGCTGAAGGTGATATACAGAGCGCACCTCACGAGGGCGAGGATGAGCCGATTCTTTGAAGGAGCAGAAGATGTGTGTGAACGTGGTGGGGGGGGGGGGGGGGGGGTGCGCTCATCACGTTCATATGTTTTGGTCCTGTCCAAAGATAGAGGATTACTGGAAGGAGGTTTTTAGGGTAATTTCTAAAGTAGTGCACGTGAAACTGGACCTGGGCCCCTGGGTGGCCGTATTCGGGGTGTCGGACCAGCCAAGGTTGGAAACGGGTGCGGAGGCAGATGTTGTAGCCTTTGCTTCGTTGATCGCCCAAAGGCGGATCCTGATGGGATGGCGGGGGGACCTGGTGGAATTCTTGACTCTTGAGAAGGTTAAGTTTGAACTGAGGGGAAGGATGGAGGGTGTTATAACCTGCCTACTTACCATTGGCTGGGGACTAATGACTATCCCACAATCCTGTGGGAGTATGAGCTTCCCCAATGAGGGGGGCGGAGAAACCACTAGTAAACTCCTAGTATAAATAAGCTGGCCATTCAGGAACCAGCAGGAAGGAGTATGTAGCAAGGGAAGTTACTGCTACTGTTATGTATATATGTTATAGTAAATAAATGTTATTACTTTGTATCCTTAAAACTCGTGCTGGATTCTTCGTGGCCCTTACAAAAGGGGGGGTCTACAATTCATGGGCATTATTCATCATGCACTTTCAAGAACTGGATAACATCGAACATTAGTTGGGGGGGGGGGGGGTTGGGGAGAGGGGGGTGGTGTGTGTTGATGGTGACTATGGGTGATTCCTGATTCCTTTTTTTCATTTGTTTGTGTGAACATGCGGACTAATGTTTGAGGTTTCGTGGGAAGATGGGATCGTTGTTATTGATATGGGGATTGACATATTTGTTACTGATTATTGTTTGTTGTTGGTGGGTGTAAATGCGGGAGAAAATGTGAAAAAGGAGGAGAATAAAAAATATTTTTTAAAAAAAGAAACTCTAGAGCTTTGTGAGTTAAGAACATTAATATGAAGGCGGCGCAGTGAGTAGCCCTGCTGCCTCACGGCACTGAGGTTCCAGGTTCGATCCCGGCTCTGGATCACTGACCGTGTGGAGTTTACACATTCTCCCCGTGATTGCGTGGGTTTTGCCCCCACAACCCAAAAGATGTGCAGGTAGGTGGATTGGCCACACTAAATTGCTCCTCAATTGGAAAAAATGAATTGGGTGCTCGAAATTTATTTTAAAAAGAACATTAATATGATTAATGTAGAAATAAATGATAGCATACATAAATAAAATCATCAAAGTTAATGAAGGCATTACAAGCAGTATTTTTGATGCTAAACTAGGGTCTCAATTTTACCTCACAACTGAAGCTATTTTGTTATTACATTAAGTGCTTTTAAAAAATAGAGGCAACTGTGGTGACTAATTAAAATGTATTTAATGATCATCAAGCACTCTCTCAATAAATATATATTAAACATTGAATTCAAAGGGTGGCACAGTGGTTCAGTGGTTAGCACTGCTGCCTCATGGCGCTGAGGACCCAGGTTTGATCCTGACCCTGGGTCACTGTCTGTGTGGAATTTGCACATTTTCCCCGTGTCTGCCTGGGTCTCACCCCCACAACCCAGGGTGAAGGGTAGGTGGATTGGCACGCTAAATTGCCTCTTAATTGGAAAAAAAGAATTGGGCACTTCAAATTTTGAAAAAACATTTAATTCAAATGAAAGGCCTTTCCTGAAAAAAAAAACCTACTGATTCTATTGTCGTTGGGGAGTGGGTAGGCCATCTGAAAAATGCTAAATCCTATCCCATGAGCATGTAAATTAGGCTGCATTGGCATCCTACTGAGGGATTGCAGCAATGTCAGAGATGCCATCTTTTGCATGAGACATTAAACAGAGGCCCTTTCTTAAGTAGATGTCAAAGATCTCAAGATAAAATTCAATGATGAGCTTCAGGATTCTTTCAGTTTCCTGGCTAATATACTGAAATTGAAAGAATCCCGAAGCTCGTCTTTGACAAATATCACCAACAGTCTATATGGTCATTATCACCTTACCCTTTGTAGGACCATACTGTGCATAAATCGAACACTACATTCTTACATTATAACTGTGGTTACACTTTAGGATGCCCTGGGATCAAGAAAGGTGCTGTACAAGTGCTAGTATTTTAAAAACCTGTGTAGTCTGCACACTATATGCTAACAACCTGTGGATAGTGAGCATACACTCATTAGTACTCCTATGCTATGTTGCATGCTTATGCATATGTTATATTTTTGTTCATTTTGAAACTGATCGATTGCAGTATTTGAAACTAATTCTTGTTTTAAATGTAATGCAGCAAAAGGAGATTGCACCCATTCACCACCTTAATTACAGTACTGAACTGCGAGTTTTTATCTTCAGGTCTGCTGTAATACATTCCTGATATGCCATACATTGTCTCTGTTAATGATTCTACGAATTAACAACTTAATGCAAATATTTCAATGTAGGATGTCAAATTTACCAGAAATTGTAGCTGTCCTAAAAGGGCTGATGATTGCATTGGAATTATTGCTGACAAGTGGAGTTGAAACTATTAATGTAGTACCAGAATTATTATTGTAGAATTGGAAATATTGGCCTGGATTTTCCCCTGAGAGTGGAAGTATTGGGTTTCTCCAGTCTCCTCATTGACAGTTACTTAAATATTTCTTGCAAGTTATGCAACAAAGATTTCCTGTAATCAAGCATCTTTTTCAGCAGTGCCTCGCTACAGGGGATATGTGGCATCTGTGAACAGGGCAATAAATAACAAGGCACTTCAACGAATCAGATTGAAAAGACCGCATTGAGACATGCAGACGTCAAACCAGGAAGAATAAACTCAAGAAATATGAAATATATTTAAATAATGTACAGAGAGAAAAATGATGATTGGGTTCTACAAATTGTATTTGGAAAGGAATAAAAGAGATATTAAAAACATATTATAATTTTTCTTTCTTCAACACCAATCTCCTCCTGAGGGAATGAGACTCCATGTTTGTAAATCTAGTTTTTAAGTCTAAAAATATTGCCATCAGTGATTATCACCTAATATACTGCTAGAACCTTACTTATTCCTGATTGAGCCAGGCCTAACTTTGTCAGCCATTTTTAAGACCATAAGACCATAAGACATAGGAGCGGAAGTAAGGCCATTCGGCCCATCGAGTCCACTCCACCATTCAATCATGGCTGATTTCAACTCCATCTGCTCTCTCTCCATAGCCCTTAATTCCTCGAGAAATCAAGAATTTATCAATTTCTGTCTTAAAGACACTCAACGTCCCGGCCTCCACGCCCTCTGTGGCAATGAATTCCACAGACCCACCACTCTCTGGCTGAAGAAATTTCTCCTCATCTCTGTTCTAAAGTGACTCCCTTTTATTCTAAGTCTGTGCCCCCGGGTCCTAGTCTCCCCTGCTAATGGAAACAACTTCCCTACGTCCACCCTATCTAAGCCATTCATTATCTTGTAAGTTTCTATTAGATCTCCCCTCAACCTCCTAAACTCCAATGAATATAATCCCAGGATCCTCAGACGTTCATCGTATGTTAGGCCTACCATTCCTGGGATCATCCGTGTGAATCTCCGCTGGACCCGCTCCAGTGCCAGTATGTCTTTCCTGATGTTTGGGGCCCAAAATTGCTCACAGTATTCTAAATGGGGCCTAACTAATGCTTTATAAAACTTCAGAAGTACATCCCAGCTTTTATATTCCAAGCCTCTTGAGATAAATGACAACATTGCATTTGCTTTCTTAATTACGGACTCAACCTGCAAGTTTACCTTTAGAGAATCCTGGACTAGGACTCCCAAGTCCCTTTGCACTTCAGCATTATGAATTTTGTCACCGTTTAGAAAATAGTCCATGCCTCTATTCTTTTTTCCAAAGTGCAAGAACTAGCCAGTAACAACAAGTTCACACTGTTGCAGTCATCTTTATCAGCAAGGATTACAACAGTGTCGCCTATGGAGGAGCAGGGTATCTCTGACAGCAATGTCTGCATTTCTGTGCTTAACTGCACATATGCATACTCTAAGACTTCTTCCATTATTATGATTGGGCCAATGTTACCACAGAGGTGGGGATATTATTGTGGAGTTCAAAATATTCCATGAGGATCTATTTTTGGCGCCTCCTATTCCTCATCTACATACTGCCCCTCAGTGATATCACCTGAAAACACACTGTTAGGTTTCACAAGTACTTTAGCGACCCCAGCTCTGACTACCACTCTCGACCCCTTCACTGTGTCAAAATGAGCAGATTCTGACATCCAGTAATGATGAGTAGAAATGTCCACGAATTAAATTGTGGGAAGAGAGAAGCCATTGTTTTTGGTCACTGATACAAGCTTTATTCCCTCTCCATGAGTTTTGTCCTTGTCGTGGGTGATTGCCAGAGGCTGAACTAGACCCATCCACAATCCTGGTGTTATATTTGACTCCAAGATGAAATTCTGACCATACATCTGCACCATCACTAAGACCACCTACTTCAATGTTTATAGCATTGCCAGTCTCCACTCAAGCTTTTGTTATCTGCTGCTAAAGTCCTCACCTTTGCCATTGTTACTCCTGGACCTGACTATTCCAATATTCTCCTGGCAAACCTCCCATCTTCCACCTGATATAAGTATGAGCTCATCGAAAACATTGCTGCCTGTATCTTAACTCCCACCAAGATTTGTCCTGCCATCACCTCTTTGTAGGAAGATCCAGTCCAGCAACACCTCACTATTAAAATACTCATTCTTATTATCAAATTCTTCATGACCTGGCTCATTTCTATCTCTATAATCTCCACCAGCCCTAAAACATTCTGAAATATCTGCATTCCTCCAATTGTCTACTTGCACATTTCCAATTTTAACCTCTCTACCATTGCGAATGGTTCCTCCAGTTGCTTACATCCTAAAGTCTGGAATTGCGTCCTTAAATCCCCCCACCTCTCTCTCCTCCTTTCAGACACTCTGAACTCTTCAGCAATCCTTTGGTCACCTGTCCTAATATCTCCTTACATGATTTAATGTCAAACCTGTTCGTTAATGCCCCTATGAAGTGTTTTGGAGGTTGGGCAATATATAAATATACATTGTTGGTGATTTAAAAAATTAATTCATGAGATGTGCAAATGACTTGTTTGTGGCCCATCTCTAATTGCCCTCAAGAATGTGGTAATATAATGGTGAGCCAACCCAAAGGCCCAATGACCTCTACCTGTGCTGTAATGACTCTGTGAAGCCACTTTACTACATTTTTGCAGTCGATGTGCTGTAGGTACACCCTCTGTGTAGTTCGGGAGGATGTTCTGGGATTTTGACTCAGCAATGTTGAAGGCACAATGATATAGTTCCAAATCAGGATGGTGTGTGACTGCAGGGAACTAGCGGTTGGTGATTTTCCATTGTGTTTGCTGCCCTTGTTCCTCCAGGTGGTAGGGAACATGGGGTTGGAAGATCCTGGCAATGGAATTTTGGCGAGTTGTTGCAGTGCATGATGACACATTGAATTCACGGTGCCCCAGTGTTGAAAAGAATGAATGTTTAAGATGGTGGATGGGATGCCAACCAAGTGAACTACTTTTTCTTGCTTGCAGCTCTAGGCAATTGGGGAGCATTCCATCACAATCTTGACTTGTGTCTTGTAGATTGTGGGCAGACTTTGAGGAAATATGAAGTCTTTTGCACAGAAACCCCAGCATCTGGCCTGTGCTTGCTGCCCCTGTAATGGTGAATTGCAAGGTATTAAAGGTAGGTGATTCAACAATAGCAATGCCATTGAATGTCTAGGAGAGGTGGTTAGATTCTCTCTTGTTGGAAATAGTCATTGCCTGGGATTTGTGTGGTGGGAATATTACTTACCGCTTATCAGCCTAAGCCTGAATGATGTTCAGGTCATGGTGAATAAACATTTTCATTATCTGTTGAATTTAAATGGTACCAAGCACCGTGCAATTATCAGGGAACATCACCACTTCTGACTTTATACTTGTGGTAGTATGTATTAGGGGTCATGTGGGGCTGTGAAGCCGTGATGCTATTGGCTGACAGATCCCGGGTCCTGGTTGGCTGTTGACTCCTGGCTCCGCCCTGAAGGCGGAGTATAAGAACCCGAGCTTCTCCCCGCCGCTCCATTCTGTTGCTGAACTGCTGGGGACAAGTCTCGCTTAATAAAGCCTCATCGACTTCATCTCTACTCGTCTCTCTCGTAAGTCATTGTGCGCTACAATTTATTAAACGAGCTTAAAGGACTATGGAGCTCCGGATTGCCCCGGAATGCCTGCGGATCAGCCCCCACGCAGCGAACTCGGCAGCAATTTTTAAACACTGGCAAGCTTGTTTTGAAGGCTACCTCCGAACGGCCCCCGGCCGGATCACAGAAGACCAGAAAATGCAGGTCCTGCATTCGAGGGTAAGCCCGGAAATTTACCCTCTCATAGAAGACGCAGAGGATTTCCCGACAGCGCTCGCAGCACTGAAGAGCATTTACGTTCGCCCCGTGAACCAGGTCTACGCACGCTACCAACTCGCAACGAGACGGCAAAGTCCCGGAGAATCGTTAGAGGAGTTCTATGCCGCGCTGCTAATTTTGGGACGGGGCTGCAGCTGCCCGCCGGTGAACGCGATTGAACACACGGACATGCTAATTCGCGATGCGTTTGTGGCAGGTATGAACTCTCCCCAAATCCGCCAAAGACTTTTAGAAAAAGAGTCGCTAGGACTCTCAGAGGCACGGGCCATTGCAGCTTCCCTAGATGTGGCCTCGCAAAACGCCCGCGCCTACGGCCCCGACCGCGCGGCAGCCCCTTGGGCTCCGTGGACCCCCGTCGCGACAAACCCCCCCCCCCCTCCCTCACATGCTTGCGCGGTTAAAGTGCCAGATCATCACGGGAGGGCCCACTGCTATTTCTGCGGGCAAGCGAAACACCCCCGGCAGCGCTGCCCGGCCCGCGCAGCTGTTTGCAAAAGCTGCGGCAAGAAGGGCCATTACGCGGCTGTGTGCCGGTCCCGGGGGGTCGCCGCAATCCCCGGAGAAGAACGAGCCCAGCATAGCCCAAACGCTCCCCAACCCCCCTCCCAGCGCCCCATGGGCGCCGCCATTTTGCGTCCCGGGCACCACGAGGGGAGGATGGGCGCCGCCATCTTGTGACTCCCCAGCCACGTGCGATTCATGGGGGTGGCCATTTTGTCCACCCCCGACCATGTGCGATCCACGGGGGTGGCCATTTTGTCCACCCCCGGCCGCGTGCGATTCATGGATGCCGCCATCTTGGATGACAACAAAGGACCCCAGCATCGACGGCTCCACGGGGTCCGAAGAAGACGCCGAGACACTACGACCACGACTGGCTTCGGTGACGCTGGATCAATCACGGCCCCGGACGCTCCAGACTACGACAACAACGGTGCTGATCAACGGACACGAGACACCATGCCTGATCGACTCCGGGAGCACTGAAAATTTTATTCACCCAGACACGGTAAGACGCTGTTTTCTGACCATCCATCCAAGTACGCAAAAGATTTCCCTAGCTGCAGGATCCCACTCCGTAGAGATCAAAGGGTTCTGCATCGCGAACCTAACGGTGCAAGGGAGGGAGTTTAAAAACTACAGGCTCTACGTCCTTCCCCAACTCTGCGCGCCCACATTACTGGGATTAGATTTCCAGTGTAACCTGCAGAGCCTAACATTTCAATTCGGCGGCCCAATACCCCCACTCACTATCTGCGGCCTCGCAACTCTCAAGGTTGAACCGCCGTCCTTGTTTGCAAACCTCACCCTGGATTGCAAACCCGTCGCCACTAGGAGCAGACGGTACAGCGCCCAGGACCGGATATTTATTCGGTCTGAAGTCCAGCGGTTGCTGAAGGAAGGCATAATCCAGGCCAGCAATAGTCCCTGGAGAGCCCAGGTGGTAGTAGTAAAGACCGGGGAAAAGCAAAGGATGGTCATAGACTACAGCCAGACCATCAACAGGTACACACAGCTAGATGCGTACCCTCTTCCCCGCATATCCAACATGGTAAATCGGATTGCCCAGTATAAGGTTTTCTCCACCGTGGACCTCAAGTCCGCCTACCACCAGCTCCCCATCCGCCCAGGTGACCGCAAGTACACAGCCTTGGAGGCAGACGGGCGTCTATACCACTTCCTAAGGGTCCCATTTGGTGTCACGAACGGGGTCTCGGTCTTCCAACGGGAGATGGACCGAATGGTTGACCAGCACAGGTTGCAGGCCACGTTCCCGTATCTCGACAACATAACCATCTGCGGCCACGATCAGCAGGACCACGACGCCAACCTCCAAAAATTCCTCCAGACCGCTAACGCCTTGAACCTCACATACAACGAGGAAAAGTGCGTTTTTAGCACAAACCGGTTGGCCATCCTGGGATACGTAGTGCGCAATGGGATAATAGGCCCCGGCCCCGAACGCATACGCCCCCTCATGGAATTTCCCCTCCCCCACTGCTCCAAAGCCCTGAAACGTTGCCTGGGTTTTTTTTCATATTACGCCCAGTGGGTCCCCCAGTACGCAGACAAGGCCCGCCCGCTAATACAGACCACTACCTTCCCCCTGTCGACAGAGGCTCGCCAGGCCTTCAGCCGCATCAAAGCGGATATCGCAAAGGCCACGATGCGCGCCATCGACGAGTCCCTCCCCTTCCAGGTCGAGAGCGACGCCTCCAACGTAGCTCTGGCGGCCACCCTTAACCAAGCGGGCAGACCCGTGGCCTTTTTCTCCCAAACCCTCCACGCCTCAGAAATCCGCCACTCCTCAGTGGAAAAGGAAGCCCAAGCCATAGTGGAAGCTGTGCAACATTGGAGGCATTACCTGGCTGGCAGGAGATTCACTCTCCTCACCGACCAACGGTCGGTAGCCTTCATGTTCGATAATGCACAGCGGGGCAAAATTAAAAATGACAAGATCTTAAGGTGGAGGATTGAGCTCTCCACCTTCAACTACGAGATCTTGTACCGTCCCGGAAAGCTGAACGAGCCGTCCGATGCCCTATCCCGCGGCACATGTGCCAACGCACAAATAGACCGTCTCCAAGCCCTCCACGAGGACCTCTGCCACCCGGGGGTCACTCGGTTCTACCATTTTATAAAGTCCCACAACCTCCCCTACTCTGTGGAGGAGGCCCGTACAGTCACCAGGAACTGCCACATCTGCGCGGAGTGCAAACCGCACTTTTTCAGGCCGGATAGAGCGCACCTGATCAAGGCTTCCCGCCCCTTTGAACGCCTCAGCCTGGATTTCAAAGGGCCCCTCCCCTCCACCGACCGCAACACATACTTCCTAAACATGGTGGACGAGTACTCCCGTTTCCCCTTCGCCATCCCCTGCCCCGACATGACAGCGGCCACAATCATTAAAGCCCTTGGCACCATATTCACTCTGTTCGGTTACCCCGCATATATCCATAGCGACAGGGGGTCCTCCTTCATGAGTGACGAGCTGCGCCAGTTCCTGCTCAGCAAGGGCATAGCCTCGAGCAGGACGACCAGCTACAACCCCCGGGTGAACGGGCAAGTAGAGAGGGAGAACGGCACGGTCTGGAAGACCGTCCTACTGGCCCTACGGTCCAGGGATCTCCCAGTTTCCTGGTGGCAGGAGGTCCTCCCAGACGCTCTCCACTCCATCCGGTCGCTGCTGTGTACCGCCACTAACCAAACGCCTCATGAGCGCCTCCTTGTCTTCCCCAGGAAGTCCTCCTCCGGAACGTCGCTGCCGACCTGGCTGGCGGCCCCAGGACCCATCTTGCTCCGGAAACATGTGCAGGCGCACAAGTCGGACCCGTTGGTCGAGAGGGTTCACCTCCTCCACGCGAACCCGCAGTAGGGCGTACCCCGACGGCCGACAGGACACGGTCTCCCTGCGAGACCTGGCGCCCGCCGGCAACACACACACCCCCCCGACACCGATCATCCCCTCCCTGCCACCGGCGCACCCGCGACCGCCCCCTTCCCGGGAGGATCGGTCCTCCTCCCGTGTCCGCCCAGGAGTGAAACAGGAACAAACACCGAAACGCTCCCAGAAACAAGCACCTGCACCATCCCCGGGGCTGAGGCGATTGACGAGGAAGACCAGACCACCCGCTCGACTCGTGGCATCGGCGTGACATCAAGAATGTTGTTGGACTGTAACAAAATTTTTTTCTCTTACTAATATTGTAAATAGTTTCACAAACATTGTACATAGCTCAGTGCAGGGCTAAAACTGTAATGACATGCCCGAAATTTTTTTCCTCCCAGGACCAGCCTTGTAAACCCCTACCACCATGCGAACCACCACCCCGCCGGGTTCATTTTTAACAAGGGGTGAATGTGGTAGTATGTATTAGGGGTCATGTGGGACTGTGAAGCCGTGATGCTATTGGCTGACAGATCCCAGGTCCTGGTTGGCTGTTGACTCCTGGCTCCGCCCTGAAGGCGGAGTATAAGACCCCAAGCTTCTCCCCGCCGCTCCATTCTGTTGCTGAACTGCTGGGGACAAGTCTCGCTTAATAAAGCCTCATCGACTTCATCTCTACTCGTCTCTCTCGTAAGTCATTGTGCGCTACAATACTCGAGGGAAAGTCATTGCTGAAGCAGCTAAATATAGTTGGGCCTAGGACACTGTCCTAAGGAAATCCTGCAGTGACGTATTGTGCTGAGATGTTTGGCCACCAACATCCACAGCCATCTTCCATTATGCTTGGTTTGACTCCAGTCAATGGAGAGTCTCCCCTTGATTCACCTTAACTTCAATTTTGCTAGAGTTCATGAATGTCACATTCAGTCAAATGCTGCCTTGATCTAAAGGGCAGTCCTTCTCTTTATTTTTTAATAGAAATATTTTTATTCAAATTTTACCCCCCTTACAGAAAAAAGAAAAACAAAGAACACATAAACGTCTTACAACTACATCACAAATTCCCCATTGAGCAATAATAAACACAGTAGAAAACACAAAGTACACCCCCCCCCCCCTTTCTGGGTTGCTGCTGACCACCTCCTAACGCCCCGCTAGAAAGTCTAGGAACGGTTGCCACTGCCTGAAGAACCATTGCACAGACCCTCTCAAGGCACATTTTACCCTCTCCAACTTAATGAACCCTGCCATGTCGCTGATCCAGTCTTCCAGAACCCCTCCAGAACCCATCCAGTGCCGGGCACGCCTAGAACATATGGGTATGAGTTGCTGAGCTCCCTGAGCACCTCCCACACCTGTCTTCCACCCCAAAGAACCTACTCAGCCTTGTCCCTGTCATATGCGCTCTGTGAAGAACCTTAAATTATATCAGGCTAAGCCTGGCACAAGAGGAGGAAGAGTTAACCCTACCAAGGGCGTCCGCCCACGTACCCTCGTCTATCTCCTCCCCAAGCTCTTCCTCCCATTTACCCTTTAGCTCCTCCACCGAGGTCTCCTCCTCCTCCTGCATCTCCTGGTAGATCGCCGAGACCCTGCCCTCTCCAACCCACACCCCCGAGAGCACCCTATCCTGGATCCTGAGTGCTGGAAGCAGCGGGAACTCCCTCACCTGCCGTCTTACTAAAGCCCTTGCCTGCATGTACCTAAAGGCATTTCCAGGGGGAATCCCGGATTTTTCCTCCAGCGCCCCAAGGCTCGCAAACGTCCCATGTAAAAACAGGTCTCCCATCCTTCTATTTCCTGCCATGTGCCAGCTCAGGAACCCTCCATCCATTCTCCCCGGGACGAACCGATGGTTCTCCCGGATCGGGACCAAACTGAAGCCTCTACGTCACCCCTGTGGCGCCTCCACTGCCCCCAAATTTTCAAAGTCTCCGCCACCACCGGACTCGTGGTGTACCTAGTTGGCGGGAGCGGCAGCGGTGCTGTCACCAGCGCTCCCAGACTCGTGCCCACACAGGACGCCATCTCCAGCCTCTTCCACGCCGCCCCCTCCCCCTCCATTACCCACTTGCGTATCATCGCCACATTGGCAGCCCAGTAATACCCACACAGATTAGATAACGCTAACCCTCCTCTGTCCCTACTCCGCTCCAGAAACACCGTTCTCACCCTCGGGGTCTTTTTCGCCCACACGAATCCCATGATGCTCCTACTGACCTGCTTAAAAAAGGCCTTAGGGATCAGGATGGGGAGGCACTGGAATATAAAAAGGAACCTCGGGACCACCGTCATCTTCACCGACTGTACCCTACCCGCCAAGGAGAGTGGCAGCATATCCCACCTTTTAAACTCCTCCTCCATCTGCTCCACCAGCCTTGTCAAGTTGAGCTTGTGTAGGGCCCCCCAGCTCCTGGCCACCTGGATCCCCAGGTACCGAAAACTCTTTTCCGCCATCTTCAGTGGAAGCTCGTCTATCTCCCTTCCCTGGTCCCCTGGGTGTACCACGAAGAGCTCACTCTTCCCCACGTTGAGCTTATACCAGGAAAAGTCCCCAAACTCCCTGAGGATCCGCATCACCTCCGGCATCCCCCCCCCCCCACTGGGTCCGCCACATACAGTAACAGGTCATCGGCATACAACAAAACCCGGTGTTCCTCCCCCCCACCGGACCAGCCCCCTCCAATTCCTGGACTCCCTTAGAGCCATAGCCAAAGGCTCAACTGCCAATGCAAATAACAAGGGGGATAGGGGGCACCCCTGCCTCGTCCCCCGGTACAGCCGAAAGTATTCCGACCTCCTCCGATTCGTGGCCACACTCGCCACCAGGGCTTCGTAAAGTAACCTAACCCAACTAATGACCCCTCCCCGAACCCAAACCTCCTCAACACTTCCCAGAGGTACCCCCACTCCACCCTATCGAAGGCCTTCTCCGCGTCCATATCCGCCACTACCTCCGCCACCCCCTCCACTGTAGGCATCATGATTACTTTAAGGAGCCTCCGCACATTGGTATTCAGCTGCCTTCCCTTAACAAACCCCGTCTGGTCCTCGTGAATCACCCCCGGGACACAGTCCTCAATTCTGGTAGCCAACACCTTCGCTAACAGTTTTGCGTCCACGTTGAGGAGAGAGATTGGCCTATACGACCCATACTGTAATGGGTCCTTGTCCCGCTTCAAGATCAGCGAGATCAGTGCCCTGGACATCGTCGGGGGTAGGGCCCCCCTCCCTCGCCTCATTGAAAGTCCTCACTAATAGAGGGCCCAGCAGGTCCATGTACTTCCGGTAAAATTCCACCGGGATCCCATCTGGCCCCGGTGCCTTCCCCGCCTGCATACTCCCCAGCCCCTGAGTCAGCTCCTCCAGCCCCACCGGTGCCCCAAGCCCAGCCACCTGCTCCTCCTCCACCCTCGGGAACCTCAGTCGATCCAAAAATCGACGCATCCCCCCTCCTCCGTCGGGGGCTCAGACCTATACAGCCCCTCATAAAAGTCTCTAAATACCCCATTTATTCCCACCGCACTCCTCACCGTGTTCCCCCCTTTATCCCTAACTCCCCCAATCTCACTCGCTGCCTCCCGCTTCCGAAGCTGATGTGCCAACATCCGGTTAGCCTTCTCCCCGTACTCATACACCGCCCCTTGCACTTTCCTCCACTGCACCTCTGCCTTCTTGGTGGTCAACAGGTCGAACTCGGCCTGGAGGCTTCGTCGCTCCTTGAGTAGTCCCTCCTCGGGACCTCTGCATACCTCCTATCTACCCTTAAAATTCCCCCACCAATCTCTCCCTCTCCTCTCCTTCATCTCCTTGTGGACCCTAATGAAGATTAGCTCTCCCCTAATCACCGCCTTCAGCGCCTCGCAGACCACCACCACCTGCACCTCCCCATTATCGTTAGCCTCTCGATAGCTTTCAATGCACCCCCGGATCCGCCCACTCACCTCCTCATCCGCCAGCAAGCCCACATTCAGGCGCCACAGTGGGCGCTGGTCCCTCTCCTCCCCTAGCTCCAGCTCCACCCAATGCGGGGCATGGTCTGAGATGGCTATCCCCTTTTCTAGGCCAGCCACGTGCCCGCGCCTCCCGCGCTCTCCATTCCCCCCAGCGGCAGACCCCGCCCCGACTCTCTCTCCGAACTCCAGCTCACCTTTGGTCAATGAAGCAGCAACCCAGTTCCCCCCCCCCCTCCAGCTAGGTCCCCTCCTAGCTGCATTGCTCCCCCCATAGCACTCCCGTAAGTCAGCTGACTCCTGCTGACTCTGGCCACTCCCGCCACTCCGTCAACCCCCCAGTGTGGTAGTCTCCCCCCCCCCCTCCTGTCCATTAGCGGGCACTCCTCTCCAACACCGCCCTTCCCCTCCGGCCCTGCCCCCTTCCTTCCCTAGCGCGGGAAAAAGCCCGCGCTTTCCATCAGGCCGGCCCCGCCCTCTCTGGCGCAGCTCCCTTTTGCGGCCTAATCCCAGCTCCCCCACCTTGGGCCTCCCATCTCCCCTCCCCCCAACGGGGCCCCGTCCTTCCAACCACCGACGCCCACACTCTCACAAAACCCCCACTTCGAACCATTTCACCCTACCCGACCCAGCACCCAAGGAAACAATATAGAACAGAATAGAACATCCCCCAAAGCACACTAACCACAGTAGCCCCCCGCGACCTCCCCTCACAACCGACCCTCAGTCCGTGTCCAACTTTTCGGCCTTAATAAAGGTCCACCCCTCCTCCGGCGTCTCAAAGTAATGATGCTGGTCCTTAAACGTGACCCACAGTCGCGCCGGCTGCAGCATCCCGAATTTCACCCCCTTCCGACGCAGAAGCGCCTTAGCCCGATTGTACTCAGCCCTCTTCTTGGCCACCTCCGTGCTCCAGTCCTGGTATATCTGGACCTTTGCATTCTCCCACCTGCTGCTCAGCTCCATTTTTGCCCATCTTAGGATATACTCCCTGTCCACCAAGCGATTGAACCGGACCAATACCGCCCACGGCGGCTCGTTAGACTTGGGCCTCCTCGCCAGGACTCGCTGGGCCCCATCCAGCTCCAGGGGCCTCAGGAAGGCACCCGCGCCCATCAACGTGTTCAGCATCGTGACCACATATGCTCCAGCATCTGATCCCTCCACTCCCTCCGGGAGACCCAGAATCCGCAGATTCTTCCTTGATCGATTCTCCATGTCCTCGAACTTCTCCTGCCATTTCTTATGCAGCGCCTCCACCTTCACCGCCAGGCCCAATATCTCGCCCTCATTCTCCAAGGCCTTCTGCCGCACCTCCCGGATCGCCGCCCCTTGGGCATTCTGGGTCTCGACTAGCTTGTCGATCGACGCCTTCATCGGCTCCAGCAGCTCTGCTTTCAATTCCGTGAAGCAGCACTTAAGAAACTCCTGCTGCTCTTGCGCCCATGCTGCCTGGTCTCCACCCGCCGCCATCTTGGCTTTCCTCCCTCGCACTTTTCGCTGCACCAGAATTACTTTTTTCACCGCTCCACCCCTGGTCCAATCCATACAGTGCCGGGGAAATCGTACTGTCACCTTCCCACACTGGGAACCATCGAACAAATGCCGCTGGGGCCCCTCAAAAGAGCCCAAAAGTCCGTTTCTGGCGGGAGCTGCCGAACGTGCGACTTAGCTCAGCATAGCCGTAACCGGAAATCAAGGGCAGTCATTCTCACCTCATCTCTGGACGTTCAGCTCTTTTGTCCATGTTTGGACTGAGATTGCAATGTGTTCTAGAACTGAGTGGACCTGCAGGTACCCAATCGGAGCATCAGTGAACAAGTTATTGCTGACTAAATGTTGCTTGATAGCACTGTCAATGATAACTTTCATTGCTTTGCTGCTATTGAAAGTAGACTGATAGGATGGTAATTAGTCATGTTGAATTTGTCCTCCATTTTGTGGATGAGTGGGAGGGATGATTATATCTGGGAAATTTTCCACTCTGTTGGGAAGATCCATGCATAGTAAATGTACTGGGCTAAAGAGCTGGGCTAAAGGGGTGGAACTATAGTCAGATGTTGTTGGGGCCCATAGTCTTTGTAGTATCCAGTGCACTCATCCATTTCTTGTTGTCAGGTGGAGTGAACAGAATTTGATGGTGGGGACCTCAGGAGGGGGCTTAGATGGATTATCAACTCATCACATCTGGCTGAAAATGTTTATTTTTAATTCATTCATGGGATTAGGTCATTGTCTAGGCCAGCATTTATTATCCATCCTAATTGCCCTTGAGAAGGTGGTGGCGAGTTGCCTTTTTGAACTACTGCAGTCCATGTGGTGTAGGTACACCCAAAGTGCTGTTAGGAAGGGGGTTCCAGGATTTTGACCAATGACTGTCATGGACTGCTGATTTTTAAAAATGTGTTTGTGGGCGTCGCAGGCTATGCCAGTATTTATTACCCATCCCTAATTGCCCTTGAGGAGGCAGTTAAAAGCCAACCACATTGCTGTGGGTCTGAAGTCACACACAGGTCAGACTAGGTAAGAACCGCAGATTTCCACCCAATTGGTTATTATGACAATTGACAATGGTTTCATGGTCATCATTAGATTTAATTCCAGATTTCTATTGAATTCACATGTCACCATCTGCAGTGATGGGTTTCAAACCCTGGATCCCCAGAGCATTACTCTGGACCTCTGGTTTACTAGTTTAGTGACAATACCACTATGCCACAACATAGTTCTAAATTAGGATGCTGTGTGACTTGGAGGGTGACTTTCAGGTGGCAGTGTTCCCATGCATCTGCTGCCCTTGTCCTTCTAGATGGTAGAGATCGTGGGTTTGGAAGGTGCTGTTGGTGAGTTGCTGAAGTGAATCTAGTAGAATGTGTGCACATGGCTGTCACTGCATGTTGAAGGTGGTGGATGGGGTGCCAATCAAGTGGGCGTCTTGTCCTGTATGGTGCAGAGCTACATGAGTGTTGTTGCAGGTGCACTTATCCAGGCAAGAGGAGAATATTCCATCATGCTCCTGACTTATGTCTTGTAGTCGGGCTTTGCGGAGTGAGGAGTTCTCAGCCTCTGACCTGCTCTTGTAGCCACAGTATTAATATGCTAGTCCAGTTCAGTTTCTAGTCAATGCTAACTCTCAGGATGTTGATAGTGGCCGATTAAGTGATGGTAATGCCATTGAATGTCATGGGGCAATGGTTAGATTCTCTCTTGTTGGAAATGGTCATCACCTGGCACTTGTGTGGCACGAATGTTACTTGCCACTTATCAGTCCAAGCCTGAATGTTGTCCAGGTCTTGCTGCACATGGATATGGACTGCTTCTATATCGGAGAAGTTGCAAAGGTGCTGACTATTGTGCAATCATCAGCTAACGTCCCACGTCTGACCTTATATGGAGAGAAGATCATTAATGAAACAGCTGAAGATAGTTGGGCCTAGGACACTAATCTGAGGAACTCCTGCAGCAATGACCTGACACTGAGATGATTGAACTCCAACAACCACAACCATCTTCCTTTGTGCTAGGTATGGTACCAACCAATGTAGAATTCCCCCCCTGATACCCATTGACTTCAATTTTGCCAAGGCTCTTTGATGCCACACTCTGTCAAATGCTGCCTTGATGCCTCAAATGCACTCTCACCTCACTCTTGAGTTCAGCTCCTTCATCCACATTTGAACCAAGGCTATAATGAGGTCAGGAGCTGAGTGACCCTGGCAGAACCCAAACTGACTGTCAGTGAGCTGGTTATTGCTGAGTAAGTGCAGCTTGAGAGCACTGTCAATTACACTTTGCATTATTTTACTGATGATCGAGAGTAGACTGATGGGACATTAATTAACCGGGATGGATTTGTCTTTTTTTTAACGTGACATACTTATGAAATTTTCCACATTGCCGGGTGGATGCCAGGGTTGTAGCTATACTGGAACAGCTTGGCTAGAGGCACAGCCAGTTCTGGAGCATGAGTCTCCAGTACTATTGCTGGAATGTTGCCAATCTTTGTAGTATTCAGTGACTTCAGCTGTTTCTTGATATCATGTGGAGTAAATTGAAATGACTGAAGATTGCCATCTGTGATGCTGGTGACCTCAGGAGGAGGCGAAGATTGATTGTCGACTCAGTATTTCTCGCTGAAGATGGCTATTGTTATGTATTCAAGTAACACTATTTGCTGGTGAAATGCCACGTGACATGCAGTGACATCTGCAGAGCATTTGCGTGGGCTTTGGGGAGTTCACTATCTTACACTGTAGAAGCAGCATCCCCTAATAAACCCTGCACTATGTTTTTTATGAGTTTAGAGCGTGGCACCTCTACTTACTTTCTCTTTGCGAAAAAAATATAACAGAAGAGAAAACTGGCAATGAAGATGAGGATTTGGCCCATAACCAACGATCAATAAAGATTTGGGGCCAGAAGAAAACCATCATTGAGACTCAGGCTGAAAATCATCGCAATTGTGGCAAGTAAAAAAAAAAAATCAGATATTGGGGAGCTGATAACGAATAATTCAATCGATCATGACTGCTGCTCATACGAAGCGAGGATTTCAAAAATAAATCAGGACCCACCTGTGAGTTATTGGAGCATATCTTTAAACAAAAAATTGGAGTTTCAGGCGAAGAGGCTAGAAGTTGCTGAGACCACACATGTGGCGCTGTAAACAGGCTACAGGAATGGGAACTTAGAAGGCTGCAACCTACTGCTTGGGAACTGATAGTCCAGGCAAGGGAAGAGCTAATTTGCTTGTGGGATTGGAGATTGTTTGCTCCGGGCAACAAAACCGAATGGAGAAAGGCTGAGGAAATACAGACCAGGGAACCGGGATTCAAAACAAGGCAAGAAAATGGGGTGCCACAGATGTGTTTGACGAGGATTATGAGGCATAGAATTCTTATGAAGAAAGGTTCCAATTGTATCTAGTAGCAAACCAGATACCGAAAAACTTGCATGCTGTGACGTTTCTCAGTTGGGCGAAAAACATTCTTGTTGTTACGAAATCTAGTTCCCCCAGTTAAACCAGGAGGAATGACCTTCAATGAGTTAATGATAATCCTGGAAGCACATTTCACTCCCCGTCCGCTGCTGATAGCTGAAAGATTCGATCTTCCATCGCCGTGTGCAAAAGAAAGGGGAAAGCATTTCGCAATTCATAACAGCACTATGTAAATTTGCAAAGCTTTGTGAATTTGGTCAAACATGTGATGATACACTCCGTGACAGATTGGTCTGTGTACTCAGAAATGAAACCATCCAAAGGAAACTGTTGACTGAAGGTAAATTAACCCTGAAACCTGCTGTCAAAATCGCTACTTCTATGGAACTTGCAGTGAAAGAGGCTTCGTTGATTGGAGTCGGAGCAAAAGTCCATAAGATGGTGATGGCTAAAACGGGTCTGCGGAAAATCTGTTTTGTCATTGCTGTACTCAAGTGGGACATTCAGCAGGAGAATCTTGTAGTAAGGAGAATAAATGCAAAAGTTGTGGTAAAGTAGGCCTCATTGCCAAAGCACATTGGTCATATCAACCTTCATCGGCACAAAGGAAGTGTACCAAGAAAAATACAGCCAAATCTGCTATTCATGTTTATCAGTTAAGTGGCCAAACTAAAGACTTACTGAGGGACAATGTGTCAAATCAGCTTAAAGAATCCAAACTTGGTGCTGTGTCAGTACAAGAAGATCAGCAAAGCTTTTGCGTTTACACAAAATTTGATGGAAATCCTATCACGATGGAAGAGGATATGGGCGAGGCAGTATCACTAATACCTGAGACAATACGCAGTCAGAAGCTAAAACATCGACCTTTACAACCATCAGATGTTGTCCTAAGGACATACACCAAAGAGGTTGTACCACGAAATTGATGCATCAGGATGAATGTGGAAGCTAACGGTCAAAAAGTGGAATTGCCTCTCCACGTTGTCCAAGGAAACTTCCCAGCATTGCTTGGTAGATGATTGAGAAAGATAAATCTCAACTGGGCTGCCATGAACCAACTCGGTGATTCAAAGAGTGACCTGCAACAATTTCTAAACAAGTATGCTAAGCTAGTTGAAGAGTCATTGGGCTCCATGACTGGAGTTGAAGTTAAACTCAAGATTAAGACAGCCAATGTACCTAAATATCTTAAGGTACATACAATACCCTATGCCATCCAGCCAAAAATAGAAGAACTTGAAAGGTTAATTAAGACAGCCAGTGATCGGGTGATACCAATAGTTCCTGTGTTAAAGCGTGATTTTTCAGTAATCATGTGTGGAGATTTTAAAATCATAATTAACCCAGTATTGTGTGCTGACCATTATTCGCTACTGCTTATTGAAGATTTATTCACTGGACTCTCTTAGGAGATCAAACATTTTGCAAATAATTCTTTCTCGTGCATATCTTGAAATGAATGTGGATGCAGAGCCACAACTGTTACTTTCCAAAACCTTTTTCATTATTGGAGACAATCCCAAGCTGAGGTTGCAACTTGCTTATGATGCATCACCCTATGGGGTTGTCCTCAGAAGAGGAACGAACAATAACATTTGCCTCTAGAACACTAACTAGCGCAGAATTGAACTATGCTCAGCTGAAAAAAGAACCTTTGAGCATAATTTTTTAGCATACCAAGGTTCCACTATTACCTTTATGGACGTCATTTTACACTTTTCACTGCCATTTACCCTTTACTACAATCTTTGGATCATAGAAAGGTGTTCCTTTTTTAGCAGCTAGTCGATTGCAAAAAATGGTCTTTGATTTGGTTGGCACACAATTATGTTATCCAGTATTGTATGTCAGAGCTGCATGCAAATAGTACACATTATTTTTTGGTGGCTGGGATTAGATGCCCAAATCGAGGAGAAGGTGAGAAATGCCAATCCTGTGCTACACCATGGAATACTCCACCACTACCACCTTTGTATGTGTGGGAATAGCTGGCACAGCCACAGCAGAGAATCTAGATGGATTATGCGGGGCCAACTAAGAGGCATATGTTCTTAGTGATGGTTGACGCCCACTCAAAGTGGCCAGAAATCGCAATCATAAAGTTCACAACAACCAAACAAACAATTGATTGACGAGGTAAATTAATTGCAATGTTCGGAAGGTTGGAGTAACTTGGAGTGATAATAGGATTCAATTTATATTAACAGAGTTTGAAGATGACTGAAAGGGGATTGGTATTCGCCATATTAAATCTGCTCTGTATCAACCAACAACCAACTGTTTGGTCCGACGATTTGTGCACAAACACTTAGTAAAGGCATCAAGATATCAAAACTAGTTACCAAAACATGTTAACAATTTTCTAATGTCATATAGAAATTCCACACATTCAACAGTGCAAGGTTCACGAGCGATGTTACTTTTCAAGAGGAAATTGAGAACGCAATTCGATCTCTTAACACCACCTATAACTTTAGCAGTTGTCAGGCGACAGCATCAAACATACATGGGTGGAATGGTGGCACAGTGGTTAGCACTGCTGGCTGACAGCGCCAGGGAACCGGGTTCGATTCCGGCCTTGGGTGACTGTCTGTGTGGAGTTTGCACTTGCTCACCGTGTGTGTGTGGGTTTCATCTGGGTGCTCCGGTTTCTTCTCACCGTTCAAAGATGTGCAGGCTAGTTGGGGTTATGGGGAAAGGGCAGGGGAATGGGCCGAGGGAGAGTGCTCTTTCAGAGGGTTGGTGGGCGGAATGGCCTCCTCCTGCACTGTCGGAATACTAAATTGTTAGAAGAGAATAAAACTCGAAGAGTAGTGACTTAAACAAAGAACAAAGAAATGTTCAGCACAGGAACAAGCCCTTCGGCCCTCCAAGCCCGTGCCGACCATGCTTCCCGACTAAACTAAAATCTTCATCACTTCTTGAGTCCATATCCCTCTATTCCCATCCTATTCATGTATTTGTCAAAATGCCCCTTAAATGTCACTATCGTCCCTGCTTCCACCACCTCCTCCGGCAGCGAGTTCCAGGCACCCACTACCCTCTGTGTAAAAAAAACTTGCCTCTTACATCTCCTCCAAACCTTGCCACCCGCACCCTAAACCTATGCCCCCTAGTAATTGAGCCCTCTACCCTGGGGAAAAGCCTCTGACTATCCACTCTCTTCCTGCCCCTCATAATTTTGTAGATCTCTATCAGGTCGCCCCTCGACCTCCGTCGTTCCAGTGAGAACAAACCAAGTTTATTCAACCGCTCCTCATACTAATGCTCTCCATACAAGGCAACATCCTGGTAAATCTCTTCTGCGCCCTCTCTAAAGCCTCCACATCCTTCTGGTAGTGTGGCGACCAGAATTAAGCACTATACTCCAAGTGTAGCCTAACTAAGATTCTATACAGCTGCAACATGACTTGTCAATTCTTATACTCAATGCCCCGGCCAATGAAGGCAAGCATGCCGTATGCCTTCTTGACTACCTTCTCCACCTGTGTTGCCCCTTTCAGTGACCTGTGGACCTGTACACCTAGATCTCTCTGACTTTCAATACTCTTGAGGGTTCCACCATTCACTGTATATTCCCTACCTGCATTAGACTTTCCAAAATGCAATGCCTCACATTTGTCCGGATTAAATTCCATCTGCCATCTCTCCACCCAAGTCTCCAAACGATTTAAATCCTGCTGTATCCTCTGACAGTCCTCATCGCTATCCGCAATTCCACCAACCATTGTGTCATCTGCAAACTTACTAATCAGACCAGTTACATTTTCCTCCAAATCATTTATATATACTACGACCAGCAAAGGTCCCAGCACTGATCCCTGCGGAACAACACTAGTCACAGCCCTCCAATTAGAAAAGCACCCTTCCATTGCTACTCTCTGCCTTCTATGACCTAGCCAGTTCTGTATCCACCTTGCCAGCTCACCCCTAATCCCGTGTGACTTCTCCTTTTGTACCAGTCTACCATGAGGGACCTTGTCAAAGGCTTTACTGAAGTCCATATAGACAACATCCACTGCCCTACCTGCATCAATCATCTTTGTGACCTCTTCGAAAAACTCAATCAAGTTAGTGAGACATGACCGCCCCTTCACAAAACCATGCTGCCTCTCACTAATATGTCCATTTCCTTCCAAATGGGAGTAGATTCTGTCTCGAAGAATTCCCTCCAATAATTTCCCTACCACTGACATAAGGCTCACCGGCCTGTAATTCCCTGGATTATCCTTGCTACCCTTCTTAAACAAAGGAACAACGTTGACTATTCTCCAGTCCTCCGGGACACCACCTGAAGACAGTGAGGATCCAAAGATTTCTGTCAAGGCCTCAGCAATTTCCTCTCCAGCCTCCTTCAGTATTCTGGGGTAGATCCCATCAGGCCCTGGGGACTTATCTACCTTAATATTTTTCACGACACCCAACACCTCATCTTTTTGGATCTCAATGAGACCCATGCTATCTACACACCCTTCTCCTGGTCCTGAATTCCTTTCAACTGACATTTGAAAGCCTCCCATATGTCAGATGTTGATTTACCCTCAAACATCCGCTCCCAATCTAGGTTCTTCAGTTCCCGCCTAATATTGTTATAATTAGCCTTCCCCAAATTTAGTACATTCACCCTAGGACCACTCTTATCCTTGTCCACCAGCACTTTAAAACTTACTGAATTGTGGTCACTGTTCCCAAAATGCTCCTCTACTGAAACTTCTACCACCTGGCCGGGTTCATTCCACAATACCAGGTCCAGTACAGCCCCTTCCCTAGTTGGACTGTCTACATATTGTTTTAAGAAGCCCTCCTGGATGCTCCTTACAAACTCTGCCCCGTCTAAGCCCCTAGAACTAAGTGAGTCCTAGTCAATATTGGGGAAGTTGAAGTCTCCCATCATAACAACCCTTGTTGTTTTTACTCTTTTCCAAAATCTGTCAACCTATCTGCTCCGCTGGCTGTTGGGAGGCCTGTAGTAAACCCCCAACATTGTGACTGCACCCTTCTTATTCCTGATCTCTACCCATATAGCCTCGCTGCCCTCTGAGGTGTCCTCCCGTAGTACAGCTGTGATATTCTCCCTAACCAGTAGTGCAACTCCGCCACCCCTTTTACATCCCCCTCTATCCCGCCTGAAGCATCTAAATCCTGGAACGTTTAGTTGCCAATCCTGTCCTTCCCTCACCCAGGTCTCTGTAATGCAACAACATCATAGTTCCAAGTATTAATCCAAGCTCTAAGTTCATCTGCCTTACTTGTAATACTTCTTGCATTAAAACAGATGCACTTCAGGCCACCAGACCCGCTGTGTTCAGCAACATCTCCCTGTCTGCTCTTCCTCAGAGCCATACTGGCCCTATTCCCTAGTTCTCCCTCAATGCTTTCACCTTCTGACCTATTGCTCTGGTGCCCAGCCCCCTGCCATACTAGTTTAAACCCTCCCGTGTGACACTAGCAAACCTCGCGGCCAGGATATTTATGCCTCTCCAGTTTAGATGCAACCCGTCCTTCTTATACAGGTCACACCTGCCCCGGAAGAGCTCCCAGTGGTCCAGATAACGGAAACCATCCCTCCTACACCAGCTGTTTAGCCACGTGTTTAGCTGCTCTATCTTCCTATTTCTAGCCTCACTGGCACAGGGAGTAATCCCGAGATTACAACCCTAGAGGTGCTGTCTTTTAACTTTCTGCCTAGCTCCCTGAACTCCTGCTGCAGGACCTCATGCCCCTTCCTGCCTATGTCGTTTGTACCAATATGTACAACAACCTCTGCCTGTTTGCCCTCCCCCTTCAGGATGCCCGCTACCCGTTCGGAGACATCCTGGACCCTGGCACCAGGGAGGCAACATACCATCCTGGAGTCTCTTTCACATCCACAGAAGCACCTATCTGTGCCCCTGATTATAGAGTCCCCTATGAATATTGCTCTTCTGCACTTTGACCCTCCCTGCTGAACATCAGAGTCAGCCGTGGTGCCACTGCTCTGGCTGCTGCTGTTTTCCCCTGATAGGCTATCTCCCCCAACAGTATCCAAAGGGGTATACCTGTTCGAGAGGGGGACAACCACAGGAAATTCCTGCACTGACTGCCTGCCCTTTCTGGTGGTCATCCATTTGTCTGCCTGCATCTTGGGTGTGACCACATTTATATAACTTCTATCTACGACGCTTTCCGCCACCTGCATGCTCCTAAGTGCATCCAACTACTGCTCCAACCAAACCATGCGGTCTGTGAGGAGCTCCAGTTGGGTGCACTTTCTGCAGATGAAGCCATCCGGGATGCTGGCAGCCTCCCCCACCTGCCACATCTCACAGTCAGAGCACTGCATCCCGCTATTTGACATTGCGTCAATTAATTAGTAAATTAAATTTAAAAATTCAAAAAAAAAATGTTACTGTTAACTATATGTTTCCTAGCACTAGATTTCTACTATAAATGTGAAAGCTAAATACAGTACTCTCCGATCTCTGGCTTAGATACCCCTCTAAATTATAATTAAGTAATTATGTTTAATTAGCTTAACAATGCTTAATTTTTGAAATTTAGTGTAGATTCCCAACCAGCCAATCAGGTCACAGCTTTTCTGTGATGTCACTTCATTTACCACCCCCCCCCCCCCCCCACACAATTTGAAAAGATAATAAAAATAAATAAAAATCACTTACATTCCCAGGTTCTCAGATGCTCTCTGGTTCTCTCCCTGCAGATTAAACGTTACAGGCCAGAAAAAAGAGAGAGAACAAAACAGTAGGGAAAAAGCACCTTCTCCCACTCTGCACTGAATTACCTCATTGCACCAAATTACCAAGTTCCAATTCCCACTCTGGATGTGTCTCACTCAGGCTGTGTCTCCTTGACCTGTGGAGAATGAATTCCAGCTAGGAACTGCACCTTGAGTGAAAAATTGACTCCAGCCATCATTCTAGCCAAGACAGGTCTGATATCTTACATAGTTCAGACAGAAGATGAAAGAGTTTGGCATCGGCATGCTGACCAGTTATTAGCTTCAGGAAGTGAACGTACCTTTGGAATGTATGGATGGTGATATGCCAGAGCTGAGATCTACTACAAAAGAAATCATTGAGTCTGTGACTGCAAAATCTTCAGGACCAACAGAGACAGATACCGAGTAGGTTTCTGATAAAGTACCACCAACAAGTGGTACTCCCATGATCTGAAAGAGTCAAGTTCCTGAATGTCGGATATTACCTAAATGAGGCACATGTCCTCGAAAGAGACTGTCTTACTGATGTGTACCTGTATAAATAACATAATGGCATAATGTAATAAATATTGGGTTGGATCTGTTGTTTAAGTGTTTAAAAGAAAAGGTGTTGGCACCGAGTAAAGGGGGAGAGGTTTCATGTATTCAAGTAACAATAGTTGCTGGTGAAATGTCACTTGACATGTCATGACATCAGCAGAGCGTTTTCTCGGGCTTTGGGGAGTTCACCATCTTACCTCTGCAGAAGCAACATCTCTGAATAAATGTTTTGATGAACTTAAAGCCTGGCAACTCTACATCTTTTCTCTCTGCGGCAACCAACAAAAATATAACAGCTGCAAATGCTTCAGCCATTTGCACTGATGTGCTGAGCTCCCCACACATGGAGGATGGGCATGTTCATGGAACCTCATCCTTCAGTTAGTTATTTAATTGTCCACCATCATTCATGACTGAATGTGACAGGACTGAATATGCCAAGTTAGCTGAAGACCTACAGCACCTGATGGCTGACCAGATTTGAGCAGGTGGAAATATTATTGGAGAGTTGGAATTATTACAGGAGGTGTAATTATTACTGTGGAGTTAGAAATATTAATGTGGAGTTGAAATAGTTATGTCATAGAGTTGGAATCATTCTTTTGGAAAAGCACCAAATGTTGTGTTGAGAGATTGCCATAAGAATGTTCAGGATGTTATGATTATGAAGCCAGTCATCCAAATATATACAATGAACTTTCCAGTCTTTTGAAAATGGGTGAGCTGTCTGTGGGGGGCAGACAGCTCATTGAAATAATATAAATAAGTCCTGAGGTTAAAACTAAATCATATCTCTCCTTGTTTCCCTTTGCGATTAGTTAATTTGGTTTGTAATGTGGAAACTAGTGCAGTGGTGAGGTCCCATAAGGCTTTTCTTCCCTCAGTCACCAGCAGAATGATTGCACACAGATTGTGAAATGGAGGAATGCACAGGCTTGTTTATGATTTGCACGATGCAGCTAGTTGCGGGGTAAGTGGCTGACGAGCTAGAAAACACTAATTTGGCAATGATTTAGCACACCTGACATCTGCTTGATATTGCCAATTTTCTAACACATACATTCACCTTAGCTTCTGGAAAGTGCAGCAGCTGAATTAATGCACCGAGGCTTTATTGGTATGGCAGTTGCAGTAAAATAAATTTCTAACATCTGTTTCACTCTGATAAAGGAAGTACTGTTGTTCTGTTGGCACACGGATATGGTAATGAAAGTCCTGAGACTCCAAAGCAGAAAAATATTGGAGCCAGTGTTTTTGTTCATCTGCAGTTCAAGTAATAAGGGCAGCAACTGCACCGCTTTAGGCAATGACTGCTGACTGACTGACCTTGATACACATTCTCTGGTTGCCGTGGCAACAACAAAAAAAGTCTGCATCAGCTGCTGAATGCAAATAGTGCAGTTACTTTGGATTGCAAGGTCCCATCCCCTGGCTCTAGTTACATCACAATGAAAACCATTCTCCCTTCTTGATGGACGTCTAGTTGGAAAGTTTGGGTTTAAGAACCCCACCTGTGTGCATCAGCAAAAAGTGGCATGGATTAACAAATAAATTCAATTTATGTGGCCCTCTGAGACTTTGGGGTAAAAATAAGCTCTAGCCCATTTTCCAGTGTATAACCAATGACACAGATACCCCAGCAAGAGATCGGTAGGCCATATTTATTTCAGTGAACTGTTGGTGCCTGTTCTGTGTTTTTACAGGCATCTCGCTTAATCTTCATAGAGGAGCAGCCCTAGGGTGTGTATTGGCGCCAGTGGTTCCCTGTTATGGCTAGGGAAAAGGAGTTGCGAGGTAACCATGGCGGTGGATGATTCTGACTAATGTGGAATCAGCAAAACCTCCTCCTGGCTCCACAACAACATTTTCCGACTGCCATGAAAGAAACATGACTTTGTTTCCAACTGCTGCTTAGACCACTGAAGCATCCTGAATGAAGCAGGTCTCCTGCTTATTCCACGCAGCAAGCATTTACGTTTGGAAGGGATCTACGGTCGGTTCTGGGTGACTGCCGTTTTCTCCTTCTTACCTTCAATTTCTATGGCGTCAAAACTGATGATCCAAGCCTTAAAAAATACAAAGAAAAGAGAAGTTGAGCTGGAAAGTTTGGAATCATTAAAAAAAATATCTGGGGGCTGTTACACTGGGAGGGTGGGCATTGGGTTGTTGTAGAGGACTCCAGGATAGTTGTGTTAAAATAGGCCTTAATTGCCTCCCTCATCTATAATTAGTTTGTGAATATCTTCAGCTGTTTCTTCAATGATCTACCTTCCAATATAAAGTCAGAAGTGGGGATGTATTCAGTAACACCTCAGATGCAAAGCAGTTTGTGTCATATGCAATAATTCAGGTTTGATCCAATCAGTGGCAAGTTATATTTGTGCCATACAATGACCATCTCCTCTGACAAGACAGATTCTAACCATCCAATCATGACTTTCAATAGCATTACCATCGTTGAATCCCCAATCATCAATATTCTGCAGCTCTTCCGGGGCAGGTGTGACCTGTATAAGAAGGACGGGTTGCATCTAAACTGGAGAGGCATAAATATCCTGGCCACGAGGTTTGCTAGTGTCATACGGGAGGGTTTAAATTAGTATGGCAGGGGGGTGGGCACGGGAGCAATAGGTCAGAAGGTGAGAGCATTGAGGGAGAACTAGGGAATAGGGACAATGTGGCTCTGAGGCAGAGCAGACAGGGAGAAGTTGCTGAACACAGCGGGTCTGGTGGCCTGAAGTGCATATGTTTTAATGCAAGAAGTATTACGGGTAAGGCAGATGAACTTAGAGCTTGGATTAGTACTTGGAACTATGATGTTGTTGCCATTAGAGACCTGGTTGAGGGAAGGGCAGGATTGGCAGCTAAACGTTATAGGATTTAAATGTTTCAGGCGGGATAGAGGGGGATGTAAAAGGGGTGTCGGAGTTGCGCTACTGGTTAGGGAGAATATCACAGCTGTACTACGGGGGGACACCTCCGAGGGCGGTGAGGCTATATGAGTAGAGATCAGGAATAAGAAAGGTGCAGTCACAATGTTGGGGGTTTACTACAGGCCTCCCAACAGCCAGCGGGAGATAGAGGAGCAGATAGGTAGATAGATTTTGGAAAAGAGTGAAAACAACAGGGTTGTGGTGATGGGAGACTTCAACTTCCCCAATATTGACTGGGACTCACTTAGTGCCAGGGGCTTAGACGGGGCAGAGTTTGTAAGGAGCATCCAGGAGGGCTTCTTAAAACAATATGTAGACAGTCCAACTAGGGAAGGGGCGGTACTGGACCTGGTATTGGGGAATGAGCCCGGCCAGGTGGTAGAAGTTTCAGTAGGGGAGCATTTTGGGAACAGTGACCACAATTCAGTAAGTTTTAAAGTGCTGGTGGACAAGGATAAGAGTGGTCCTAGGATGAATGTGCTAAATTGGGGGAAGGCTAATTATAACAATATTAGGCGGGAACTGAAGAACCTAGATTGGGGGCGGATGTTTGAGGGCAAATCAACATCTGAAATGTGGGACGCTTTCAAGCGTCAGTTGAAAGGAATTCAGGGCCGGCATGTTCCTGTGAGGAAGAAGGATAAATACGGCAATTTTCGGGAACCTTGGATAACGAGAGATATTGTAGGCCTCGTCAAAAAGAAAAAGGAGACATTTGTCAGGGCTAAAAGGCTGGGAACAGACGAAGCCTGTGTGGAATATAAGGAAAGTAGGAAGGAACTTAAGCAAGGAGTCAGGAGGGCTAGAAGGGGTCACGAAAAGTAATTGGCAAATAGGGTTAAGGAAAATCCCAAGGCTTTTTACACGTACATAAAAAGCAGGAGGGTAGCCAGGGAAAGCGTTGGCCCACTGAAGGATAGGCAAGGGAATCTATGTGTGGAGCCAGAGGAAATGGGCGTGGTACTAAATGAATACTTTGCATCAGTATTCACCAAAGAGAAGGAATTGGTAGATGTTGAGTCTGGAGAAGGGTGTGCTGGGACCTTTGCTGTTTGTAGTATATATAAATGATTTGGAGGAAAATGTAATGGTATGATTAGTAAGTTTGCAGACGACACAAAGGTTGGTGGAATTGCGGATAGCGATGAGGACTGTCAGAGGATACAGCTGGATTTAGATTGTTTGGAGGCTTGGGCGGAGAGATGGCAGATGGAGTTTAATCCGGACAAATGTGAGGTTATGCATTTTGGAAGGTCTAATGCATGTAGGGAATATACAGTGAATGGTAGAACCCTCAAGAGTATTGTAAGTCAGAGAGATCTAGGGGTACAGGTCCACAGGTCACGGAAAGGGGCAACACAGGTGGAGAAGGTAGTCAAGAAGGCATACGGCATGCTTGCCTTCATTGGCCGGGCCATTGAGTATAAGAATTGGCAAGCCTTGTTGCAGCTGTATAGAACCTTAGTTAGGCCACACTTGGAGTATAGTGTTCAATTCTAGTCGCCACACTACCAGAAGGATGTGGAGGCTTTAGAGAGGGTGCAAAAGAGATTTACCAGAATGTTGCCTGGTATGGAGGGCATTAGCTATGAGGAGCGGTTGAATAAACTCGGTTTGTTCTCACTGGAACGACGGAGGTTGAGGGGCGACCTGATAGAGGTCTACAAAGTTATGAGGGGCATAGACAGAGTGGATAGTCAGAGGCTTTTCCCCAGGGTAGAGGGGTCAATTACTAGGGGGCATAGGTTTAAGGTGAGAGGGGCAAGGTTTAGAGTAGATGTACGAGGCAAGTTTTTTACACAGAGGGTAGTGGGTGCCTGGATCTCGCTACCGGAGGAGGTGGTGGAAGCAGGGATGATAGTGACATTTAAGGGCATCTTGACAAATACATGAATAGGATGGGACTAGAGGGATACGGACCCAGGAAGTGTAGAAGATTGTAGTTTAGTCGGGCAGCATGGTCAGCACGGGCTTGGAGGGCCGAAGGGCCTGTTCCTGTGCTGTACTTTTCTTTGTTCTTTGTTGTTTGTTTGTTGTTATTGGTCATATTGTGAATATTTTTGTGCAAGATGGTGAGATTATTGAACAGAAAAAGAGGATGCTGGAGTAAGAGTAGCAGTTAAAACATCAAAATATTGAATCGGTTAATCGAATCTGGGAGATACAATTAAACATTGAGCATTCTCCTTCAGTCATGGTTAATCAAAGGCAATGTGTGGAAGATGCAAAACAGGTTCTGATGGAAGCAAGTAAGTATCAAAGACAGTTTAGGATTCTAAAGAAAGAGAGAGATTTGTATTAATCCGAGTTGCCGGATTCAAGAGAGCTTTGAAGTTGAGAGTAAGGGAAAAGTTTATAAAAGCAGATCATAGAATTGCAATCAGAAATGGGGAATTGAAATGTTGGATCAATGTGGTGCAATTATTGATTATCACAATTGGTGCAGGGAGTGAAAAAGAAGTCGTAGTTTCAGAAATTCATGCTCTGTTTGCCTTGAAAAAGGCTCATACTTTCGACTATCCCAAACATGAGGGTGGATGGGTAGGAAGGTTAATTTAGAAACAGAGGTCTATCAATGGCCACCTTACCACTTTGTTAAACGGTATCCAATCCCAAAAGAATGTCACCCCTATATTAGAGACACCATTCAACCTTTCATGAAGCAAGGCGCTGTAAGGCAAGGCACTTGCATGGCAAATTAGCCTATTTAATGTGTTAGGAAACCTGATAATAGTTGGAGCTAGCTATCGATTACCAGGTGTTTAAATTCTAAGACAGCATTCCGCAGTTGTGCAAGAAGCACCCACCCTTTTGTCAAAAGATCCAAATGGTGCAAAGTACTTTTCTACCAGTACAGACTTCACAGGCTTCATCAGCAAACATGTGGACGACTGCGTGCCAAAGAAAGCAGTACGTACGTTCCCCAACCGGAAACTATGGCTCAGGTCCGAGATTGACTCCCTACTGAAGGACAGGTCTGAGGCATTCAAGTCAGACAACCCTGACCTATACAGGAAATCCAGGTACGACCTCCGCAAAGCCATCCGAGATGCCAAGAGAGAATATCATACCAAGCTTGAGTCACAGATTAGCGTTACAGACTCTCGGCGGTTGCGGCGAGGCCTAAACAACATAACTGGCTACAAAGCAAAGCCGAGCAGCATCTCCAGCAGCAGCGCACCCCTCCCCGAAGAAATCAATGCATTCTATGCTCGGTTCGAGCAGGAAACCAACGATCCGCTGTTGAGTGCCTCAGCAGCCCATAACACACCCATACCCACCATCACAGCTTCCAAAGTCAAATTGACTTTCCTGAAAGTGAACCCTCGGAAGGCAATGGCTCTGGAGGGGATCCCTGGTCATGCCCTCAGAGCCTCCGTGGACCAGCTGGCAGATGTGTTTGCTGACATCTTTAACCTGTCCCTACTCCGCTCCGAGGTCCCCACCTGCTTCAAGAAGACCAGCATCATACTGGTACCAAAGGAGAACCAGGCAACGTGCCTCAATGACTACCGTCCGATGGCCCTGACTTCAGTCGTAATGGAGTGCTTTGAGAGGTTGGTCATGAAGCGCATCACCTCCATACTCCCAGAACGCCTTGATCCACTGCAATTCGCATAATGCCGCAACCGGTCCACAGCAGACGCCATCTCCCTGGCCCTACACTCATCCCCAGAGCATCTTGACAACAATGACTCATACATCAGACTCCTATTTATTGACTACAGCTCTGCCATCAACGCCATAATCCCAGCCAAGCTCATATCAAAGCTCCAAAACCTAGGACTTGGCTCCTCACTCTGCAATTAGATCCTCGACTTTCTAACCCACAGACCACAATCAGTAAGAATAAACAACAACACCTCCTCCACAATAGTCCTCAATACCGGGGCCCTGCAAGGCTGCGTACTTACTATACTCCCTGTACACACTCGACTGCGTGGCAAAATTTGGTTTCAACTCCATCTACAAGTTTGCTGACTATACTGTTTTATTCCTTGTGTCTGAATAAAGCTTGTAGTCTTAAGACCATAAGACCATAAGACATAGGAGCGGAAGTAAGGCCATTTGGCCCGTCGGGTCCACTCCACCATTCAATCATGGCTGATTTCAACTCCATTTACCAGCTCTCTCTCCATAGCCCTTAATTCCTCGAGAAATCAAGAATTTATCAACTTCTGTCTTAAAGACACTCAACGTCCCGGCCTCCACCGCCCTCTGTGGCAATGAATTCCACAGACCCACCACTCTCTGGCTGAAGAAATTTCTCCTCATCTCTGTTCTAAAGTGACTCCCTTTTATTCTAAGGCTGTGCCCCCGGGTCCTAGTCTCCCCTGCTAATGGAAACAACGTCCCTACATCCACCCTATCTAAACCATTCATTATCTTGTAAGTTTCTATTAGATCTCCCCTCAACCTCCTAATCTCCAATGAATATAATCCCAGGATCCTCAGACGTTCATTGTATGTTAGGCCTACCATTCCTGGGATCATCCGTGTGAATCTCCGCTGGACCTGCTCCAGTGCCAGTATGTCCTTCCTGAGGTGTGGGGCCCAAAATTGCTCACAGTATTCTAAATGGGGCCTAACTAATGCTTTATAAAACTTCAGAAGTACATCCCTGCTTTTATATTCCAAGCCTCTTGAGATAAATGACAACATTGCATTTGCTTTCTTAATTACGGACTCAACCTGCAAGTTTACCTTTAGAGAATCCTGGACTAGGACTCCCAAGTCCCTTTGCACTTCAGCATTATGAATTTTGTCACCGTTTAGAAAATAGTCCATGCCTCTATTCTTTTTTCCAAAGTGCAAGACCTCGCACTTGCCCACGTTGAATTTCATCAGCCATTTCTTGGACCACTCTCCTAAACTGTCTAAATTTTTCTGCAGCCTCCCCACCTCCTCCATACTACCTGCCCCTCCACCTATCTTTGTATCATCGGCAAACTTAGCCAGAATGCGCCCAGTCCCATCATCTAGATCGTTAATATATAAAGAGAACAGCTGTGGCCCAAACACTGAACCCTGCGGGACACCACTCGTCACTGGTTGCCATTCCGAAAAAGAACCTTTTATCCCAACTCTCTGCCTTCTGCCTGACAGCCAATCGTCAATCCATGTTAGTACCTTGCCTCGAATACCATGGGCCCTTATTTTACTCAGCAGTCTCCCGTGAGGCACCTTATCAAAGGCCTTTTGGAAGTCAAGATAGATAACATCCATTGGCTCTCCTTGGACTAACCTATTTGTTATCTCTTCAAAGAACTCTAACAGGTTTGTCAGGCATGACCTCCCCTTACTAAATCCATGCTGACTTGTCCTAATCCGACCCTGCACTTCCAAGAATTTAGAAATCTCATCCTTAACAATGGAGGTTAGGCTAATTGGCCTATAATTTTCCATCTTTTTCCTTGTTCCCTTCTTGAACAGGGGGGTTACAACCGCGATTTTCCAATCCTCTGGGACTTTCCCTGACTCCAGTGACTTTTGAAAGATCATAACTAACGCCTCCACTATTTCTTCAGCTATCTCCTTTAGAACTCTAGGATGTAGCCCACCTGGGCCTGGAGATTTATCAATTTTTAATTTCTCTAGCACTTTCTCCTTTGCGATGGCTACCATATTCAACTCTGCCCCCTGACTCTCCTGAATTGTTGGGATATTACTCATGTCTTCTACTGTGAAGACTGACGCAAAGTACTTATTTAATTCCTCAGCTATTTCCTTGTCTCCCATCACTAGATTACCAGCGTCATTTTGGAGTGGCCCAATGTCTACGTTTGCCTCCCATTTGTTTTTAATGTATTTAAAGAAACTTTTACTATCATTCCTAATGTTACTGGCTAGCCTACCTTCATATTTGATCCTCTCTTTCCTTATTTCTCTCTTTGTTATCCTCTGTTTGTTTTTGTAGACTTCCCAATCTTCTGACTTCCCACTACTCTTTGCCACATTATAGGCTTTCTCTTTTGCTTTGATGCATTCCCTAACTTCCTTTGTCAGCCATGGCTGCCTAATCCCCCCTCTGATAACCTTTCTTTTCTTTGGGATGAACCTCTGTACTGTGTCCTCAATTACTCCCAGAAACTCCTGCCATTGCTGTTCTACTGTCTTTCCCACTAGGCTCTGCTCCCAGTCGATTTTCGTCAGTTCCTCCCTCATGCCCCTGTAGTTACCTTTATTTAACTGTAACACCTTTACATCTGATTCTACCTTCTTTCTTTCAAATTGGAGATTGAATTCTACCATATTTTGATCACTGCCTCCTAAGTGTTCCCTTACTTTAAGATCTTTAATCAAGTCTGGCTTATTACATAACACTAAGTCCAGAATGGCCTGTTCCCTCGTGGGCTCCATCACAAGCTGTTCCAAAAAGCCCTCCTGTAAACATTCAATGAATTCCCTTTCCTTGGGTCCACTGGCAGCATTATTTACCCAGTCCACCTGCATATTGAAGTCCCCCATGATCACTGTGACCTTGCCTTTCTGACATGCACTTTCTATTTCGTGGTGCATTTTGTGCCCCCGGTCCGGAACACTGTTAGGAGGCCTGTACATAACTCCCATTATGGTTTTTTTGCCTTTGTGGTTCCTCAACTCTACCCACACAGACTCCACATCATCTGACCCTATGTCGTTTAGTGCTATTGATTTAATTTAATTCCTAATTAACAAGGCAACCCCGTCCCCTCTGCCCACCTCTCTGTCTTTTCGCTAGGTTGTGAATCCCTGGATGTTTAAATGCCAGTCCTGAACCCCCTGCAACCACGTCTCTGTGATGCCTACCACGTCATACCTGCCAGTCACAATCTGGGCCACAAGCTCATCTACCTTGTTCCGTACACTACGCGCATTTAAATATAGCACCTTTAATTCTCTATTGACCATCCCTTTTTGTTTTCTTAGTGTGGTGGACCTTGGTTTACTGAGCCTTTCCATACACTCTGTCATATTTTGTGGGATTGGGACTATCGTAACCTCTCCTGAGTTTTGTCTTTTCGTGCTTTTTTGTATTCCTAAGCAGCTCCGCTTCCCACTGATTACTTCACCTCTTGGTTCCCTGACTTTCCCTTCCCCCCCCCAATCTCTAGTTTAAAGTCCTATTGACCACCCTATCTACTCTTTTCGCAAGAACACTGGTCCCAGCTCGGTTCAGGTGGAGACCATCCCAACGGTATAGGTCCCCCCTGTCCCAGAACTGATGCCAGTGTCCCATGAAAAGGAACCCCTCTTTCCCACACCACACTTTCAGCCACGTGTTAACTTCCCTTATTCTTGCCTCCCTATGCCAATTTGCACGTGGCTCGGGCAGTAATCCGGAGATTAAGACCCTTGAGGACCTGTTTTTTAATTTGAATCCTAGCTCTTTATAATCTCTAAACAGGTCCTCTTTTCTAGACTTGCCTTTGTTGTTGGTACCGACATGGACCACAACAACTGGATCCTCCCCCTCCCTCTCCAGTATCCTTTCAAGCCGGTCAGAGATGTCCCGCACCCTAGCACCGGGCAGGCAACATACCATGCGGGACTCTTCATCCTGCTCACAAAGGATACTATCTATCCCCCTGATAATAGAATCCCCTACAACTACAACTTGCCTATTTATTCCCTCCCCTTGAATGGCCTGCTGAACCATGGTGCCTTGGTCAGCTGACTCATCCTTCCTGCAGCCCTGTTCGCCGTCCACACAGGGAGCAAGTGCCTCATACCTGTTGGACAGGGTCAAGGGCTGAGGCTCCTGAGTTCCTGACTGCTGGTTCCCTTTACCTGCCTGACTTGCAGTCACACCCTGCTGTCCCTGGCCACTGGCAGGATTTAAACTACTTACTCTGACAGGTGTGACTGCCTCCTGAAACACAGTGTCCAGGTAAGTCTCCCCCTCCTGGATGTGCCTCAGTGTTTGAAACTCAGACTCCAGCTCATCAACTCTGAGCCGGAGCTCTTCGAGCAGCCAACACTTACTGCAGATGTGGTCGCTGCAGCTTGCAATGGGATCTGCCAGCTCCCACATCAAGCAGCTCAAGCACAGCACCTGACCAGCCATCACTAATTAATTAATTAGTTTAATTTAAGTTTACGAGTTAAGCTGTGTTTTTTTTAAATTTGGGGCAGATTTGCTATCAACCAATCAGATCACAGCTTCCCTCTGACATCACTTTTGGGGAAAAAAAATGGAAAACGAAGTTACCGTTAGGTTTTTATACTCACAGAGACTGCTCCTCCTCCTTCGACCGGCTCCCGAAATTAGGCCCGGAGAAAGAGAGGGAACAAAACAGTCGGGAAAAAGCACCTTCTCCCACTCTTCACCAAATTACCTCACTGCACCAAATTACCAAATTCTCACTCTGTCTGTGTCTCACTCACTCAGGATGTGTCTCCTTGACCAGCGCAATGCTACAGTTGAAGTAGATGCTTTATTATGTGAGTTTGTTGTCTCTCCAGCGCTTATACTATGTTACATCTGAGCTGCCTGTCTGTGTCCTGCTCACCAGCTACCGTTGCTCTGAAGAGTGCCTCTGACTTCCTGCCTGTCTGTATTTATACATTTCCCGTGCTCCTTCTAGTGATTGCTTAGCTGTATTGCATTTACATTGACCCCTTGTATATATACACAGATATGCAGATCACTACATCCTCCCTTTTGTCTTTTACATATTTTCAGTACAGTGTTAAAGAAAATTGTACAAAACAGTTAGATTAAATACGATATGTATATCTGTACAAGTGGTGATGATATTGGTTATTATACAAAGCCAATTAATATTTATGAGTCCAATATTAATAAAAACATTTATGGATCCAAACTTTATGAATTTGTTTGGCTGAGGGTTTTCTTTCTGTTGTTGACGTGGTGATATTGATATTGTAACTTCTTTGTGAATGTCGTCAGTGTTTTAAGTAATCAACAAGTCATCACGAGGTGTTCGAATGGTCGAACTACTGATGTTGACTGACGTGGACATTTTCTGTGCTTGTGGTATCGATTTAGTGTGTCATCTGCCTTGGAAGCTGATGTGCTTGTTTGTTCTGGAGCAAATGTGAATTTGTGAGATTTGTTGTCATGCCATAGTATGTTTGTATTCTTGTCATTGTTTTGAAGTGTGCTGTTGCATTGTCCTTCATGTGCAGAGTTGTGCCATGTTGTACAGATCATTGTTTCATTGTTGTTATTTCTGCCGTTTCTGTCTTTGTTGTTTTCGTTATTGTTCTTGTTGTTTTTGTCATGCTTGTTGTTTCTGTTTTTGTTGTTCTTGTTTTTTTGTCGTGCTTGTTGTTGCTGTTGTTGTCTTTGTTATGCTTCTTGTTGTTGTTTTTGTTGTTCTTGTAGTTTTTGTTGTTGTGCTTGTAGTTTTTGTTGTTGTTCTTGTTGTGCTTCTTGTTGTTTTTGTTGTTGCTGTTGTTGTTCTTGTTTCTGCTGTGCTTCTAGTGGTTTTTGTTGTTCTTGTTGCACTCAATGACTGTTCCGTGTGGATAATTTGAGTAATTCTCCAAGGTATTGGTGTCAGTGTCCTTTGTGGTATCTGCTGTTTCATTGAGCGTTTCTTCTTGAGGATTGTGAGAATGATCTGATATTGCATTGATCTTGGTGACATCAGTCATTTGTGGTGGATTTGATTCCTCTTCTTTGCTTTCTTGGTGCTGCTCTTCTGGAGTCATTTCTGGTTCACTTGAATCGTCATTGATTTCTTGGTGCTCCTCTTCTGGAGTCAAAATCTTCAAGTTTTCATTTTCTTGTGGGTATTTTAGAGTGGATGAGGTTTCAATTGATGTGGTCTCACTGGACTCATAAGTAGCTCTACTCTGATTGTTGAGTGCTTCAAATCCTAACACTCAGATGGACCTTATGGTGTATGGAGGATAAAATATCCACATGGAAGATGAGGCCACTCTCCATTAATCTCAGCAAAGCTTCCAGTTTCATATGTTTAACCAGATATAAAGCTGCTGTTGGGTCTTCGGGACAGAATCACAAGGGCTGATCCATCTTGGTCCAGATGTAAACACACTACCGCACCAGTTTCCAGAGGTGATAGAATATAAAGACATATTTAACTGCAACGTGATTGGGAAGCCAATTGCTCATGAGGTAGTCAGAAAGTACTCGATGAGCTGCAGCGGTTGACAACACTGGGTGTCATAACTCCCATAGATAAGGCCACAGAAAGGGTTTCAGCAATGGTAGCAGCAGTAAAGAAAGATGCTACAGTCAGGATTTGCATTGGCCTCAGTTCATTTAAACAAACCAGCGGGATTGAAGACAGTGATGTGGTTCTCCTGCTGGGTAGGAAGGCTCTGGAAAGGACATCAGCCAGATACAGCTCCACACTGCATTTGGAGATGACATTGAGGTCGCAGCACTGCAGCTTGAGGATCATCCTTCTGGAACTCATCCTTCTGGACCTCATCCTTCTAGAAAGATGGTCGGACAGTTTTCAGCATCTTGGATGCGAAAGGTGGGTTTTGGCAAATCCCGATGGATGATGAGATCCATGAAACCCAATGCATTCATGGCTCTGGTAGGCAGATACCATTTCCATCGCATGCTCTATGGGCTCTCCACTGGCAGTGAGGTCTTCCAACGGTGCAGGCCAACTCTACAAAATCGTTGTTGATGACATCCTGATCTGGAGTTGCACGATGCAAGAACACAATGCCTATCTTTGTTTAGTCCTAGGCAGAATTATGACTCTACAGTCAAAGCTCAATCCTACTAAATGCAGATTCATGGTTAATCAGGTTCCCTATGTGGGTGACTTAGTCACAGCTGATGGTGTGAAGCCAGATCCAGACAAGACAATGGCTATGCAACAGATATCCATTCCCGAGGAAAGCATGCTTTGCAGCGCTTCCTTGGTTTGATTAATTGATTCGACAAGTTCATTCCTCGCTACAGTGAGGTCACTGGACCTTTTTGTCATATCCACTAGGCTGCCGAATGATTTTGGCAGGAGAACCACACCACTGTCTTCAATAGACTCAAGCACACTCAGCCCCTCCAGTGTTACAATACTTCAATGTTCAAGCACCCGTACTCCTTTCAGCAGATGCCTCCCAGTGCAGACTGCATCCCTTTTATAGTGAGAAACCACTCCTGAGTGTCCTGACTGCTCATTGGTCGTGTCCTATTCTATGTGTTCATTGGCTGCATGTTTGCAGATCATGACAAGCCACTCATCACGATTCTTAAAAAGCCTCTTCACACTGCATCTGCACAATTTCAGGACATGATCCTCAAGCTGCAGTGCTGCGACCTCAATGCCATCTCCAAATGCAGTGTGGAGCTGTATCTGGCTGATGTCCTTTCCAGAGCCTTCCTACCCAGCACTGAACAGACATTGACACCATGATCATACAGGTCCCCTCATCTCATTGAATCGAGAAACTTAAGAATGTCTTACATGCAGCTCTCACATGTAGGCAGCTTGACAATGTTATTACGAAAGGCTGGCCTAAGCCCTCAAAGGAGTTTCCTATGAGCTCTGTATATTCTTCGCTATGAGAGAGGATCTAACCGTACAAGACGGACTGATACTGCATGGCCAGTAATTTGTCATTCTCACCTCTCTGCAGAGGTACTATACCCAGCAACTCCACCAAAGGTACCCAGGGTTGTTAGCAACAAGGTAAAGGGCAAAATAATCCCTATACTGGCCCTCAATGTACGCAGACAGAGAGAGTATCCAGGTGCTCACCATGCAATGCGCTCAAATCAAAGAGCCTACCTGAGGTCGCAGACCTCCCATGGCCACTCACGGTGGCTGATATCTTCAAATGGAACAGAAAACAGCATATGGTCCTAGTTGACGCATACTTTGGTTGGCTCAAAATCCAGAGGCCAATACAGAAAGCCCTGCAGCCATTGCGTATACTGCAAGGACGCCTAATGCCATCTACACTGAGGGCACCAACCTGAGGGCATCTCAAACACAGCCAATTGGGAAGAGACACAATGGGCTATGCACCAGCTGCAACAGCCCAATCAATGTTTCGCACAATGTAAATAGTTATGTGGGTTATGAGCCCTGTTCAACTTTGTATGTTCATAGAATCCCTACAGTGCAGAAGGAGGCCAGTTGGCCCATCGAGTCTGCACTGTCCCTTGGAAAGAACACCCTACTTAAGCTCACAGCGCCATCCTTTCCCCGTAACCCAGTAATCCCACCTACCCTTTTTGGATACTAAGGGGGAATTTATCATGAGCACTCCACCTAAGCTGCACATCTTTGGACTATGGGAGGAAACTGGACCACCCGGAGGAAACCCACGCTGACATGGGGAGAAAGTTCAAACTCCACATAGGCAGTCACCTGAGACCGGAATTGAACCCAGGACTCTGGAGCTGTGAGGCAGCAGTGCTAATTACTGTGCCACCGCGCTGCCCTTAAATAGTTGTAAATAGTTTACACCTTGTGACTGTTCTCTTACACTTGTATTGCTGGTTGTCCCAGGTTAAACAGGGAAAGTGTAGACTGAGTGGCACGTGGATGCTGGGATGAATATAAAAGGGGTCACATGTCTAGAGTGGGGGAGTTCTCTCCTAGGTGCGGGCAGGCACACAGCATGTAAGAGCAGCTGAGTAGTATCAATGAACTTTTATTGTTTTTAATCCCTGGTTGCCAGTTATTGCAACCCGGTACTTCTACAGAAAGTTTATTCCAAACCTTGCTGAGGTGGCAAAACCTTGATAAAATTTTAAAAGGCCAGAGAGATAATATCCAGTCAGTTTGGAAATCATGTCTTGTTGAAGCTGTAACCATGTCATGTGAGCTGCGAGTCTTACTATATCTGACCCTACTTTAGCTTTTTACCTCAGAATGGCCTGTACAGAACAAAGATTGACTACAGTGTATTGTCAGGAACAAAAAAAAACTGCAACCAATATGCGTCATGCCTACTGTGAGGGGCAAAGAATACCTACTGTGATGAATATAAGAAATTGTTATATTTTATAATGTTTTGCAGTAATGTTATTAAAACCTGAGTTAAGATGCATACAGAGAGTATAACTGCTGGAGCTGTGATTAAGGTGATGTAAAAGTGAGATAATCATTGATCTGTTGATGAAGTGTTCTGCAAAAATGTCTTAAAAAGCATTTACTTTTTTTCCAGATAGCAAGCTCATGGAATATTGTTTAGGTTTGAACGACCCATGAGGTGTAGATAATTTCTGAGAGATATTGCATGTGGCTAAACAAGTCAAGGGACATCTTGTAAGAAGAACAAAAGAATGCCTTCCACTTTGGTAGAGATGATGTAGTTAATGGGAGGAGTCAGGTCTGTCTGAAGAGTCAGTCAGTCCTAGAACTCTAATCTGAACAGGGGTGTTTCAGTTTGGTCCTGGAAGGTTTTCTCTCCAAATATTCCGCTTGGAGAAACGCAAGTAGAAACCTGGTTGTTCACTTTATTCATGAGTGATAATTAGTATTTATTGGTTTGCTTAATTGGGATATAGTGGCAGATTTAGGAAGTAAGTCAAGGTTTCTTCTTTTACTTAAGAACTGTTAACTGTAAAGTTATTTCTTTGTTGCTAATGTAGTTAATTTTGTGATTAAATTCAAGTTTGTTTAACATAAAAGATACCGATGGGTCAGTGTTATCACTCCTGTGGTGCAGTAACATTTTCTCACATCTTACAAATTGAAAATAATTAGGGTCTGGTTTGGGATTCTAACACTACTGTGTGTGCAAATGTCATCTACTGTACAACCCCACCTAAATCACAGAGTTGCAAAGTATTATTCTGCACTCTTCACTCCAACCACTGAATTTGCTCAAGAAGCCTGGAGACTCTTTAGTCTCATCAAGAGCTTAAGCAGATGGACAATGGAGTTAATGCACAGAGACATCAACTTTACTGCAAAAGGAACAACATTATTGCACTATCTACTGTCATTTAAGAGAGGCTCTCATAAGTGCCCATTACCTTGAATTGATTCTGAATAACACCTAATCATGGAAGAACCAATAGAGGGCACCAAGGATGTGTATGTGGATGGCTCCTATTACTACATTGATGGATCACCACACACAGGGTTTGCAGTCATACTGTCAGGAAGAGTTATTATGAGACAATGTATCAGGCACTCTTGCCAAAATGCAGAGATACTTGCCCTTTAATTGGCTATCAGAGAAACATCCAATCAACATTCTTGCTGAAATGTCTGAAGCTGCTCCTTGGAGAAGCACTCAACCTTCTCTGAGAGAAGTGGTCTTTTTCATGATAGCCTGAACGCTCCTGTGAATGGGTTTCATTCTTTGAGAAGTGTATTGTTTTAATTCACTTATGTTCAATAAATGTTGGTATTATACACTAGTTCAGAGTTTGAGCCTTGGCCTGATGGTCATATCTCTGTCAAACTCAAAACATTTGAAGGGTTAATTTGGGGTGCCATGATTAAGCTGCATGCAAATAAATTGAATCAAGTCTAAATGTATTAAAACACCCCCTTATTAACTGTGCACCATGCAATGGAGCCAGGGCAGGAGTGCAGGACTCGTGATCCACAACAGCCTGCACCCTTAGCCCATTCTGGTGAAAACTGGGGGCACTGGGAGTGAGCCAGGGAATCTCGGAATTGGGTCTGAATCATAAGACAAAAATGTTTGTAGTGGAAGACCAAAGGAAGTGGTAATGGGATAAGTAAAAGAAACAGAAGATGTATCTAGAGGAGGTGTCAATGACAGTGATGAACAGCTGCCATCTAAAAACAATAATGAGGAAAAAACACTAGAAAGGAAGCGAAAAGGGGCAGAAGCTACATCTGAAATTGTTGAGTTCCGTGTAGTTTCTGGAAGGCTGAATGGTGAGGTGCTATTCTTCAAACTTATATTGAGCATTATTGGAACGCTACAGGAAGCTGAGGACAGAGTGGTCAACGTGACAATTAATATGACAGGCAACCAGAATCTTGGGGTCCTTCTGACAGACTGAATGGAGAGAGGTGGCGCAGAAACGTAGTCTGACAAAGTTGAGAATCCTGACAACAGGCTCTTGGGAAAAGGAATGAGCAGCCCCCATATAAACTGTGGCAGGTCAGCGGGTGGGAATTCTGAGGCGGGCGACTCACATCCTGCTCCCCCCCCCCCCCCAAAAAAAAAACACAAAAAACTTGCCCGCCATCCTACAAGGTACAAGTCAAGAGTGTGATGGGATACTCTCCACTGACCTGGGTATGTGCAGCCTCCACAAACTCTACAGGATTGAGAACAAAACCACTTAACTGGTACCTCACCCGCGATTTATTATTTCCCCCACATTTTTCAGAATATTGTCTGAGAATATTGCTTCTGTCGTGCAGAAATAATCTACTTTGATCCAACTCACTCAAATGTTTTATTGAATTTGGTTAGAACATTCCACTCCTGCTTGGAATAAAGTATTCACGATATCACAATATCAGGCACAACAAAGATGAAAGAACCAAAAAGAAAGCAACTGTTAAAAGTGTCATTGTGTGTGACATCACATTAAGGCACCTGAGAGAAAAAACTATTTTAAAATGAATTCAGGGCAAGATTGATTGACAATACGGCATGCCATGCTTTTCAATGAAATGACCTAGACTGAGAAAGCAACTTTTGTGCAGCTTTTCCAAGATTAACTTCACCAAGCTAAGAGAGCAAAACAAATGCTATCAAGACAGGCAACACAAGATTATAACAGGCCTGTCAAAGGCAAGAGCGTTTAGTTCTGAAAACAAGGCTTTGAATCGAGATGAGGTGAAGTGAGTCATAGAGGTTTACAGCACAGAAAATGTCCTTCGGCCCATCGTGTCTGTGCCAGTGGAAAAACAACCTCCTAACAATTCTAATCCTTTTCTCCAGCACGTGGCCGATAGTCTTGTATGCATTGACATCCCAAGTACAGATCTAAATATTTCTTAACTCTTATGAGGGTATCTGCCTCCACCATCCTTTCACACAGTGAGTTCCATACTCCCACCACCCTCTGGGTGAAAAAGGCTTTCCTCGCACCCCCTCTAAACCTCCTTCACCTTACCTTAAATGTATGCCCCCTGGTCATTGATCTCTCCACCAAGGGGAAAAGGTTCTTCCTGTCTACTCCATCTAGGCCCCATATAATTTTCAATCATGTCCTCCCTCAGTCTCCTCTGCTTCAAGGAAAACAACCTCAGTCTATCCAATCTCTTTTCATTTTCTAAAACTCTCCAGCCCAGACAACATCCTGGTAAATCTCCTCTGCACCCTTTCCAATATGAGAAGATTTCTCCTATAATGTGGATTCCAGAAATACACACTGTAATCTAGTTGTAGCGAGAGATGAATGTAAGAATTTCAGATATATTATATTAAATGTAGTTAATGCAGTAAGGGTGAAAAGCTTGGGTTGGTATGCAGACTGCTGCAGTCATGTTTTTAAAAATTCTGGTTTGAAAGACAGCTAGACGTTTTGGAAATGGTGTGCAATTAAAGCATCGTAAAAGTAAATCATAATCTATTCCAGCCATGGATATTGATTATTAAAGTTTGGGTTAATGGACTTTTATTTATATAAAGAAGGTTCCCTGGGGGGTAGATACTTAGAGAAATTGGCTTGTATTCTCCGTTTGCCAATGCTAAAATCGTTAAACGCGATTGGGCGGAGATTAGCTCCCGACGCCAAAATCGCGGTAGACGCCGGTTTGATGCCAAATCGGGATGCTCTGGCACCTCCAAAATGGCGTAAATGTGGCGCGCGTGCTGAAAGTACAGTAGGCATATCATGAGCGGGCCTGCCACCCGATGCTCCGGGACCTCTGCGATTCACCGCCTCTGATGGGCCGATTTCCCAACAGCGTCTTCCACTTGTGGTTATAAAAATTGTGAACCTGGTGGCCTGGCTGCTAAGCGAGAGAGAGGAGGTAGGAAATGGCTTGGAGTGACTGTGTGCTGCCGGCCCGGACATCAGCCATACTGGCCATGGAGGGGGGCCCCTGCCAGGGCCGGGGGAGGGGGGGAACAGGCCGAGCTGCCGGGGTGCCCCCCGCAGGACTGGGGCGGTGTCCAGGCACCGACCGCCATTACAACGGCCATCTTGCCGACCATCCACCTTAGCCCGTAGTTCGACACCGGCCATATGGGTGCGCCCACCCCCGCACCACACCCCCCATGACAGTGCGTGCCCCCCCGCCCCCGAACCCCCCCACCCAACCAGCAGCCACCCACCAGGGGACCACCCAGGGCCACACCCATGGCAGCCCCAGTGAGGGCAGTGCCAGCCAACAGTACCCCTGACAGCAGGGATGGGCACCAGGACCGGATACCGGCGGGGCCGTGGTGGGGAGGTTGGGGGGGGGGATGCGTGGGTGGGGCCCGCAGAACCAACCGGGGCCACCATGTAGCCCATGGTAACTGGATGGGGGCGGGAGTATACGCCATGCTAACATGTTGGCCTTTTACCCCCTGCAGAAGGGGGTGAAGGGGGTATGGGATGAGGGGCGTGTGTGGGGTGGGTGTCCACACAAGCGTCATGGGGATCCACAACTAAACGTGGTTTCACTTGCTCGCCCGCCGACCCCATCCAACGCCCTCTGCTCGGGCATGGTGAGGGTCCACGGGTCTGGTGGGCCTCCTCCGGTCTTCTCCCACTCCCGCCGGTTGTGCGCGGCCTTCTCCTTTGGGGGGGGGGGGAAAGAGGGGGGGTGGGGAGGAGAGAGGGGCCGGGTTACGGGTGTGTGGGGGGGCACCGCTGTTGCCACGCCGGCATCAGCACTTAGTCTCAAAATCGGAGAAACCAGCCCATTGTGGTTAGTTTGGTAAGATGATACAATTAATGAGAGGAGCCAAGGGCTGAAGCAATCAGTTGTTGAGGTTGCAGTTTAAGAAATTCAGTTTTTAGATTGGGATGTGAGCAAACAGGAAGCTGTGCTCTCAACACAGTTCAGTTAAAGATCTGTCCGTGAGCAAATTAGTAGTATCTGGAGAAACAGTTGACGGTGGACAACCAGCAGCTATTCTCATAGCAGTTTCGATAAAAATATTTTGCCTGTGAATAGAAGAACAGTTTCTGAAAAGGCTGGCAGTTTAAACAGTAGTTTGAGACAGGCAAGAATCTGCAAGCTGGGTCCTGAAGGATATTGCTTTCTCATAGTGGTTTATCCAAGACATCGCTTTACAGCAAGTATTTCTGAGTCTGCTGACTGTATTTAAAAGTGGATTGTGCCCTGAGATGGATTTTGTTTGAGTGGAGGTAAAGACAACAGTTAGGATTGTTTCATTGTATCGTTAAGCATTGTTTAACTGGTAATTGAAAACTAGTATCCTGATGATAAAGTTGGTAATAATGTGTTAGTAATAAAGTTTGTTTTAATATACCATATCCTTATTTGTGCGTGAAATCACTCCTGGAGCGAAGTATCCTTTCTTCACTGCTTACTAAATTAAAATAAAATAGTGAGGTTTCTGTCCGGTATCCTAGCAACTGTTTTATACAGTTCCAGCATAACTTCCCTGCACTTAAACTCTATATCTTGGCTAACAAAGGCAAGTATACTAAATGCCTTCTTAACCACTTCATCCACATGCCCTGCCACCTTAAGGGACCGGTATACATGCACACCAAGGTCCCTCTGATTGTCTGTGCATCCCAGGGTTCTGTGATTCATCATATATTCCCTGGCATTTTGGTTGTCCTGCCCAAATGCATCACCTCACACTTATCCGGATTGAATTCCATTTGCCACTGATCAGCCCATCTGACCAACCTGTCTATATCCTTCTGTAATTTAAGGCCAAACTCTTTACCACCCCACCAATATTTGTATCACCTGCAAACGTACTAATCAACCATCTTAAATTCAATTCTAAATCATTTATATAAACCACAAACAGCAAGGGCCCAACACTGTTCCCTGTGGGACCCCACTGGACACAGGCTTCGGGTCAGGCAAACAAACCTTGATTATCATCCTCTGCTTCCTACCACTCAGCCAATTCTAAATCCAATTTGGCAAATTTCTTTGGATCCCATGAACCTTTACCTTTGCTATCGGTGTTGTCTTCGCTATCAGGAGGCAGTGGTGTAGTGATATTGTCACTAGACCAGTAATCCGGAGACCAGGGTAATGTTCTGGGGACCTGGGTTTGAATCCCACCAGGGCAGATGGTGGAATTGGAATTCAATAAAAATCTGGAATTAAGTCTAATGATCTCTATGAAACCATTACCGATTGTTGTTAAAAACCCATCTGGTTCACTAATGCCCTTTAGGGAAGGAAATCTGTCATCCTTACCTGGTCTGGCCTTCATGTGACACCAGATCCACAGCAATGTGTTTGACTCTTAAATGCCCTCAGGGATGGGCAATAAATTCTGGCCCAGCCAGTGACGCCCATATTCCATGATCGAATAAAGAAAGAAAATGTGGGATCTTATCAAAAGCCTTGCTGTCGTCCAAGTAGACTTTGTCAAATGCATTGTCCTCATCTACACACCAGGTTACCTTTTGAAAAATTCAATCAAGTTGGTCAGACATGATATGCCCTCAACAAAACCGTATTGACTGTTCTTGTTTTATACCTGCCTCTCCAAATGCAGATTAATTCTGTCTCTCAGAATTGCTTCGAATAGTTAGACTGACTGGCCTGTAGTTTCCGAGTTAAGCCCTTCCTCCCTTCTTGAATAATGGCACCACATTAACACTCCTCTGGCACCTCTTCTGCAGAGGAATAAAAAATTAATGCCAGAGCTCCTGTAACTTTTCCCCCTTGTCTCACTCAACAGCTTGGGATACATTTCATCCAACCCTGGAGATATATTGGGTGTGATTCTTCCAAAACAATTCCTAAGTTAATTTGTGGCGGATTTTTCAGGCAGTTTCCCGCCGGCTCGGCTCTGTTGGTGAGTTCTCCGCCGCTATTCAATGACACTTAGTCACCTTTTTGTGCCCCGGGGAATTTCTTATGAGTTTAGCCCACACTTAGAATTTGTTTTAGCACTGGGGAGCTGAACGCCGAGATCGGGCCGCCATTTTGAAAGGGTACCCCGATCTCTAAGTGAGGTGTGGGTCACCCACACCCCCACCGATGGGCAATGTCACCCTCCACACAAATGGACACTACCCACACCCCTCAAGTGAAAACACCCCCGACCCTTGGCAGTGCCACCTTGGCACTCAGGCACCCTTCCACTGCCACCCAGGCAGTGCTCCTGCCAGCTTAGTGTGCCATCTGAGCACCTTGGCAGTGCCAAAGTGCCATTTGCTTGGGAGCCCCCCCCCTCTCCCCCGGGTGCCATTCCACCTTGTCCACGTGTGTGTGGCCCATCACTGATCGGCGCCCGGCTGCAGCCTCCCTGGGAAGGTCGGGAGTCGAGGGAGGCTGGTGGATACACCGAGGGAGAATTCGGAATGTTCAATTCACCGAACAAGCACGTATTTCGGGACTTGTGGGTGAAAACGGGAGCACCCGGAGGAAATCCAACGCAGACACAAGGAGAATGTGCAGACTGCTTACAGACAGTGACCCAAGGTGGGAATCAAACCTGGGACCCTGGCGCTGTGAAACAACAGTGCTAACCACTGTGCTACCGTGCCGCCCATAGTGGGAATCATGAATCAAGTGCAGTGGGAAACCGGTGATGTGCTGGCGACGGCAGACCCGATTCTGGAAGATTCCGCAGGCCAAGTAGCGTTGCATAATAATCAATGAGGTCCCATGCACATTTGTCCAAGGGGTGAGTGGCTGAGCATACTGCTCTTTCTGCTAGCCCGTTTGACTGTGAGTGGAGGGGACTGCTTGTGATGTGCTCAAAGTCCCAGGTGTGTGCAAAATTCTGTAACTCTGCAGAGACGCATTGTCGAGCATTGTCTGTCATGATTCTCTGCGGGATGCAAAATATTTCTTGAGGTTGATGATCACCGAACTGCTGATTGCGTTTGGAAGGTAGTAGAGTTTGAACCACTCGGAATATGAGTCAATGAGGCCCAAATGCTGTTTGTCATTCCACTGAAAAATATCAGCTGCTGTGAAAGCCCACAGGATGTCTGGGACCTCATGCAGATGTAGCAGTTCCTTTGCTTGGTGCGGCTTTAGTGCATTACAAGGTTAGCATCTTGAGACTTCCTTGTCTATATCAGAGAACATAGGGGGCCAGTGCAGTGATTCCTTGGTCTTAGCTTTGGTTGCTTCCAACGCAGGGTGCCCTTGATGCAGCTGTTGGGTGTTCGGTGTCATCAACGGGGTCTCGGTCTTCCAACGGGAGATGGACCAAATGGTTGACCGGTACGGGCTGCGGGCCACTTTCCCGTACCTGGACAACATCACCATCTGCGGCCACGTCCAGCAGGACCACAACGCTAACCTTTCCAAATTTCTCCACACCGCCACACTCCTCAACCTAACTTACAACAAGAAGTGTGTGTTCAGCATGAGCCGATTAGCCATCCTCGGCTATGTGGTTCAGAACGGAGTTCGAGGGCCCGACCCCAATCGCATGCACCCCCTCATGGAACTCCCCCCTGCCCCACTGCACCAAGGCCCTCAAACGATGCCTGGGGTTCTTTTCGTATACTGCCCAGTGGGTCCCAAACTATGCGGACAAGGCCCGCCCACTCATTCAATCCACCATTTTCCCACTGACAGCCGAGGCTCACCAGGCCTTCAACCGTGTCAAGGCCAAAATCGCCAAGGCCGCGAGGCACGCGGTCGACGAGACGCTTCCCTTCCAAGTTGAGAGCGATGCATCAGACGTCGCTCTGGCCGCCACCCTCAACCAGGCAGGCAGGCCCGTGGCATTCTTTTCCCGCACCCTCCATGCCTCCGAAATTCGGCACTCCTCCGTCGAAAAGGAGGCCCAAGCGATCGTTGAAGCTGTGCGACATTGGAGGCATTATCTGGCCGGCAGGAGATTCACTCTCCTCACTGAGCAACGGTCAGTTGCCTTCATGTTTAACAACACACAGCGGGGTAAGATCAAAAATGATAAAATCTTGAGGTGGAGGATCGAGCTCTCCACCACAATTACGAGATTTTGTATCTCCCCGGTAAACTCAGTGAGCCCTCCGATGCCCTGTCCCGAGGTACATGTGCCAGCACACAAGTGGACCGACTCCGGACCATGCACGACGATCTCTGTCACCCAGGAGTCACCCGCTTTTACCACTTCATTAAGGCCCGCAATCTGCCCTACTCCATCGAGGAAGTCAGGGCTATCACTAGAGACTGCCAAGTCTGCGCGGAGTGTAAACCGCACTTCTACCGGCCAGACCATGCGTGCCTGGTGAAGGCCTCCCACCCCTTTGAATGCCTCAGCGTGGGCTTCAAAGGGCCCCTCCCCACCACCGACCCATATGACATCTGCCAACATCATCATAGCCCTCAACACCATCTTCGCTCTGTTCGGTTTTGCCGCCTACGTCCATAGCGACCGGGGTCCTCATTTATGAGCGATGAACTGCGGCAGTACCTGCTCAACAGGGTCATTGCCTCGAGCAGGACGACCAGCTACAACCCCAGGGGAAACGGGCAGGTGGAGCGGGAGAATGGGACGGTCTGGGGGCCGTCGAGCTGGCCCTATGGTCCAGAAATCTCCTGGCCTCCCGCTGGCAGGAGGTCCTCCCCGACGCACATCACTCCATTTGTTCGTTCCTGTGCACGGTGACTAACTATGCTAAAGTCAATATTTTCCCGCTTCTGTAGTAGAAAGATTCAACACACTTGTTAAGACAGAATAACAAAGCTTTATTTTCAAACAGACTGCATGCAGTACTGGCTGAAACTTGAAGTCAGAGAGCAGTCAACAAAACTGCTGAGTCTTTTGCAAGTTCTGCACTTTCGCAGAGAATTAGCTCAATATTTATACATTATCATTATCAAGATTGCGTGACAACAGTATAGTCAGGAATTTGATCGGAAATACAAACGGAAGCACAGAACAGACCTTTTTTGGTCACATCACTCATACCATTATCTTGTCCTTGGAGGGAACATTGAAAGGTCGGAAAAGAATTATTTCTTCCTGAACTTATCTTGTTTAATTCCTACGGCCCTGGGTTATGACGAGTTAGTTTTATCAGGAGTTGCTGAGGTCCGGTGTTTTGGAATGGCTCGACCTTCGCTGATCTTTTCAGACTTCAAGTTATGCAAAGTTGGCCTTATCAGTCTTACAGTCTGAAATGGTTAGGGCAGCATTTCTTACAGGGGTCTGGTGAACTGTGAGCATTCTTTGCATGGGCCTGGTGAGCTGGAATGAGTAGTTTCAGCCTTTCTTACATTGTATCAATCATTTTGACCAGTCTTCCCATTGACCAGTTTTCCCATCATGCCATTACTTAATTCGTACCATATCACAACTAAACCCCCCATGAATGTCTCTTCGCCTTCCCCAGGAAGTCCACCTCTGGGGTTTCGCTCCTAACGTGGCTGGCAGCTCCAGGACCCGTTCTCCTCTGCAAGCACGTGCGGCTCCACAAGGTGGACCCGTTGGTTGAGAGGGTACAGCTACTCCACGCAAACCCGCAGTACGCCTACGTATCGTACCCCGATGGCCGCCAAGACACAGTCTCCCTCAGGGATCTGGCACCAGCTGGGCCCCCCCCTCCCCCGGCGCACCCCACCGCAGCCCCCGCTCCAGGACAATCCGTCCTCCCGTTGCTCCCACCTGGGGATGAAGAGGATTTCGACATGCTCCCGGAGTCACCGAAGACCAAGCTGACGCCTGAGTTGCCACCAGCACTGCAGCGCTCTCAACGACAGATCAAGGTGCCTGATCATCTAAATTTGTAACCTTCTCTGTAATTTTAAAACCAATCTGTATGTATATAGTTTTCCACCCCCCCCCCCCCCCCCCCGCTGGACTCATTTTTAACAGGGGGTGAATGTGATAGACACCACTGTTGTATTATATAGTATATATAGGTATTACGGTAAGGCCCCTGTACTAGATCCCTGATACTAGAGGGGGTAGATCCCTGCCTGCTGGCTCCGCCCAGTAGGAGGTGTATAAATGTGTGTGCTCTCCGAACAGCAGCCATTTTGTCAGCTGCTGTAGGAGGCCACACATCTCTGTGTAATAAAGCCTCGATTACATTCTACTCTTGTCTCGTCTTGATTGATAGTGCATCAACCTGTTCCACATTCGTCTTGGGTGATGTGGTCTGAGTAATGCTTTGTTCAGATGTATTGGGTTGATTCTGACCCTGCCATCCTCTTTTACTGCAGCTCCCATTGCTGAGGCACATTCCATGGTCCCCTCTACTGGGGTGATTACATCCAACGCTATCATGCGATGCAGCTCATCGATGACTTTTTGCCTCATAGCCATTGGTACTTTTCTTGGAGCACAACCGGCCAGTAGAAGCAAGTCATTTAAACGTATGTGAACTGATAGTTTGATGATGACCCGGCAGTCGCTGTACAATGTCACTTCTAGGGCTTCAAGTTGTAGGGCATGCAGTCATGGGACAAGTTGAATAAGCCCTAATGTGATGCTACCTCAAAGTCCTAACAGTATCTTTACATTCTGATTCACGATGTGGAAATCAAGTTTCCTTGTGCATAACGAAGGGTAGCTGCACGCTCAGTAGCGATTTTCTGTCCCCCCATAAGCAACAAAGTCAGACTATCTATCTCTCAGATAGTACATTGCACTTCACCCCAGTGTCGCTCTTATCTCTAAGTCTGTCGTTACTGGAGAATAAAATATTGCCCTTTTCCATAGTCAATTCGATACTTTTGCAGTGCAATGAAGATGTCGGTGTTAATGTTGTTGCTGCTACTTTTGTGACCATACGACTTGGTTTGACTTGTAATTCATTGCGATTACTAACACGCCTAGTCCTTGGAGATCGATTAGCAGCCGTGCTGTTGTTGACAGAAAAGAGCTGTTGTTGCTAGGACCTACAGCATTTGGCAAATGTGGTTCCACTTGCCACATCGATTTTTTTTTTGCCAAAGCAACACATGGTACTCTGATTGGGGGGTGCTGGCCTCTGCAGTTTGTGCAGGGCACCCACTGCACTGCAAAAACATAATTGTCCCACCCAAACAATGCCGTTTCCAGCCTAAATTCTCTGCTTGACGTCTCGGACTGTTTGCTGAGCAAGCACAATTACCCTGCAGACTGTAATGTTAAATATTTTTGTCGCAAAACTTGTTTTCAGACCACATCACCGCTTATCCCACAAACCAACTGACCCCCAACAAACTCATCTGTAAAATGTCCAAACGTGCATTCTGCCGCTACAATTTTGAAATTGGCAACATAAGATTGAATAGACTCATGGCTTTTCTGGTAAGAGGAATGAAAAATATTGCGATCGAGAATGAGATTTTTAACCGGAAGGCACATAGCCTTGAAAATGTTCAGAATTATCTAAAAGTCTTCTTTCTCGTTGTCGTATTGGAACTTCTGCTATCGCTTTGGGACCCTAAATTAGGCAACACGTACGCCTGTCACCTTTTTTGCTTTGTTGTAAAGCTCTGCGCTGCAGAATGTGAACCACTCCAACTTCTCCCTGTTGTTTGTCAGGCTTTCATCGAAGATTAATCAGTCAGTAGTTCAAAGTCCTTGCGCCACGCTGCCAGCCCTATCACCATGTCTATTTCTGTGGTTCGCTGTAACACTGATTGCAACAAGGACTGTAATAAAAGTAAGTTTATACAACTAACTCTGCAGCTGTAAGAAACATTTGTCTCAGGGAACTCTGACATGCTCATGCCAGGTAACGGTAGATATGACCGCATCATCACGTAATCACGTGACAACCTGGTCTACATAAGTGATTGAACATATTGGAGATCTGCACTGCAGTGGAAGACAGGAGACCCCACTGGCAGAAGGAAATCTCAGAGAGAGACAAAATCATAGAATTGGTACAGCCCAAACCCGATTTATCATCAGGCGAAGAATCCACATTCTGTAACCAATTAGTTTTCCTGCAACCAGTTTAGAATTGTGGTTGTGGCTGGACAGCTGGTTGATGCGGAACAAGGCCAACAAGTGGATTCTGTCCCCATACCGGCTAAGGTTGTTCATGAAGGCCCCACCTTCTCAACCTTGCCTCCCGCCTGAGGCATGGTGATCCTCAGGTTAAATCATCACCACTCTGCTCACCCCCTCAAAGGGCAAAGCAGTCTATGGTCATCTGGGATTATAGCAACTTGCCTTTACTTACTTAGTCGTGGGTACAAATAAAATAACCCTTTAAAGCATAATCTTTTGAGTGAGTCAATTCTTTCTCAAGTAATTTGTGGGTGGGAAGAAGTATAAGTGTTTCATAAAAGATAGAAACTCCTACAACAAACCCATTCAACCGATCCACTACCATAAACATTAACTCCCTCCGCCACCTGAGCATAGTGGCAGTAGTATGTACCTTAAACAAAATGCACCACAGTAACCCGCCAAGGATCCTTCACCAGTACCTTCCAAACCAATGTCATCTACCACACAGAAATGCTGTAAGGGCCCTTCCTCTAGATTCCCTTATTTCCCATTTCTTTTACTTTGTGGTTATCATTTTGATCCAGGGCTGTTTAATGGATATATACCTTTAAGTGGAACAGAGGAAGTGAGGAACTCAAAAGTTGCAAAATGGTGAACTGTGCTATGGAGGTTTAGCTTCTGAAGAGAAAAAACTCAAGACTTTTTGGCACCTGAGAGATGAGAGGGACTCGGTTCGATTGGCTGGCTGGTAGCCAATGACCACAGGCCGTATTCTGCCTGGCGACAGGAGGTGATTTGGTCCTAAATGAGTGGGATAGTTTTCAGAGAATCAAGGAAACAGCAGTCAGATCCTGGATGCTGAGTGGAGCAGCTGTAAATGTCTGCCTGTCTCTCTCTCTATTCTGCTCTGTCCAGAAATACTGCTTATCTGCTGTTTTCCTGAACACGCAGAGAAGTCTTGAGGCCTGGATAAATCACAGTGAAAAACTATTACAGAATGAAGACAAAAAAACTGAAGGCCTAGATTGAAGAAATGTGTACTGGAAGATGTCCATCTGAAATAAAGTCTCTTATTTTACTTTCATTATTATTTTACACCACACTTCCCCTTCTGTGTTGGTCTGTCGTGTGTGTGTAGAGGGTGGGGTGAGTAAAAGAGGGGAAGGGGGGTTAGGAAATAGATAAGTTCACTGGTTGTATTTGCTGCATATTTAAATATAGTTATTGTTATTAATGAAAATTAACTGTGTTTAAATTTACAAACCTCTTTATTGGGCAGCCAGAGACGAAAGTCTTTGGGTATTTTCTAATAAGCAAGTGGGTCAAGTGGGGCTGGAATTGACCGCGCAGTAGCCCAAGGTGTTGTAAAAATGCAAGGACAGCAGACGTATGGGAACACCACCATAAGTTCTCCTTCAAACCAGCACCACCCTGACTTGGAAATATATCGTCGTTCTAACACTGTTGCTGGTCTAAGATCTTGGAGTTCCTTCATTAACAGCACAGTGGCTGTACCTACACTACATGAACTGCAGCCGTTCAAGAGGCAGCTCACCAGGACCTTCTTAAAAAGAATTGGGAACAGACAACAAATGTTGACATTGCCACCAATGCCCATATCCCATGAATAACTATAAAATATGATTGTATATGTAATACATTTTTGTTAAATAGGAAATGTGATAGCTTTGTGGGAATATGAATAGCTATTGTTATATCATCTTATGAAATCAAACAGCAATTTTTCTCTCTTCCCCTCTGCATTGTCTATTGTAGATCATTCACAAACCAATTGTCCTCAACAGTAAAAGGATCATGAATTTGATTGAATTTAAGCCATTATATATTCCACAAGGCAGCTGTTGCACCCAATTGCACTTTAATTGAGTGAGAATCAGAATGGATTCATGTAAGCTTTGCTTGCCTCCATAACTATCCTCTGTTGAACACTGGACTGGATTTTCATAGAGTGGCAGTGGCAGGCTTGGAAGCAGACTTGCTGGTATTTGTACGCGCCTGGTCAGCATGTCAGTATGTTCCTGACTTTAGCACATCGGAGAGGCAGACAGATTGGGGAAAACGGCCAATTAAAGGACCTTTTAAAGATGCTCTTCTAACACCATAATGAATTTTCAATTTCAGCCTAACGTCCCTTGTTGAGGCTGAATCCTGGGCGATGGGTGGAGGCAGCTTCTTATTGGGGGGGGGGGGGAGGTGGCGTCAGCTATGTCTAGACTAGCTCCTCCCTCCACTGCAGCCTGGATTGCCCAAGGCCCCAGCAGTGGCTGCAGGTTCCCCTCCCTAATGATTTGGCAGCTCTGGTCACTTTTTTGGAAAATTGAAAGGTGTTCAGAGAATGTCTCCATCTTGCGACGCCCTCCTGTTTCACTTCAACATTAACAGCACCCACCTCTTCTTGTGGTGGACAGCCTACAATGGCCAACAAACTTGAGACCCTGCCCGCTGGATGGAGCTCCCAGTGGTGGCCACTTAACTGGACATTCATCTCCTCCGAAACCTACCATTGGGGACATGGTTGTATAGTTGTAATCTAATGTGATTCAATGGCCCAGGCTGAAGTTCTCGGGACATGGGTTTGAATCCCGCAGCTGATGGAAGCTAAATTCAATTGATGAATCTGGTACATTAAGCTAGTGGGCAGCATGGTAGCATAGTGGTTAGCACAATTGCTTCACAGCTTCAGGGTCCCAGGTTCGATTCCCGGCTGGGTCACTGTCTGTGCGGAGTCTGCACGTTCTCCCCATGTCTGCAAGGGTTTCCTCCGGGTGCTCCGGTTTCCTCCCACCGTCCAAAGATGTGCGGGTTAGGTGGATTGGACATGCTAAATTGCCTTTAGTGTCCAGAAAATGTTAAATTGGGGTTACTGGGTTACAGGGATAGGGTAGATACGTGGGCTTCAGTAGCGTGCTCTTTGTAAGGGCTGGTGCAGACTCGATGGGCCGAATGGCCTCCTTTTGCACTGTAAATTCTATGATAGTCTTAGTAATGGTCACCATGGCAACTATCATAAAAACCCTCCAAAATCTCCCTCTGGGTTCTGCTGCAAATAATTCTGGATTCCATTTGGGAATGGGAGCCAGGACTGAAAGTTTTAGCAGGATCATATTGTGGAATTGCTTCTGTTCAAGCCTTGTTCAGCAGTGCTCCAGAATCCACCCTTTTATATCACTGGTAGGTCTCAAATGACTGCTGGCAACAAGGAAGCAGTGGGATAAAATTGTACACAAGCAGTTGTTTAAAATCATGGCTTGAACTTTGTACATGCATGATGTACTGTCAATTACCACGAGACGAGAATGGTGAAACAATCGAGGCTTTATTGCACAAGATGTTGTGCCTCCTGCAGCTGGAACCAGAATGGGAGCAGCGCAGGAGAGCATACACTTTTATACGCCGCCTGCTGGGCAGAGCCAGCAGGCAGGGATTTACCATCGTACCTACAATATTAGGGCAGTGCCGTAATACATACAATATTCCACTAGTGGGGTCTACCACATTCACCCCCTGTTAAAAAAAGTCCGTCGGGGGTGACGAGAACATTACAAATTAAGTCTGTCGGAGGCTTTGATCCTCCGCCACGATCGCCTCAGTCCTGGAGGTGATGTCCTCATATTTGTCACCCCTGAGTGGATCAAGTGGGAGGATGGATCCCGCTGGGGTGGGGGCTGCGATGAGGTTCGCTGGTGGGAGGGTGGGTGGCGCCGGGGTGGATGAGGCAACCGGGGGGGGGGGGGGGGGCGGTGTCTGGTCGGGGATTCGGGGGTCGTGGGTGGGGACCCAGCGGGTGCCAGGTCCCAGAGGGAGACTGTGTCTTGGCGCCCGTCGGGGTGTGCCACGTAGGCGTACTGCGGGATTGCATGTAGGAGGTAGACTTTCTCAACCAAGCGGTCCGATTTATGGCTCCGCACATGCTTCCGGAGGAGGACGGGTCCAGGAACTGTCAGCCATGTTGGGAGCGAGACCCCAGAGGTGGACTTCCTGGGGAAGGCAAACACACGTTCGTGAGGGGTCTCATTAGTGGCGGTGCAGAGGAGCGACCGGATGGAGTGGAGTGCATCAGAGAGGACCTCCTGTCAGCGGGAGACCGGGAGATTTTTAGACTGCAGGGCCCGCAGGATGGCCTTCCAGACCGTCCCGTTCTCCCTCTCCACCTGCCCGTTTCCCCGGGGATTGTAGCTTGTCGTCCTGCTCGAGGCGATGCCCTTACTGAGCAGGAACTGATGCAGCTCATCGCTGTGGATGTAGGTGGGGAAACCGAACAGAGTGAAGATGCTGTGCAGGGATTTCATTACCATGGCAGAAGTCATGTCAGCACACGGGATGGCGAAAGGGAACTGGGAGTACTCGTCAATTACGTTGAGGAAGTACACGTTGCGGTCGGTGGAGGGGAAGGGCCCTTTGAAGTCCATGCTGAGGCGTTCAAATTGGCGGGAGGCCTTCACCAGATGCACTCTCTCTGGCCGGTAGAAGTGCAGCTTGCACTCTGCGCAGACTTGGCAGTCTCTAGTGACGGTCCTGACCTCCTCAATGGAGTAGGGCAGGTTGCGGGCCTTGACAAAATGGAAGAACCGGGTGACCCTTGGGTGGCAGAGGTCATAGTGGAGAACCCGGAGTCGGTCCACTTGTGCGCTGGCACATGTAACGAGGGATAGGGCATCAGGGGGCTCGTTGAGCTTCCCCGGGCAATACAAGATCTCATAGTTATAGGTGGAGAGCTCGATCTTCCACCTCAAGATCTTGTCATTTTTGATCTTGCCCCACTGTGTATTATTAAACATGAAGGCAACCGACCATTGGTCAGTGAGGAGAGTGAATCTCCTGCCGGCCAGGTAATGCCTCCAATGTCGCACAACTTCCACAATGGCTTGGGCCTCCTTTTCGACAGAGGAGTGCCGAATTTCGGAGGCATGGAGGGTGCGGGAAAAGAAGGCCATGGGTCTGCCTGCCTGGTTGAGGGTGGCGGCTAGAGCTACATCCGATGCATCGCTCTCCACCTGAAAGGGGAGGGACCCGTCGACCGCGTGCATCGTGGCCTTGGCGATTTCCGCCTTGATGTGGTTGAAGGCCTGGCGGGCCTCAGCCGTCAGGGGAAAAACTGTGGACTTGTTGAGTGGGCGGGCCTTGTCCGCATAATTATGGACCCACTGGGCGTAATACGAGAAAAACCCCAGGCATCGTTTCAGGGCCTTGGGGGAGGGGGAGTTCCAGGAGGGGGCGCATGCAGTCAGGGTCGGGCCCAAGGACTCCATTTTCCACTACGTAGCCAAGGATAGCTAAGCGGTTGGTGCGGAACACGCATTTCTCCTTATTGTATGTGAGATTAAGGAGTTTTGTGCTCTGGAGGAATTTTTGTAGCTTTGCGTCGTGGTCCTGCTGATCGTGGCCGCAGATGGTGACATTATCTAGGTACGGGAAGGTGGCCCGCAGCCCGTACTGGTCAACCATTCGGTCCATCTCTCGCTGGAAGACCGAGACCCCATTTGTGACGCCGAAGGGAACTCTGAGGAAGTGATAGGGGCGGCCATCTGCTTCAAACGCAGTGTATTGGCAGTCCTCCGGGCGGATGGGGAGCTGGTGGTAGGCGGATTTCAAGTCAACTGTAGAGAAGACTCGATACTGCGCAATCTGATTGACCATGTCAGATATGCGTGGGGGGGGTACGCGTCGAGCTGCGTATACCGGTTGATGGTCTGACTGTAGTCAATGACCATCCTGTGCTTCTCCCCAGTCTTCACCACCACTACTTGAGCTCTCCAGGGGCTGTTGCTGGCCTCAATGATCCCCTCCCGCAGAAGCCGTTGGACATCCAACCTGATAAAGGTCCTGTCCTGGGCACTGTACCGTCTGCTCCTAGTCACGACGGGTTTGCAGTCCGGGGTGAGGTTCGCAAACAGAGAAGGTGGATCGACCTTAAGGGTCGAGCGGGCGCAGACGGTAGGGGGGGGGCAGGGGTCCGCCAAATTTCAAAGTAAGGCTTTGGTGATGGCATTGAAAATCCAGGCCGAGTAACAGGGCAGCGCAGAGGTGGGGGAGGACGTAGCGCCTGAAGTTGCTGAACTCTACGCCCTGAATGGTGAGGGTCGCGATACAGTACCCCCGGATTTCAAAGGAATGGGATCCGGAGGCCAAGGAGATTTTCTGGGTGGCGGGGTGTACCGGGAGGGAGCAGCGCCTTACCATAGTGGGGTGGATGAAACTCTCTGTGCTCCCGGAGTCAAGGAGGCAGGTCGCCTCGTGCCCGTTGATCTTCACCGTCGTCGTAGCGGTCGCGAGGTTGCGGAGCCGCGACTGATCCAGGGTGATGGAGGCGAGCTGCGGAATATGTTTGGATTTCCCGGACTGATCAGCTGTGGTGGAGGTAGCAATAGGCGGCGAATGGCCAGACGAGCCGGGGTTCTGAGGCGCGGTCCAAAATGGCGCCAAAGATGGCGGCGCCCACGGGGCGCACATGGCGGGCGGCATCAAAGATGGCGGTGCTCACGGGCCGCACGTGGCTTGCGGTGGGGAAGATGTCAGCCCCCACGGGCCGCACGTAGCTTGCGGAGGAGAAGATGGCGACGCCCCCTGGGTCGCACGTTGTGGGTGTAGAAATGCTGGGCCTGGAAACAGCGGCGACCGACTGGGCCTGGCAAACAGAAATGAAGTGTCCTTTCTTCCCACACCCGTTGCAAGTCACGCTCCGCACCGGGCAGCGCTTCCTTGGGTGTTTGCTTTGTCCACAAAAATAACACTTGGGCCCCCCCAGAGTTGGCTGGCTGCCGCGCAGCGCAGGCTTGCGGTGAGCTGGAATCGGCAGCTGGTCGGGCCCACGATGCCCACGAGGCTGCCGCGCGGTCGGGGGTGTAGGACTCCAGGTTACGGGAGGCCACTTCTAGTGAATTTGAAAGCTGCCTAGTCTCCGCAAGATCGAGCTTACCCCCTTCCAGTAGTCATGCCCGTGACATAAGTGTCTCTGATTTTAAGTTCGGTGTGTTGGACTGCCGAAACTGCCTGGCAGTCACAGGTCCGACCGAGGATCTGTAGGGCCCGCAAGAAATCATCCAGAGTCTCCCCTGGGAATTGCCGTCTTGTGGCCAGGAGGTGCCTGGCGTACTTGGTTCACCGGTTTAACGTAATGTCCCTTTAGGAACGTCATCGCTTCTGCGTAGGTGGGCGCATCCTGGATGAGGGGGAAAATTTCAGGGCTCACCCGCGAATAGAGGACTTGGAGCTTCTGTGAGTCCGAGGGTTCTTCAGTGGCTGCTCTGAGGTAGCCTTCGAAGCAGGCTAGCTAATGGTCGAAGGTAGACGTGGCGTTGGCTGCGTGAGGGCTCAGCTGCAGGCGATCAGGCTTAATTAGGAGATCCATCTTTTAAAATCTTGTGCAATAAATTGATGTACCGTCAATTACCACGAGACTAGAATGGTGGAACAATCGAGGCTTTATTGCACAAGATGTTGTGCCTCCAGCTGCTGGAACCAGAATGGAATCTGCGCAGGAAAGCATACACTTTTATACGCCGCCTGCTGGGCGGAGCCAGCAGGCTGGGATTTACCGTCGTACCTGTAATATACGGGCAGTGCCGTAATACATACAATATACCACTAGTGGTGTCCACCACAATGCAGAAACTCCTCTTTGTGTAATTCTGTAGCTCTTTTATCACATATCCAACCAAGTGCCACTACAGAAAACACGCTGACCATTTCGAACAATAAGTTTTGCAAACCACAACTAGGTTCCCCAGCTGGGGAGGAAGCAGGTTAGCAATGTGAAAACTGCATTGTTGGCTTTTGTGGATGGGCTGAGGCCCTCCCTTCAATTTTTAAAAAATGGCAATCTCTGACATCACTTCTTCAATACAGGTGCCAAGTGAGATCAGTCTGACAGGAAGATTTCACTTCAAGATAATCATGTTGTATACGACCAATTTCCAGAATTCATTAACAGTCAGAATCGCGACATATACTATAACTCAAACTCACTCAATGCCATTAATCCATTTTGTTCCCGACTTTCACTTTGTACTGTCACTCTCCATGGATGCCAGAGTTTTAAAAAACACATAGCCATCTGTACCTGTTTTTATTTACACATCCACACGCACCAACGAAAATACATTTTAATTATTTTCAATTTGGCTTGGATACATGAGGTAGTAGCAGTAGGAGGTAAGATGAATGGCATGTGGTACCAGCAGGAACCATATGTGAATCTTTCAGTGGTAAATCCCATTTGAATTTACAGCCAAGATTACGGTAAATGAGCACTGTCATGATATCCAGATCAGCATATCATGGTGCAATCAAGAACCTATCCATCTGTCTCGATACAACCCAGGGCCCATTCTAGCCTGCATAGCTAAGTATCACACTGGGATGGAATACAATTAGAATAAACATACTGTTAAAGTTGTGCTTGTCGTGTTGGGTGTTCTGATGCACAAATGATCCAACACGGCTGTAGATGGTACAACTCTGTTTTATTGTCTAATCAACGGTAACAACTAACTTGGGTACGTGCTTCACCAGCTAACCTGTGGACCCAGCCCTATCACTATCTTAGTGAGGCACTCAGCACATGGTCTATGTCTGAGTGGCACGCTGTGAGCTCTGTGCTCTGAGCTATCTCCTGGTAGAAAGAGCGGGAACTGTGGTGTTCCGGGTTTTATAGTGCGTGTGCTCTCACTGGTGATTGGCTGATGGACAGGCAGTTGGACCAACCAGCACACACATAACATCGCAGCCACCTAACCTGCACATCTTTGGACGCTGAGGGACAATTTAGCATGGCCAATCTACATAAACTGCACTTCTTTGGACTGTGGGGGGGAAACTGGAGCACCCAAAGGAAATCCAGGCAGACAGGGGGAGAACATGCAAACTCCACACAGTCAGCCAAGGCCAGAATTGAATCCGGGTCCCAGGCACTGTGAGGCAGGAGGAAGACCTAGTATAAAAAGCACCAGATGTTGAAATAGTGAATTTTGGGCTCTAATCTTATCTCAGGTTTTGAACAACTGTTGTTAACCATTCAAGCTTTGCTCTTTTAGATTTTGATGTTATGTGAAACACTTAACTACATTACTTCTAGGTGTCCATAATTTATTGTATCCGTACACATAATTAGCCAGTTAAAAAAATATATATGATCCAGATTCCTTTTTTCTACTTTCTCGTTTCATTTTTTGTTTAATTAATAATGCAATGTGGTATTTGTTTTGATTTTCACAATTCTGGTTAGAATTATTTATTTGACTGTTGATTTATATCACCATCTAGAGGTTCTACATGGAATTAGAGCAAATTATCATTCTGTTGTGCGTTTGATTAAAATTTTCAATGAGTTACAAGCACAGTGTTTATTCACTTCTGAGAGCAATCACATTAAGCCCACTCAAATTTTTAATTAGATTTTTTAAAAATCGGTTCAGTGCTGGTTTTATGTGTGATGCAAGCCAATTTTCATATAATTCAGCAAGAAAACTTGATCACATTATGAAGAGGAGCAGTAATTTTCAATTTTAGTAAGCAAGGTGTGAAATATCTACTGGCACATCATAAATCGAAAGCAGTAAGAATGAACAATTCTGGAATGCAGACTTATGTCAAGCTGCATGACAAACTAACCATGGACTTCCATTATCAGTGCTGAATGCCATCATTGCAAAGTTGCACAAACGTGGTGCTTGAATACAGTTCCATAACAAAGATAGCACAACAAATTCTTCTGGAAAATACAGAATACGCCAAGCTGGCAAAGGTGCCATTAATGTAACAATGATCGGCTTATTTCAGAATATTTGAAGATGGGCTTCGGAGGATGCAAGTTGCATCTATGACTGGCGTAAGGAAAATGCTAACAATGGATTAATTTGTACAACATTTTCTCAATTCGTCAGATTCAGTGAATTTGTTTGGACTGCAGACTATTGTTGTCGTGTGAATCATCCTGGGGTAACATGGACTGCAACTCGAAACAGTTGTACTTGAAAGTAGACTCCAAACTTTGGTGTTGGTTCAATACGCTTTATTGAACTTGTTAAGCAGTGCACACAGTTCGCTGTGGGTTTGACAATCTACTAATCTAAGCGTGCTTACTATAACTAACTAGACCAGACTAGCTCTGAGCCACGTTTCGAAGGTGCTAACTGATATATACACCCTGACTGTCACTCCAGTTGTCACCAGTGGAAAGAGGCAGAGTGTTGATGCCTCGTGTCTTTTTTTGTTTCCCTGTCCAGGTCAGAAAACGCTAGTACTGGAGCAGTGGTGAGCTTTGCTTTGAGCCGCTCTGCTTGATGTGTGGGTAGCCACTGGAATGCAGTGGACTTCTTAACCAGATGCCTGAGAGCCATGGTGTGTGAGGTCAAGTTGGGAATTAACCTTCCCAAGAAGTTCACCATTCCGAGGGAGCATAGTACCGCCTTCTTGTCTTCCGGTGCCTTCATGGTGTTAATGGCCTTGACCTTGTCCGAATCTGGTCGCACACCCTGCTGGGATATCTGGTCGCCCAAGAACTTGATGGTTGACATGCCAAAGGAGCACTTGGCCTTGTTCAGCTTGAGATTGTTTGCATGGACACGTCAAAAGATTTGTTTGAGACGAGATATGATTACATCATCTACGTAGACACGCACACCCTCAATGCCCTTCATCATCTACTTCATGATCCTGTGGAAGATTTCAGAGGCTGAGACAATGCCGAACGGCATACGGTTATAACAGTACCTGCCAAACGGTGTGCTGAACGTGCAGAGCTTCCTGCTGGACTCGTCCAGTTGTATCTGCCAGAAACCACGCGATGCATCTAGCTTTGTGAAGAATTTGGCGTGTGCCATCTCACTGGTCAGTTCCTCCCGCTTCAGGATCAGGTAATGTACCTGCATTATGTTCTGGTTAAGATCTTTGGGATCTGTGCATATCCGCAACTCTCCTGAGGGCTTCTTCACACAGACCATCGAGCTGTCCCAACCAGTCAGTTCAGTCACTTTGGAGATGATGCCCTGGTCTTGGAGCTCTTGTAGCTGTGCCTTTAAACGTTCGTTCAGAGGAGCCGGCACCCGGCGTGGTGCATGGATTACAGGCGTGGCATCAGGCCTGAGTAGGATCTTGTAGCAGTATGGCAGAGTACCCATTCCATCAAACACATCTGGATATTGAGCAAGGATGTCATCAATGACAGCCTGAAGATCCACATTGGAAGACAACATGGCATGGACTTGCTGTACGAGGTTGAGTAGCTTGCATGCAAGGGCACCAAGCAGGGATGCCTTATCAGGCTTGACGATTTCGAATCGCAGTGTGGCATTCATAGTCTTGTTGGACGAATAGATGACAAGATCCTAGTGCAGTTATGGCATTGCCATTATAATCGAGGAGCTGGCGGAAGAACTTTGGGTTGCTTTTTAATGCAATCAAAATCAGCTTGAGAGATGAGATTGGCAGAAGCACCAGTGTCCAGCTTTAATTGGATGCTGCATTAATTAACTTGTATGACAGCACGCCATTCGTCCGTGGAATCCACATTGAGGATAGATAGACATCTTGCTGAATCTGAAGAGGCATACTCACATGTAGTGATGATGCCCACACGATAGAGGGACTCCAGGCAGTCGTCCTCTGGATCCGTAGTGCTACCAGGATCAGAATCCAGTAAACCTTGCTGTACACATCGAACGTGCTTGCGTTGGAATTGGGATCGCAGGCCCTTGACTGGTGGTGCAATAATGTCCAGGCTACCCGCAATTTAAACATTGCCTGCCTTTTGCAGGGCATTGCCGCTTTAAATGGGCGATGCCGCAGTTCGGGCACGTCATGACGTTGACGCGTTACGCTCCGTGCATCGTCGCACATGCGCAGTGCGGTCAGCCGACATTCGCACCTGCACAGTTTGGTTTTTGGCCGCTTCGTTCTCCCGTTCGTGTTGCACATGCGTGGGCCCCCGGGAAAAGCGCGCAAAATGGCCGCTTTCATCAATACTGAGACACCGTATCCAGGCTGTGGTCTGTACACTTTCTGCCTCGTGGGAGGCAAGTTTTTTGTATTCTGCCGATTTGAAACGGGAGTACCGATTTCTCACATGCTCATGCACTATACACGTCTCGATTGCGACTGGCAGGTCATGTGCTTAATTTTGAGGAGTTGCTCCCGCAAGGAATCGGAGTGCACCCCAATCTCGATCTGATCTCTGATCATGGAATCAGCAGTTGCACCATAATTGCAGGACTGCGCTAATATACGGAGATGAGTTAGAAAGGATTGGAACGGTTCATCCTTATCCTGAAGGCGTTGCTGGAAGATATAGCGCTTGATAGACATCAATTCAGACAAGATGCTGAGAAGCAGTGAACCGCTGCTTTAATAAGCCAAATATGTGCTGACCTGTAGCTCCTCCCACACTGCAAGACTGCCCCAGATCAACAGGCTTAATACCGCCACAGCTGGGCGGAGCCACAGGCGGAGCCAACAGCAGCACCAATAATAACATTCCAACAGTGCAACTGCAACAACCAATAACAGAACAGCATTAACAATAAGTATATACAACAGTGGAGATAACAATACTAATAGAACAGTAGAACAATAGTGAACATATATACAACAGCCTTACGTAGCCATACGTGGCTCACCACAGCGCTCAAAGGTCTCGTTTGTTGCGACTTCACAGTGACTGTCGAACTTCTACAAAACGGTCTTGAATTTGGCCTTATCCTGGCCTTCGGTAAAATGAAGCGAGTTGAAAATCTGGATGGCTTGGTCCCCTGCAGTTGATAGGAGCAGCGTGATGTTTCTGGCATCGGACTCATCCTCGAGGTCAGAGGCCTCAATGTAGAGAAGGAACCTTTGCTTGAAGACCCGCCAGTTGGCACCGATTGCCGAAGATCCGTAGCTGTGGAGGGGCCTGGATCTTCCCCAAGCCGCTGGAAGGCACTTGCTGGTCGTCACGGAATCACTCGAGGTAAACCACTTAGAGATGGAAGACTACTGGCACCATGTCGTGCTAATCACCCTGGGGTAACACGGACTGCAACTGGATGCAGTTGTACTTGAACGTAGACTCCAAACTTTGGTGTTGGTTCAATCTGCTTTATTGAACTTGTTAAGCAGTGCACACAGTTCGCTGTGGGTTTGACACTCTACTAATCTAAGCGTGCTTAACTATAACTAACTAGACCAGACTAGCTCTGAGCCACGTGTAGAAGGTGCTAACTGATTTTTACACCCTGACTGTCACTCCAATTGTCACCAGTGGAAAGAGGCAGAGTGTTGATGCCTCGTGTCTTTTATAGTGGGAGACCACCTTCTAGTGTTCTGCCTGGTGATTGGTTGTGTTCTGTCCTGTGTGTTGATTGGCTGTACTGGGTGTCTGTCACTGTCTGTCTGTATCTCATTATGTGCATGAGTGCATATCATGACAATTCTTACATAGGAAAACAAAGTAACCATTTGATACACAGGAAATCTCACAAAAAGCAATGGGATGAATGACTATTTACTTATTTGGGCTTATTTTCTTTCAACGCAGTCAATGTCCAAGACGCAAAGACGAAAGTGCGTACACGGCCATCGCTTATCCAATGAGACAGGATTACCCCAATCCATATGGCGAAACATCGCTTGTGACGTATAATGGTTTTGAAAGGTTGAAATGAATCAACACCCCCGAAGAGGACAACCGCTGTTTCAACTTGTTTAAAGCCACATCCTGGGCCTTGCTCCAATCCCAAGGCTGGTGCTTCTTGAGGAGCAAGTAAAGATAGGCCAGGATGGTTCCCAGATTTGGAATGAATCGCCCATAGTAATTCAAGAAAAGTGAAGCTTGGTGGCGTCTCACAGGGCAGCGGCCATTTTGATGGCTCTCATTTTCACGTTGACCAGGTGCGGGCCATTTCGGTCCACCCAATACCCCAAATATACCACTTCTTTCACGTGAAACACGCACTTCGTGCGGCACAGGTGGACCCTATATTCTGAAAAACATTTAATCACCACAACGTGTGGTAAGTCGCACAGGATGTTCTCCGTGATATGCTGGATGACTGCGCACACAGAGGATACTCCGAACAGAAGCCGGGTGTATTCATTGCGTTCCTTGGGCGTATTGATCATGACGTACTTCCGTGGTGATTTATCAAACTCGAGCTGTCGATAAGCGTTGCTCTTGTACAATTTCATAAGCGTACAGCCACCGGCCAATGTAGTGTACAGATCCTCGATGCGGGGCAAAGGATAACGGTCCAACCATGTTCCCCGTCAATTTATTGTCACTGGAGAGGCGGAATGTCTTATCCGGCTTCATTATGGGTGCCACCAGTGTTACCCAATCGGCAAAGCGCACAGGCCTAATGATGCCCAAACACTCCAAACGATGAAGTTCAGTCTTAACTTTCTCCACTAAAGCGTAGAGAACCGGGCAGGCACGTAAATATCGGGGTTGGGCTTCCGGATCCACCTGGACTTTGGCCATAGCCCCTTTACTGGTTCCCAAGCCAGGCTGGAAAACGTCGGAGAACTTGCTCAGTGTGGTGAACCACTGTAATAGGAGATGTAAGGTAGGACCTGCACTACAGGTTCGCCGGTAGCTCCTGCCGGCTGGCTCCGCCCACAGAGAACTGTATAAATATGCATGACCTCCAGTGCCCTGCCATTTCACCAGCTGCAGCAGGAGGCCACGCATCTGACTGTAATAAAGCCACATTGTACCCAACTTTAGTCTTTGTGCAATTGATCATGCATCAATTTATTATAGTCAGATTTTCCACAGAATGGATATCCGAATTATGCCCGATCGCCTGCAGCTGGATCCGCACTCGCCTGACGCCAGGAAAGACTTTGCTCACTGGCTAGCATGTTTTGAGGCCTACATCAAGGCGGTGGACCCCGCGCCAACAGAGGCTCAGAAGATAAACGTCCTGTATTCCAGACTGAGCTCCAGCGTGTTCCCGTTGATCCAAGACGCCACGAATTACACAAAAGCAATGGAATTCCTTAAGGAACACGACACGCAGAAGGCAAACACGCTCTTCGCCAGGCATGTACTCGCCACCCGCTTGCAACTACCTGGTGAGTCCATCGAAGACTTCTGGCGGGCCCTAATTCCGCTCGTCCGGGACTGTGACTGTCAGGCCGTTATGGCCACCGAACACTTGAATCTCCTCATGCGCGATGCCTTCGTGACGGGGATTGCGTCGGACCGCATCCGAGAACGATTACTGGAAGGGGCCACGGTCGAACTGGTGGAGACGTAAATCTTGGCGCTCTCCATGACGGTCGCATCCTGTAACGTACAATCGTACCCCTCCCGCCGCCCTGCCAACCCTTCTACTCCTTCCTACACCTACTGGGCCCCGCCGACGACCTCCTCAGCCGGGGCCCTGCCTTCCCAATACGCCTGCGCCGCAGGCCGATCCGTGCACCCTGGGGGTCCCCGCTGCTACTTCTGCGGTCAGCAGACGCACCCCCGCCAACACAGCCCGGCCCGCACTGCAGTTTGTAAAGGCTGCAGTAAAAAGGGCCACTTCACGGCTGTGTGCCCGCTATCACCCCCTCCCCCACGCCAGACGCACAATGGGAGCCGTCATCTTGTCCCCCTTCGGCCACGGGCGCCCCATGGGCGCCGCCTTCTTGTCCTGACCCCACAATGTACGCACCATGAGCGCCGCCATCTTGTCTTGACCCCACAATGTGCGCACCATGGGCGCTGCCATCTTGTCTCTCACAGGGTCTCCGGACATCCCGACATCGGAACCGCACACCCTCGCCACCCGAAGCATCCGATGGCTACCCGCAGCTCGCCTCGATGACGCTGGACCAATCTCGCCCGCACAACCTGGCCACCGCATCGACAACGGTTAAAATTAACGGCCACGTGACCTCGTGCCTGCTGGACCCTTGGAGCACCGAAAGCTTCGTTCACCAAGATACGGTAAGCGCTGCTCCCTCGCGGTCCACTCTGCCAATCAAAGTATCTCCCTCGCCTCTGGATCCCACTCCGTCCTGATCCGAGGCTTTTGTATAGTCACCCTCATGGTCCAGGGCGTAGAATTTAGTAACTTCCGCCTCTATGTCCTTCCTAATCTCTGCGCTGCACTCCTGTTGGACCTGGACTTCCAGTGCAACCTCCAGAGCCTCACCCTCAAATTCGGCGGGCCCTTACCCCCCTTACCGTTTGCGGCCTCGCGACCCTCAAGGTTGAACCCCCTCCCTTTTTGCCAATCTAACTGCGGATTGCAAGCCCGTTGCCACTAGGAGCAGGCGGTCCAGCACCCAGGACAAGACCTTCATCAGGTCCAAAGTCCAGCGGCTACTTAAGGAGGGAATTATCGAGGCCAGCAACAGCCCCTGGAGAGCCCAAGTGGTAGTGGTTAAAACTGGGGAGAAACACAGGATGGTCGTGGACTACAGCCAGACCATCAATCGGTACGCGCAGCTCGACGGGTACCCCCTCCCCCGAATATCTGATATGGTCAATCAGATTGCGCAGTACCGGTTCTTCTCAACAATTGACCTGAAATCCGCTTACCACCAGCTCCCCCTCCGGAAGTCGGAACGGCCATACACTGCCTTTGAGGCGGATGGTCGCCTCTACCACTTCCTTAGAGTCCCTTTCGGTGTCAAAAATGGGGTTTCAGTCTTCCAAAGAGAGATGGACCGAATGGTCGATCAGTACAGTTTGCGGGCCACCTTTCCGGACTTAGATAATGTCACCATCTGCGGCCATGACCAGCAGGACCACAATGCCAACCTCGATAAATTCCTCCACACTGCCACTCTTCTCAACCTGACATACAACAAAGAGAAGTGTGTTTTCAGCACGACCCGGGTAGCCATTCTCGGCTATATAGTCCAAAACGGACTTCTCGGGCTCGACCCCGACCGCATGCGCCCTCTCATGGAACTTCCCCTCCCCCACTGCCCCAAGACCCTCAAACGCTGCCTGGGGTTCTTTTCCTACTACGCTCAGTGGGTCCCAAACTATGCGGACAAGGCCCGCCCACCCATTCAGTCCACCCAATTCCCCCTCGCGGCCGAGGCACAACACGCTTTCACCCGCATCAGAGCAGACATTGCCAAGGCCAGGATGCGCGCAGTGGACGAGTCACTGCCTTTCCAAGTAGAAAGCGACGCTTCAGATGTCGCCCTTGCCGCCACTCTAAACCAGGTAGGCAGACCCGTGGCATTCTTTTCCCGCACCCTTCATGCCTCTGAAATTCGACACTCATCCGTTGAAAAGGAGGCCCAAGCTATCGTTGAAGCTGTCCTGCATTGGAGGCATTACCTGGCCGGTAAGAGATGCACTCTCCTTACGGACCAACGGTCGGTAGCCTTCATGGTCAAACACACACAGCGGGGCAAGATCAAAAATGATAAAATCTTGCGGTGGAGAATCGAGCTCTCCACCTATAATTACGAGATCTTGTATTGTCCCGGTAAACTTAACGAGCCCCCAGACGCCCTCTCCTGAGGTACATGTGCCAGCGCACAAGTGGACCAACTCCGGTCCCTACACGACAGCCTTTGTCACCTGGAGGTCGCTCGATTGTACCATCTGGTCAAAGCTCGCAATCTGCACTACTCTGCCGAGGAAGTAAGGACAGACACCAGGGACTGCCAGGTCTGTGTGGAGTGCAAGCCGCACTTCTACCGGCCAGACCGTGTGTGCCTGGTGAAGGCTTCCCATCCCTTTGAATGCCTCAGCGTGGATTTCAAAGAGCCCCTCTCCTCCACCGACCGTAACACGTACATTCTCAGTGTGGTCGATGAGTACTCCAGATTCCCCTTCACCATCCCATGCCCCGATATGGCGTCTGCCACCGTCATCAAGGCCCTCAGCACCATCTTCGCTCTGTTCGGTTTCCCCGCCTACATCCACAGTGACAGGGGATCCTCATTCATGAGCGATGAGCTGCGTCAGTTCCTGCTCAGCAGGGTATAGCCTCCAGCAGGACGACCAGCTACAAACCCCGGGGAAACGGGCAAGTAGAACGGAGAATGGGACAGTTTTGAGGGCCGTCCAGCTGGCCCTATGGTCCAGGAACCTCCCAGCCCCTCGCTGGCAGGGGGTCCTCCCTGACGCTCTACACTCCATCCGGTCACTATTGTGCACCGCCACTAATAACACACCCCATGAACGTGTTTTTACCTTCCCCAGGAAGTCCACATCCGGGGTGTCGCTCCCGACTTGGCTCGCTGCTCCAGGACCGGTCCTTCTCCGTGGGCACGTCCGACTCCACAAGGCGGACCCCTTGGTGGACAGGGTTCACGGCTCCACGCCAACCCTCAATATGCCTACGTTGAGTTCCCCGACAGCCGCCAAGATACTGTCTCATTCAGGGACCTGGCACCAGCAGGTTCCACCCCAACACCTCCCCCCCCCCCCCCCACCAATGCCCCACCCCCCACCTCCCACCGCGCCACCAATATTGACCCCACCAGACCACCCCCCCTCCCCTTTTCCGCACAAGAGGATGAAGAGGACTTTGGCACGCTCCCGGAGTTCCCCGATGACTGGCCAGCATCAGCATCGCCATCGGTGCCACCTCCACCACCGGCTTCGTCGCCACCGTTACGCCGCTCCCAACTGGACCGTCTGAACCTTTGACGGACTCCTGACCGTCAACATGGACTTTTCTTTCCCGACCACTGTACAAAATTGCACTAATTGTATATAGTTTCACGTCACCCCTGCCGGGCTCATTTTTAACAGGGGGTGAATGTGGTGAACCACTGTAATAGGAGATGTAAGGTAGGACCTGCACTACAGGTTCGCCGGTAGCTGCTGCCGGCTGGCTCCGCCCACGGAGAACTGTATAAATATGCATGACCTCCAATGCCCTGCCATTTCGCCAGCTGCAGCAGGAGGCCACGCATCTGACTGTAATAAAGCCACAGTTGTACCCAACTTTAGTCTTTGTGCAATTGATCGTGCATCACTCAGCACCGCACACTGACCACCAGATCCCACTTGGAGGATAAGCTGCCAATCCAACTGCAGTTGGTGTAGCTAATCGCGACCCAACAGGCTAGGGCCACTTCCTTGCACAACAATCAGGGGAAGGCGCATTGACTGATGCCCATAAAGTACCAGAGTAAGGGTGGACCCACAATATTCAGTTGTTCCCCTGTATAAGTGGCCAAACGAGCCATTGTGTCAGCAAAGTCAAAGTATGCACATCATGTTTTATCCGATCAAAGGTGCTCTGCACCACCACAAAAATGGCAGCTTCCATATCGAACGGCATTTGGAGCATATGGCCATTCATCTGTATCGGAATATGGATATGGGCCACCCGGGGAAACGCCAAACAGTTCAGCTGTATCTCAGCCTCACCCTCGGCTTCTTCTGGGTCATCGAGATGCAAGACCCAGTCCTGTCACCTACCTCGTCAGGAGAGTTTGGTGCACTGGCCCTCCTGCTGCCTGCGAGTAGGCCTAGACAGGTGCCCACAAGTTGAACATGGGCTGGAATTGTCTTCAGCAAAGTCTGTTGGCATCACACGTCACGGTGGATAGCTCTTTGCCCAGAGGCTGGAGTCGCCATGGCATTTGGTTCAGGCTGTGGGGATACCCAGAATGTTCACCTCTGCCCCTTGTACCTCTTGGACGACACGTTCTGCGCTTTCCCGAGACAAGGCGATCTGCAGTGCCTGCTAAAAGATCAGGGAGATTTAGCCCGAAAGCTTTCTCTGTGTTTTCATATTATTTATACCACAGACCAAACCATCATGAAACATGTTTGATAAAACTATTCCAAAGGGCGCAATTCTCCAGCTAACTCAAACAAAGTGAGGTTGGTGAATAGCGGGAGAGGCCAAAAATTAGATCCGTGCCAGGCGCAAAACAGTTTGCGATGCAACCGGCCCACTCCCTATCGGGATCTTGCCATAGCATGGCAAGAATCCAATTATCACCCTCAAGCCCAAATTCCATACAATTAACTGGAGCCACCCTAAATCCAACAGCCTCCTGTCATTCAGCGGCCTCCCCAGCATTATGAAAGGAAGTAATAGAGGCATCACAATGGTTGTGCAAAAAGGTGTTTAATGTGCTGTACAATACCCCACTCCTGATGGTGTCATCATGTTCCATGTGCTGACCTCAAGGTGCAGCCCCATCAGAGGGGTGGAACTCAGGGGAGCTGGTGACCACGTCATCACTCCATGGGACGGGTCCGACTTGGCACTCGGCGCCCCCTCCTCCCGGTCGGTGCCCATAGAGCCCTGGGGTTCAGCTTGAGATGGGGGAGCAGCTGATTTGAGGCCCGGCGAGTCGAACTTTCTGCCGAGACCTACAGCCTTCACTCACGGTGCCAACGACGTGCACCAGGCTTTCCACTGCGGTTGCCACCCCAGCAGTGTTGCCCTCGATGCCACTCATTGCCGGCGCCATTTCCTGCACCCATAGCCTCTGGGACGCCTCCAATCGGCTTTGAATCTGCTGAAATGACACTGACATCTGCCTCTGAATGTCCCAGCAGCTCCCTCTCGTCTCCATCAGCTCCAGGGTAATTCTGTAACACAGGTTCAGCATCAGGCTGGCACCCAACTGGGTCCTGGGATCCAGCAGCCCTCTGACTGCTATCTGGGAGTTCCTGCCTCCACCTGATGTGCATCATCAACAGTGCGGTGCTCACCAGATTGGCCCCTGAAGCTTGTCCACTAACATGTCCGACTGAGGTGTGTATCTGCGCTGGTGGAGGGTGGGGAATGATAGCTGTGCCGCGACTATAACAGTTGCATCCTTGGAGCTCTCCACCGACGTGTTCTCTTCAGAGTCAGAAGAGGGGGCTGCCCAGTATAGGCCTGCGCCGTCAGCTGGAGGACCTGCTTGAGAATGAACATGTGGTCAGGGATGGGTCAGTCAGTAAGGCAACAACAACTCACGTTTGACAGTTCCTCCAGGTGGAACCCGGTGATTCCTCACCTCTGCAGTGTTTGCCAGCCTTTGCGTGGGTGACCGATCTGTCCTTGGCCACCCCAGTCACCTCCAGGGCCCACTCCTTTTCTAGCACTGAAGGCCAATCCTCCTGGTCACACACTCCGAGCTGACAGCTGCCACCATCTCATCCCAGGCAGCACTGGCTGCCTTGTGGCTCACCCTCTGGGACCCCCAGGGCAACAGGGCATCCCTCCTGGCCTCCACTGCACTTAGGAGCCTCCCCAGGTTAGCGTCCCCGAATCTTGGTGCTGGTCACCTCGGCGCCATTGTTGCGAGCTGGTTAGGGATGGCTGAGCAAGTGCAGCTTAAGTGCTGCTCGACGTTGTTGGCAGGGGGCTGGCGAGCGCCGTCCCGGTGAATCAACTGGCGAGCCTTCACTTGCGATGAGAAGCCTGTGCGGCCGTGTTCAGTGGACCAATTAACGTGGAATTGCGTTGCCGGATTCGCTGGGCTGAACACCGGAAAGCTCGCGGCAATTCCTGCTCGCTACCATACTTAGAAATGTTTGCGCAGAATTGCGCCCAGACTCACAAAACTTGTTGCCGTGATACAAACTCATGACAGACTCACCAGGGGACCTCTCCGCCATATTAAACCGATATCTTTGAATGATCACTGCCAGGGCCGGTACAAGTGCCATGAGTTTGTGCGTACCTGGCACCGCCAGGTAAATAAGACTCCGGATCACCCCGAATGTGTGCGCGCCACAGGCTGTCAACAGTATGACCACCTGGCTCTCGTTATCTGCGATGTTGTTGCTCCCGAAGAAGTAACGCATCCTTACTGCGTACTGGTTCCATTTTTCAACACCGGCATCAAATGCATCTAACCAGCCAAGCAGAGGCATGGCGGATACCAGATACACTTGAGTTGTAAAAACTGGAAAATACCAATAAAAATATTTCTCAAAAAAAAAGTAAACCCTATCAAATCCAGAAAATGTAAAGGATTTAACTGTCGGGGCTTTCTGTGAAAGATTAATGGCTTACACTTCAAAGTAGCCAATAATACAATAAAACATAAACTCCTACCACACCACTGCATTATTGTTGTGTCTCACTGAAAACTGTTTTCTGATACTGAATGTACATTGGGTGATGTTCCAATGGAACAAGTGGTTTTCTAAACTGTGGAGAAAGGAAGAATTTCATCTTAAGTTTGTTGTACATAGAAAGGCAGGGGGCATTTCAGAGGACTTCCTTATTTCTATTGAACTTCTTTCATATGTCCATTATGTGAGATAGGTATCCATAAATTGGAGCTGCATTAGCCTTGCCAAATTAGTTGACCCTTATTATGTACTTCAGTTTTATTAATTCATAGGATGGGGGTATTGTGGCAAAGCCAGCACTTATTGCCCATTTCTAGTTGCCCATGAGAAGGTGGTGGTGAGTCAGCTTCTTGACCAGCAAGAGACTTCTTAGAGGTAACCACATTGCAGTGGTTCTGGAGTCACATATATGTCAGACTGGGTAAGGACACCAGATTTGTTATCCTAAAGGACATGAGTCCTTTAGGATATGCTGATTTGACAGCATAATATTGATATTATAATTGCTTGAAACCTGTTCGAGGCCAGCACGGTAGCATTGTGGATAGCACAATTGCGTCACAGCTCCAGGGTCCCACGTTCGATTCCGGGTTGGGTCACTGTCTGTGCGGAGTCTGCACATCCTCCCCGTGTGTGCGTGGGTTTCCTCCGGGTGCTCCGGTTTCCTCCCACAGTTCAAAGATGTGCAGGTTAGGTGGATTGGCCATGATAAATTGCCCTTAGTGTCCAAAATTGCCCTTAGTGTTTGGTGGGGTTACTGGGTTATGGGGATAGGGTGGAGATGTTGACCTTGGGTAGGGTGCTCTTTCCAAGAGCCGGTGTAGACTCGATGGGCTGAATGGCCTCCTTCTGCACTGTAAATTCTATGAGTGAGCCACATGGGTTTTACAACATTCCAACTGTTACATGGTCACCATTATTGATACAAGCTTTTTATTCCAGGTTTATTTGATGAACTGAATTTAAATTCCCCAGCTGTCATAGTGGGATTTACACTCATGCCTGGATCATTAGTCTAGGGCTTTAGATTCTTGTCTCCTAACATAAGCACCCTATCCAGATTTGTCGACAATTACTCTGATTTGGTGATTTAGGAATTTACCCACGAGTGTATATATTTTATTTAGTTATGTGGACCTTAAGAATGGATGTTTCAGTTAATCTCCAGATTCTTCAAAAGTACCTTACGTGAACATTTAAGTGTCTCTGATTTGACAGCATAATATTGATATTATAATTGCTTGAAACCTGTTCGAGGCCAGCAGCGAGGAGTAAGCTAAGTGGGGGAAAAAAGAGATAGATGGGGAACCAATGGCCTGCGCAACCTGAGGGGGGTGGGTGGGGGTGGGGGGGGGGTGGGGAGGAAGATGGGGAAACCACAAGAGAAGAGGAAGGGTGCTAAAGCCAATGGGGGGGGGGGGGGGGGGAATCATAGACTGATCCAGAGGGCAACAAAATGTACATAGAGTTAGTTAAATGAAGGACAAAACAAATCTCTGTAAAATAAAGTAAATTAGCGGGAGCAAGGAAAATGTAATGTATATACACAGTAACTGTTTATAAATATGAGAAAAGCCAATAAAAAGAGTTTAAAAGAAAAAGAATAAACTGATTTCTGAGGTCAGATAAAACTTTTTTTAAAAATAATTGCTTGTGCAATTAAACTGCTCAGTGAATGCCATCTCAGGTAATACTGCAAAGGGTCTTGAGACCACACTTTAATGTTGAAGTTAATTCTGTGGAGTAAATACTGTAAATGCAAAGTATATGCAAACATAATTTATCGTCAGAACATTCTTTTTGTAGCTGGCATGGGAGGGAAACGGCAAGTTTCCTTTAACCTTAATATAGTAGAAATGATCAGAAGAAACGCAATTAAATTATTCCAATACCCACGTCAATAGGATACCACTTGCATCTTTGTTTCTGCCTGTGAAAAATGAATGAAAATGTCATGGTATTTGTGTCTCCGTAGATTACCGGTTGAGTGTCTTTATATTAAGAATGTTATGTTAATATCAACCCATTGGATTGTTACCCAGTGACATTTTTGGCACTTTATAAATTGTGATATTTTATTCATTGACATGATGGATGTGACAAATAATGATAAGGGTTCAGGTTTCTGTTTGCAACAAGTAACACAATGCCTCATAATGACTTACTTTCCAGCATCACTGTAATGCAACAAATCAGGACAGCAGGAAGATCTGGTGACTTATTTTTGACATTGGTTTTGCAATACGATTGAGAACAGAGTTCTGATTTTTCGGTGCTAATTTGTAATGCTAACTTTTGTTCTGATAATATTTCATGATTAATGCAGAATGCCGCACATAACATACATTTTTTAAAAATTCTCTCATAGGACATTGGCATCTTTGTCAAGGGCAGCAATTATTGCCCATCAATAAATAAGCATTTTGTACTGAGTGGCTTACCATACCATTTCACAGGGCAGTGGATCTGGAATCACATGTAAATCAGACCAGGTAACGATGCAATATCTTCTACCCTAAAGGAGCATAATTGAAACCAATGAAAATCAATGGCAGTTTCATGGTCGAATTAACCCGAATGGCCTAATTCTGCTCCTATGTCTTATGGTCACCATTACTGAGACTAATTTTCAATTCCAGATTTGTTCATTGAATTGAAATTCCACCACCTAATGTGGTGGGATTTGAACCCATGAACCCAGAGCATTAGCCTGGACCTCTGGATTTCTAGTCCAATTACATTACCACTACGTCACTGACTCCCCGTGATATTGGCTTAGTAATGCACTTTATTATGTAATAAAATATTAACAGGCAATGAGTAATTACTGGTTGCAAATAGATACCATAATTTATGTTTAAATATAACTCCCAATATATTCTCTTATATCTTATGAACTTATAATGGTCCTGTTTTCCATGAAGACAGACAAAGGAACGTCAATGTTTTGGATTGATGAATCTTTAATGCTAAGCATGTTTTTCTCACAATTGGAATTGTTGCATCAATCTCCACTTTGTCATTGGTTCTCTCAACTCCATAGCCACTTCTGTAATCTCATACTACCTGAGAGGAATGAGTGGAGGTCCAGGTAAGAGATCCAAAGCTGTCAATTAAGCCAGGTTTTCTCTGCGGTATGATTATGCATGTTTGCTGGAAGCCCAGAAATTCATTAGTCTGTTAAAATACCTGAGCCCCTGCTTCTGTACAGTGTATAGTGGGTGAATCAGTATGGAAGTGCCGTAGATTGGAATTGGGGGCATGAGAAGCCATAGGTGGTGTTTGGGAGGCATAATTCGATATGGGGCCATGATGTGCCAAAGGGGGTGAGTGGGCAGCATAAGGTGGAATGGATGGGGCATGGGTGTGTGAGGGGGTGAGGGCTGGAGGACCTTTCTGTATTGATTATAACTCGGATTAAGTTCCACAGTACTGAGGCAAGCCATTTGAACAGCTCCCCTCTGCTACTGGCAGACCCTGTAACTTTTCCTTGGGTCGGCTGGACTGATTACAGGCCACACTCACTCCCCACTAAATATGAACATCCTGTACTGTGGACAATTTCTCCTGAGGCGTGCAGTTCAATCGTGAATTTTTCTCACTTCCGCTACTTGCCTTCAGGATAAAAATCCAGCTGGAGTCTGGGGCTTGCACCTGAAATTGCTGTACTGCTCAACTTTCTGGCTCTCCAGACCTCCTGAGTTCCTGGATCCTCTTGGTGCACTATCTCCAGGTTTGAAGTTTAGGTTCCTCTTTTCTTTGGCCATTCCATCCAGGCCTGCTTTGGTTGAGAAGCTGGCCTCCTTCCTCAGTCATGGAAACGTTGTCTTACTGCCGTCCCTCGGACTCTGCAGCAGGATCTCCAGATTAAAGATGAGAGACCTGGACCTGAATTGTTCCACCAGTGTGCGTGCACTTGGGCCTGGAAGTGAGTGAGAAATGTGCTTCCGGCTGTGAGCGGCCCTAGAACACCATTTCATGTAGTTTGGGCAATTGACGGGCAGGCAAAATGTTACACCTGCTGGGAAAGGCTCAGCATTGCAGAGGGAGGGGGGGGGTGGGGGGCACGGAGAGGGAAGGTGCGGGCTTGAGTTTCTAATGTGCTCCCTCAGGGGGACAGTCGATGCGGAGCTGTCTCAGACAGACCTGCAGACCTGTAAAAAAATAAATTATGATGGAAAAATGCTGCAAAGAATGTCCATGCAGCACATTGAACCATAAAGCTCAGTCCCCAGACACCTTTTAAATTTTATTTCAGGTCTGACATTTCACCCCGCCCTGGACCGAGGTGGCAGCCAAAACGTAAAGACTGCTTCACTAATTGACCTGCCTGCCAACTGTAAATGAAGACGGGACACGTAAATTCAATTAGGCCCTTGATTGGTTAGATTGCCTACTTGATTGCCAGCGAGTGCACTTCTGACTCTTGTGTGTATGTCTGAAATACCTTGTGATTGCACGGTGACATTAGTACACACACCCGATGTCTTGCCTCCGATTAGAAATCTTTCCTTTGACAGATTTGGTATCTTAAACCGGCGGCCTTCTCTGATTGGTTACAGCTGTCCTACAAGGTGCCTCGCTGGCAATTAACCTACTCGGTCTGATCTACAGTATCCACAAAGCATTAACTTTGAAATTTGTGTTTTCCGCTTGAAATGCCACCAAGGATTTATTCCACCTTTCTGATCTCCTCCAGTCTTATATCGGCTCCTTCACCTCCAGTCACCTTCAGTGGCCTTTGTATATAGCTCCATCTCCCTCATGCAACAACTAGCGGCGGAGCCTTCAACCCATCCAAGTCCAGCTCCACTGCTCCTATTTTCTCCACCTTTATACATCTTCTTGCAGCAGAATTCTGCTCGAACCTGTAGTCACCTCTCTTACTGTCTCCTTCCATATTCCTGTTTAGTTATCCCCTCTATAAAATACATTGAGATATTTTTTAGTTTAAACCACTCTGTATCATGCTGGTGATTGTGCAAAGTATGGATGTTTGCTTGTGTACAGCCTTTGAACAAAATAACAAATTAGTGTGAGAACTGGTATCCATTCACTCAAACTGTAAATGACAAGGTACAATTCTGAAGGTACCCAAAAATTAAAGTCTGAATCTTAGTGAATGGATTCCTCACAAATTTTTCTGCTCCGCATCAGTGTTTTGGGCTTTATCCATCCTTTCCCTTTTTTCTTAGGGTCAGTCACTTATTAATGTGCCATCCTTTAGTGGTCTGCAATGTTGCAACTAATTCTCTGCAATCCACACTATAATGTAATCTTAATTAAACCAGAGAACCAGTATCCTTGCATATTGGGAAACCCGTTCCAGTAGTGGTATGGTGTAAATGTTCAATATATCATAGTTTTAATCCATAATATTCCCTTTCAATAAAAGGTTGTCCATGAAGCCCCTGCTTTCTCAGCCTTGTCGCTCGCCTGAGATATGCTGACTTTCAGGCTAAATCACTACCAGTCAGCTCTCTCAAAAAGGCAGAGCAGCCTCTGGACCTCAGGAACTGCAGCGAACCTTGTATACAAAGTTTTCTTTTTCCCTCGGACATAGGTTTTGTGTACTCTTGGCTTTGAATCTCCTTCTTTACAAAATTAGGAACTCTGCTTGCCATGTTGAAATATGCAAAATAACATTCTAACTGTTCAGTGCTGATATTTATGTGATTGTGCATCATGGTGTGAACATTACCTCAAATTAAACTGGAAGACAGACTCAAACCAGATAAAGGCACAAATACAGAATCTACAAGTACGATATTTAGGGCATTATTTGATGAATAACTAAACGCTGTGATGGAAGTGGAGACTGTATTTTTTTTTCTGGATGGGTGAGGATGCTGAATAGACTTCCTCAACTATATCTTTCCCATCATCTTGTGTCAAAAGCCTTCGCTGGTTCCCAAGGACAGTGCCACGCAATATTTTCAAATCACTGTTTCAGCTAACTTCACCTTCTGTAATAAAAACAACAAAGAACACCAGTGCTGTGGTAATTTATTGGATTAATTTTATTTTGTTTGTGGGAGCACTAGTTTTACCCCAAATGATAGACTGCTCAGCACAACTGACGGTAGAATCACAAAATAATCTTGTGAGTTAACCAGCAGTATTCTGCCAAAGGTACTATTAAAATATTTGGGAGTGAAATTGACCCTGGTTGGTCACGTGAAATGGTGATCATGGATAGTAAGTCTGTATTACACTGCACTAATTTAATTGGAATCAACGGAAAACAAAAATAAGTTGTAGAACAAAATAGAAACTGAAAATGCTGGAAATGCTCAGCTGGTCTGACAGTAATTTTGGAGCGAGCAACAAAGTTAACGGTCTGAACTTTCCCATCTAGGGCTAAGGCCCATGGTGGGGGTGGAAACGTGAATTGTTTCCTGATGCAAAGGCCAGTGGGAAAACGCTCCATGTCTACCAGCCCCAACCTCATTAACTATGTAACCGGGTGTTTTGTGCCGTATTCCGTGGCGGGGAAGGCTTGCTAACGCGTAGCCTGCCATCGTATCCAGGTGCCATTTTGAAAAGACGCCCAACGTCACTGACCCATTATAGGATGCTGTTGTGAATTTGTTGCACTACCGCCAAATTCTTCCCTCCAGCCTGTCACTGAACCCATTGGCGAGGCCACAGGAGAATTCTGCCCGATGTTTCAGATCATGACCATTCATCTGTTGATTACACTTCAGCTGATGTCCCAGTAAAACAGAAGCAGGAGTTCTAACTTCGGGCCTTGCCATTCACTTGCCTCTGTTGCTGCCTTGGGCCTCCCTCCGGAGGCAGCAGACCTGATTCCATCCCCTGAAAAAAACATATGGCAGCTGGGGCATCCTTAATGGAGACGGATTTGTGGGATAGGGAACTTTCCCGACTCCCACTGTTCATCTTCTTCATGAAGATCCTGCAACTAATCCCAATTTCTCTCTCCACAGCTGCTGCCTGACCTGCTGAGTATTTCCAGCACTTTCTGGGGTTTTTTTGCAGTATTTTTCTTTTGGATTAGGCATAATTAAAGAGGCTGTCCACGAGGCGATTGCCCAATTTATATTGTTGAGCACCCAGTCACCTGCTTTGTGACTATATGAATGCAGGTATAACTGTCACATTGTGTTACTTATTTTCCAATGGTTACTCCCAATGGTTTGAGTTAAGCATGTGGCATTGTCAGTAACATGATTAGCAGCAAAGAGATTGTAAAAAATAAATCACCCAATCAGGATGTTGCCTGGGCTGAAGAAACACTTAAGTTATGAAAAGAGATTGGCGAGACTTGGGTTGTTTTCGTTGGTGCAGAGAATACTGAGGGGTGATCTGACCGAGGTGTACAAGATTATGAGGGGCATGGACATGGTGGATAGAGAGCAGCTGTCCCCCTTAGTTGGAGGGTCAGTCACCAGGGGGCACAAGGTGAAGGGCAGGAGGTTTAGGGGGGACGTGAGGAAAAATCTTTTTTACACAGAGGGTGGTGGTGGTCTGGAATGCACTGCCTGGGAGGGTGGTGGGTTGCCTCACATCCTTTAAAAAGTACCTGAATGAACACTTGGCACACCAATATATTGAAGGCTATGGGCCAGGTGCCATCAAATGGGATTAGGTAGGCAGGTCAGGTGTTTTTCATGCGTTGGTGCAGACTCGATGGGCCAAAGAGCCTCATCTGTGCTGCATTTTCTGTGATTCTGTAATCATCCAACCAACTTCACTCTCTGGTTGCAGGGCACACAAAACATGAGAATGTCTATTTACTAATAATATAGGCTGTTTACCAGTTTTCTCTGCTTTGCCTCTAGTAACTTGACCCCACCAAAATAAAAAACGTTAAAAAATAATGATTCTTCTTTCACATCTATCTTCTCCCCACCCTCCCCCCCACCCCCACTCACTCATTGACTCTGTCCAGCACCATTGCAACTATTTTTTGCCTTTTATTACTTTATTAATTTTGCAGTAGTCAGTGCTCATCTGGACTTTCCTCTGTCATTCCTCTTAATCATTAAATATGCTATTCTATATGTTCCTCCATCTCACTCCATCCCAACCGTGATTGGTTTGCTGAACTCCCAATCTTATTCACTTTTTTCCAGAACCTCAATACTGCAATGCCTTTCTCTTTTCCTATTTATTGATTTACCACATGTCTTTTTTTTGCGCCATGGCCTTGTACGACAGATCAACTGATTCGTGGCAATGTAAACGTATGTCTTTATGAACTGAAGTTGAAGGAATTCTAAATGATTATGAATAATGCAACTACTGATGGAACCACACTAATCCCTGGAGGTGGTGGAAAACTTATTCTCAACGTTTCACGGAAAAATGACTAACTCCTCAGTAAAATATGACCTGAACTCAGTATAACGTCATACATTTGTAAAACACAAGGTCCTCTTGACATATATCTTAGACATGCTTATGATGGCAGGTGATTAATTGGAGTAATGAATGACACAACCTTTAACATAAAATCTCTAAAGGCAACAGTCTGAATCAATCTGAGTGCAATACTTAAGGCATCTTTGATGTCCGGCTGGTGTTTGTAAATTGCTCAAATTTTCTCTCGTGGGAATGTCCTCCAAATCCATCTATTTTGCTGCAGTCATGCACAATGTTCCCAGGCAATATTTATTCTCTGTGTAATATTCAGAAGAAAATAAGAACAATCAGTAGCACTGGGTAAGCTATGCTTGGGTGAGCAGTCACTTATGTAACGTCTCCATATAAATGCTGCTTACGCTGCTATTCCTCACAATAATTTAATTTTCTGAAGTCTTTAGAGATCAGTCCAATTCTATTCCTGGCTGTGCTACTCATAATTAGAATTTATATTGCCTTCAGTCCAGTACATATCAAAATCCGGCACTAGGCTGCTTTTTACTGTGTCCAATGGATTTGACAAATTTATTCAATATTCGAATATAAAATTTTAGCCGTGACAGAAATGGGATATGAGCGAGAATGAGGAGTACCGCAGAAGCAAAATGGAAGCAGTGTTTCCTTGGCAACAAAATGTCAATAAATTCCCTTGTACTGCTCCTTTAAAGCTTGTACGTTGCTTAGAGCTATCTAAGATCTGTCCCTGAATGCACTTACGGAATTCACCGGATGCTGAAAATATAGGCAGTTTTTAAAAGGCAACTGGGCAGCTGACCTACACTATTTCAATTGTTATCTGCATAACATTAAATAATTGATCAGATTTAAACCAGAAGCACACACCTGATTGCATAAGGTCAAGACCTAGAAATTCAATTGCTCAAAAATGGACACAAAAACGGTTGGAATTTAATGCCTCTGTCACTCATGGCTGATCATCCAACTCAGTCCCACTTTCTGCCCCCATATCCTTTGATCTCTTTAGTCCCAAGAGATATATCTAACTACTTCTTGAAAACATATCATGTTTTGGCCCCATCTGTGGTAGCAAATTTCACAGGTTCACTACCCTCTGGGTGAATACATTTCTCCTCATCTCAGTCCTAAATGGTTTACCTGTATCCTTAAACCGTGACCCCGGTTCTAAACCCCACCATCAGAAAAATCATTCCTGCAGCTACCCTGGTACAGTCCCGTTAGAATCTTACAGATTTCCATGAGATTATAATACTTCAGTGATGTAGCCAGTGCTACCATTGTTTGTTGGTGCAGAAAATGTGGCGACAGATACCACTTAAAAGCAGCCACTTGTTAAAGGGCTAATGCAATTTATTTGGCTGTACATACTGGCACTGTGTGTACTTTAGAGGCTATCTTAGAGGTGGCATTTGCATGTGATAAGTCACCAGGTATGAGAGGGCTAAAACCAAGCTTGGGGAAAGGATAGGGCAGATGCCAGCTGCCTGGAAGATGAGGTTGCTCATGTCCCACTCCATAAGATTTGATGGGGCAAAAAGCTGATGGGAAGTACAATAACATTCTTGCTGCATTTGCAGGTCTGCCAGAAATGCTGCTATAACTGTCAAGGAGCATGGGGGAGTCTGGCTCTACCATGGCACAAGGCGTTGTGCAGACTTGGAACCCACCAGTGTGACTGTGGCAGCAAACTGCATGAGAACACTTGTGGGACAAAACATGATCTAGCATTTAATGGCTCAGTTTACATTGCAGCACAATCAGAAGCCACCCTATGTCTGAGTGCGGCATAAACGCTTGGACTGATGTTGTGAAATCTCAGCTCGTTGCCATGAGGACTCAGACTATTGCCAATCAGGTGTCAGTGCACAAAGGCATTTCCTGAAGCTCTCAGTAGACCAGGAATTTGTGCTCCATCAGATTACTAGGAAGGCTAAGATGCCACCCGATGCAAGTAGCAGTGCTGCTGTGGTGCCTGAATCTTTTAGCTGCACTCAGGACACATTCATATTTATAACCACGTAGGCACATAATCTTGTAAAAAAAGGGGGATGTCATGATATTCAAACACACACATCATGGTAGACAGACCAACAGACAAATTAGCACACATAACACGACAGCCAATCACAGACAAGGACAGAGACAGTATAAGACAAGGAACACGACACCTGGTGGCCAGTCCATCTAGATACCAGGACAAGGACAGGACCTGATTAACAACACACTCAGGGAGTCACCAATTTCAGAGTATCAAGACAAATCTGTAAATAGCAAGTTGAAATAAAACAGCGTTGTACCAATTGCAACCGTGTTGGTTCATCTGTACCTCAGAGCACCCAACACCACATGGGACCAAGTGAGTGGATCGATACCTGCCGGCAAATCTGCCATCCTGAGCCATGGACATCAACAACAAACCGCAGCAGTTGCAAGTCGCTGGGAACCTGGGCACCAACTGGAAGCTCTTCAAGCAGCGATTTGAACTGTACATGCGAGCCAACGAAAAACAGGGTGCCTTGGACGAAACAAAGATTGCCATGCTCCTCACTACCGCAGGTCAGCACGCCATCGATGTATACAACTCCTTGGTGTTCGTTGAAGGCGAGAACCAATCCAAATATGACACGGTCCTCCTCAAGCTCGACCAGCACTTCAACGTTGAGGTCAATGAAAGCGTTGAGAGGTATATCTTTCAGCAACGCCTGCAAGGTAAGGATGAGCTCTTTCAACCCTTTCTGACGCACCTCCGCATACTCGCGCAGTCCTGCGGTTACGGCAACACCTCAAAGTCCATGATCCGGGACCAGATCGTTTTTGGCGTTGCCTCCAGTGGCCTACGCCAGCAGCTTTTTAAAATTAAAGGCCTGACCTTAACATCTGCGGTGGAAGCCTGTGTCCTCCATGAAAATGCGACCAGCCGCTTTGCCCAATTTCAGGTGACCGAATCGGCACGGAGGGGGTCCCTAGCGATCGAATCGGCAAGCCAGGCCGCCCACGAGGCCGAACGCATCCAGGCAATCGAGTACCTCCCGGCCCGCGTCCCGGACGAGGGTGGCCGTTTTGCGCGCTTTTCGAGGTCTCCCGGGCTTGTGCGCGCCAAAACCAACGGCAACATCGAGGGACGCACTGCGCAGGCGCACCCGATGCAAGACCGAACAGCGCATGCGCAGTGGCGTAACGAACGCCGTGACGTCATGACGTGCGGCAACTGTGGAGCTGCACATTTAAAAGGGCAATGTCCTGCAAAAAAACGACAATGCCTACGCTGTGGCAAGATGGACCACTACGCTGCCTACTGTCGAGCGGTTCAACCGATGGATCCTACACATCCCCGACAACCTCACAGACACGTGAGGACCGTCCAGCCCACACATCAGGACATCCAACGCAACAACACAGATGACCAAGATGCCTTCCGGGTTGCGGTCATTGATGTGAACCGCGTCAACACCATTAATCCGGCCGATGAATGGAGTGCCACCCTGACGGTCAACCCGAATTCGTCGCACACCTACTAGACTGGACTTATGAGACTGTTCACACGTCAAAGTTTAGCAACTATTGTATTGTAACATGTTACTGTTTTATCATTCCAGATCTCGTTTGACCGGACCATACTTCAAAGTTTTTTTTCTTGTTTTGTTATGGTACAACCTCGTTAGCATGACACACCCGACATCGCCCCATGTATATAGTTACGACACATGTACATGCTGTAAATATCACGCACACACACTTTTAGCTGCACTCAGGACACATTCATATTTATAACCACGCAGGCACATAATCTTGTAAAAAAGGGTGGATGTCATGATATTCAAACACACACATCATGATAGACAGACCAACAGACAAATTAGCACACATAACACGACAGCCAATCACAGACAAGGACAGAGACAGTATAAGACAAGGAACACGGCACCTGGTGGCCAGTCCATCTAGAGACCAGGACAAGGACAGGACCTGATTAACAACACACTCAGAGAGTCACCACGTGCAGAGTATCAAGACAAATCTGTAAATAGCAAGTTGAAATAAAACAGCGTTGTACCAATTGCAACCGTGTTGGTTCATCTGTACCTCAGAGCACCCAACACCACAGTTACCTGTCAGCTATGCACGGTAGCATTGTGGATAGCACAATTGCTTCACAGCTCCAGGGTCCCAGGTTCAATTCCCGGCTTGGGTCACTGTCTGTGTGGAGTCTGCACATTCTCCAAGTGTGTGCGTGGATTTCCTCTGGGTGCTCCGGTTTCCTCCCACAGTCCAAAGATGTGCAGGGTAGGTGGATTGGCCATGCTAAATTGCCCTTAGTGTCCAAAATTGCCCTTAGTGTTGGGTGGGGCTACTGTGTTATGGGGATAGGATGGAGGTGTGGACCTTGGTAGGGTGCTCTTTCCAAGAGCCGGTGCAGACTCAATGGGCAGAATGGCCTCCTTCTGCACTGTAATTTCTATGATTCTATGCAGACCACTGCCGACCACGTTGAGGTGGTGCAGTCTGAAGCTGGGCCCTCAATTGGGTCCAGCACCACACAGAGGCATCCTGCAAGGCCAGAGGCAGTGTCTTCCCACTGAAAGCCAGCAGTCTTTCACCAGCAATATTGCAGCCACATGGGTAGCATGGTGTAGGAACACTAGGACAGGCAAAGGCAGCCAGGGAATGCACAAGTGTGATTCGATGAGTAGTGTATGAATATTAGATGTTTTGTTGGATACAATTTATATGAAATGATTGTCTTATGCTGACTTTTATATCAGGATTATGACCAAAAGAATGATGTGATATGTCAGTAGCTGTGGGATGAAAGCTGTGGATTCGTCCTTGGGTTTATTCATGGAACTAGAGCTGAATGATGTGCTGATAGATGATCTGTCAGGAAGATAGACATACTGGTTGCCTCCTCCCTTCCTCCACTTTCTCATGCTTCCCCTCGTCATTTTCCTCATTTTCCTCTTCTTCTGCACCTTGAGGTGCTCTTCGTATCCATGGGGCAAGGGCTATGCCTTCATAATTTCCAGGTTGTGGACTGTGCGGCAGATCACCACAAATTGGGATATCCACTCCAGCGAGTACTGGAGGGCTACTCCAGAGAGGTCAAGGCAGTAGAACCATTGCTTCAACTCCTCAATCATTCCCTCCGAGATGTTTATTGTGCCAGTATCCCTCTCATTACATGACTGCTGGCCCTGTAACCTGCAATTGGTTACAGAGTGAAGTCATTCGCCAGTTATGGAGCAGATGAAAATGAAATGAAAATCGCTTATTGTCACAAGTAGGCTTCAAATGAAGTTACTGTGAAAAGCCCCTGGTCGCCACATTCCGGCGCCTGTTTGGGGAGGCTGGTATGGGAGTTGAACCCGCGCTGCTGGCCTGCCTTGGTCTGCTTTCAAAGCCACCTATTTAGCCCGGTGCTAAACCAGCCCCACCCTAGTTCCTCAGCAACCTGCCTTTGGTTTGATTTAGTGGCTGAAAGGTAACAGTGGACTGGCAGGGAACACATTACTTCTGTTTCCAGGGTGGTAAGATTTGACCAACATGAGGTACTGAACCTGGCTGTTGTAACTTTTGTGGCTTTGGTGTGTCTCAACACAGCTCATAAAGCCACTGCATCATGGGATAACCAGCTAGCCTGACCAAACCACATGTCCTCCCCTCCTGCCTTTCTCTCTTCAGTGGGAAGACAAGGAAGTCTTCTCTCTTGGAATACAGGCACACTAGGAGCTGCTAGCTGTGTCATCTGTTTCAGCTTGGAAGGATGCAGCTGTAAAGCAAGAGCCTCTGTCATCTCTGTGGCCACTGGCCCCTCCCTGCTCTGAGGCTGCAGGTTCGGTCTTAAGAGGTGGAAAAGTTCTGTGACAACCTCATTTGTGAATTGGAGATGCTAAACATCTGACTTAAGCTCCTGGCTGAACGAAAGCTATAGAAAATGCTCCCAGAAGATGCCAGGTGAATAGGTTCTCCCCCACAAGAACCCCTCATCCCCTTCTCCTCTTTATTCCTCTGTGAGCAGTGTGTGTCCTTCTTTGCTGTCAACTGCACCATCACCCACTCTTACTGCAGCCCTTGAGGGATAGCTACGATAGGACTACTGACTGTGGGAGCAAGTGGTGTGCTCAGAGCTCTTGCAGACACCAACAATGCCGTCACCACAGGCTGCACCACACTTCAGGCTTGATCAGCTTTTACCTACCCCATCAAATACCCTGCATTTCCACAATCTCAAACAGGGACAAAAGAAATCAGGAACTAACCTGCAAGTTGATGATGAGATCTTGAAAGGGACAATGTTATGGGTGGAGGGTGGGAAGTTTCCTCATCCAGTTGTGTGTCTTTAAGAGAGGGTCTCTACTAGAATAGTGAGATAGAAAATGGCAGATCTGAGGGAATATTCCCTGTAAGCTATGCCATTGTACTGCTTTCTTTTATTCATCTTCATATAAAATAAAGTCTAACACAGAGGTTCCCAACCTGGGGTCCATGGACCATCAGTGTTCCACCAGGAGACTGCAGGTGGTCCGTGGAGGAAAAGAAAAGGTCCGAAGAAGAAAACAAAGGTCAGTTGAAGAAAATAAAATAACGAGTACCTCGTACGTATCATTTTTTTCACAATATAACGGTTCCCTGAGATTAAATAGTGGCACCTCTGCAAGGCGTCAAAGTGCTCCCCTCTGCACATGTGACGGCTTGAAGCATTTTCAGCCTGGCGAAGTCAAAATGGATCGGTGGCTTTCAACTAATAATAATCTTTATTATTGTCACAAGTAGGCTTACATTAGGGCAGCACGGTAGCATAGTGGTTAGCACAATTGCTTCACAGCTCCAGGGTCCCAGGTTCAATTCCCGGCTTGGGTCACTGTCTGTGCGGAGTCTGCACATTCTCCCCGTGTGTGCGTGGGTTTCCTCCGGGTACTCCGGTTTCCTCCCACAGTCCAAAGATGTGCAGGTTAGGTGGATTGGCCATGCTAAATTGCCCTTAGTGTCCAAAATTGCCCTTAGTGTTGGGGGGGGGGTTACTGGGTTATGGGGATAGGGTGGAGGTGTGGACCTTGGGTAGGGTGCTCTTTCCAAGAGCCGGTGCAAACTCGATGGGCCGAATGGCCCCCTTCTCCACAGTAAATTCTATCCTTTAATTCGCACTGCAATGTAGTTACTGTAAAAATCCCCTTGTCGCCACATTCCAGCGCCTGTTTGGAGACACTGAGGGAGAATTCCGAATGTCCAAATTCCCTAACAGCATATCTTTCGGTACTTGGGGGAGGAAACCGGAACACCGGGAGGAATCCCACGCAGACACAGTGAGAACGTGCAAACTCTGTACAGACAGTGACCCAAGCCGGGAATCAAACCTGGGACCCTGGCACTGTGAAGCAACAGTGCTAACCACTGTGCTACCATGCCACGCTTAAGAATAGAAAAGAGACAGATGGTCAAAATGACAGTGAGGCAGCAGCAAATGAAACCTAGCACAACAAAGGAAAACAAAATGTGTGGGGAAAATGCAGCAGCAAATACTGAGAATTAGGAATTACTTGCACAGGCACTGAAAACGAACCATTGATTTGATTTGATTTATTATTGTCACATGTATTAGTATACAGTGAAAAGTATTGTTTCTTGCATGCTGTACAAACAATGCATACCGTACAAAGGGAAGGAAGGAGAGACTGCAGAATATAATGTTACAGTTATAGCAAGGTGTGGTGAAAAGATCAACTTAATACGAGGTAGGTCCATTCAAAAGTCTGATGGCAGTAGAGAAGAGTCTTGAGTCAATTGGTACGTGACCTCAAACTTTGGTATCTTTTTCCTGACGGAAGAAGGTGGAACAGAGTATGTCCGGGGTGCGTGGGGTCCTTAATTATGCTGGCTGTCTTTCCGAGGCAGTGGGAATTGTAGACAGAGTCAATGGATGGGAGGCTGGTTTGCATGATGTGCGATGTGTCGTGTGTTATGAAGCACAGTCAGATGAAAGCTTAACCTTGCTAATCTTCACCATCATCTTGACACTAAACATGGGGAATACATATCCAAGCTAATCAATTTTTTGAAAACAAGCTCAAAGAATTTCAGAGTAGCGAGAAAAATATGGAATGCATATCTACAGGCAGTGATGATGCTAAGGCAGTGAAGGCCCCATATTTGGTAGCTCGGCTAAAAGCAAACACAGGGAAGTGTTATGGGCAAGGTTTAGAGAACCCCAAAGTGTATTTTGGAGTTCACCTGACCCACAACTTTTAATAGGTTGTGGTATGGGGAGCACACGGCCCACTCTACAGGTGTGGTACAGCAGAAAAGGACAAGTATTTTTTTAAGCAAAACAATAACCTTTTTAAAACAGACAGTGAACATTCTAAGCAACCATTAATTCAAATACAACCCCAAAGACTACAACACTAAAGCTGTCCTTTTGACATCGAAAAGACTTACCAAACCTTCAAACAGGAGCACATTAGGTTTACATTCAATACTGAGACCTTTTACAATTCTGGGTTTACCAAGTGATCCATAGATAGTCTTTGGATGGCAGAGATCAACAGTACAGCCCTTTGTTTTAACTCCAGATGCAGCTCACTGAAAAACACCGACACACCCAAGCTTTTCTCAAACTGAAACTAAAAAGCAGAAGTAGACCTCAGCTCCACCCACACTCTGACATCACTCCAGTAACATGAGCAGCTCCATTTCCTAAAGGTACATTTCTTAAACACCCATTTCTTAAATGTACTCTCACATGACAGAAGCCACACACAATTGGGGAGGAGTTGATATCGTCAGTGTTTAAGGAGTTGGTGGGTGTTATGCTGGGAGGAAGGCCTGCAAGCAAATAAACATAATTTCTGTCATCCATGCGAGTAACACCATTGGTTGGTGTAATGTCATGTGTTATGCAATGATGTTTTAATAAGCACACTGGGAGTCCACACTGAGTGAAATAAAGAAACGTAGTTTTATTTACAACACGATATATACACTACCCAGTAGATCTGTACTGGGTCTCTGCTCTGGTTAGTGCCTTACTGGCCGACGTTTCATTCAAAGGTTAATATAGATCCCCGCCCATAATGGGGAAGTTTGGACTCCCCAAGGACCACAGGGAAGATAATCATTCCCACCCCGTAGGTCCCATGCAGGCTATTACAGACGTCATCGGAGCGTTTTGCGTGCTTTTGTGGAGTTCACCATTGTACCCTGTTTGAGCAGCATCTTGTAAATAGACCCCTTGCATTATGTTGTACAAGCTCAATGCATGCCAGCTCTGGTTCTGTCTTTTTATGGCTATAATAAAAAACAGAAACTGGCAACGTGATCTGGGCAATAACAGAAAAGAGGGAGAAAAACAAATTTCAACAACACTTTTGTGAGCCAGAAGAAGGAATCATCAATGGAGAACCGGGCCCATACACCATCAGGAGTGAGGTCGGGAGAAATATCATCGACTTCCAAGGCAAAATCATCATTGTGGCAGTAAAAACAACCCTCAAGTAAATATTTGGACACTGTACAGTTTCCTGTGGGGCATCGGCGAATCATCCAGTTGATCGTGGCAGTAAGGGGGTTTTCAAAAAGAAAGAAAAGCTAGCGGACAATTGCGAATTACCGGGGGCTTACTTCAATCAGAGGATCGAAGCCTTCACTACATGTAAGATTGTACTGGGTAGAGCTGTGGAGACTGCGCAGGTGGCACTGAAATGTGCCGCGGGAACGTGAACCTGTGGGGTGGCCGACAGCATATTACCCAGGAATTGATAACGGGGCCCAGAAACAGCTAGTCTGCTTCTGCACTGCGCATTTGTCTGCTTTAATCAGAGTGAAAATAAACGGCAGGGGGCAGGCTGAAGGCTGAGTAGCACAGATCAGGGAGCTGTAATCCACAAATGGCAGGAAAAAAGGCGCCATGGACACGTTTGATGAGGACGAGGAGACATGAAACTCTTATGAGGAAAGGTTCCAGTTGTTCCTTAAAGCCAATCAGACACTAGCAGGCCTGCATACTGTGACCTATCTCAGCTCAGTTGGGAGAAAAACATTAATGTGACGACAGAATTTAATACACCCAGCTAAACCTGGAGACAAGTTATATAATGAGTTAATGACTGTCTTGCAAGAATGTATCTCGGCCCCGTCCACTATTAATAGCTGAAAGATTTCAATTTCACCACTGTGCACAGAAGGAAGGGAAAATATTTAACAATTTGTTGCATCACTGTGAAAGCTAGCAAGATATTGAGAATTTGGTCAAGCTTTGGGTGATACACTTTACGAGAGATTAGTTTGTGGTCTCAGGAATGAAGCTATATAAAGGAAATTGTTGACTGAAAATCCATTAACCGTAAATCTGCAACGTCTATGGAACTTGCTGCTAGAGAAGCTTTGCTGTTTGGATTTGAGCTGAAGTCCATAAGATGGAGTCTGTGAGAAGCAAGTCCATCAAGAACCTACTTATCTTATCGCTGCAATCAAGTGAGACATATGGCTGGAGATTGTTGGAACAAGGAGAACAAATGAAAAAATTGTAGTAACATTGGTCACATTGCCAGGGCATGTTGGGTATGCAAAACTTTATCGGCATAAAAGTGTACCAAGAAAAATATTGCAAAGTCTACAGGGCGAGTTTACCAGTTAAGTGATCCAACTGAAGACTCAACGAAGTGTCAAGTCAGCTTAAGGAATTTAAGCTCGGCATTCTAGCAGTACAAGGAGATGAACAATGATTTTGGGTCTATCCAAAATTAAATGAGAACATTATTAAGGTTGAAGTGGATACAGGCGCTGCAGTGTCATTTACACCTGAATCAATATATCGTCAGAAATTGAAGTATCTACCAAAGCAGCCATCTAATGTGGTCTTGAGGACATACAGCAAAGATGTTGTACCACTGAAGGGCTTCGTTAAGGTGACTGTGGAAGTTAATGAGCAGAAATTGGAGTTGCCTCTTCACATTGTTCAAGGAAACTTTCCAGCATTTTTTGGGAGATCTTGGTTAAGGAAGATTAAGCTAAACTGGTCCATCATGAACCAACTTGTTGATTCTATGAACAACCTTCAACCACTTCTGAGAAAGAATGCAAAGGTATTCGAGGAGTCACTTGAACCCATGACTGGGGTCGAAGTGAAACTCAAGATAAAGGCAGTCAGCATATCTAAGTGTTTGAAAGCGTATACCATACCCTATGCCATTCAACCTAAAGAGGAAGAACTCAAAAGGTTACTGAAGACAGGAGAACTGAGTCTGTTACCACCAGCAATTGGGCAACCCCAATTGTCCCTGTCTTAAAGAATGATGGTTCAGTCTGAATATGTGGAGATTTCAAAATGACTATCAACCCTGTATTAAGTACTGATCGATATCCTCTACCACTTATTGAAGACCTTTTCGCAGGCGTCTCAGGCAGCCAAACATTTGGCAAAATTGATCCCGCCCAAGCCTGTCTGCAAATGAACAAAGCTATTGAGTCTCAACAGTTACTGACCGTAGTAACACACAAAGATCTGTTTCGGTATCAGAAGCTTCTGTTTGGGAGAACGTCAGCACTGGCTCTCTTCCAACGATCTGTGGATCAGATCTTGAGTGGGCTATCGGGTGTGCAATGCTACCTGGATGACATTTTGATTACAGATTCAAACGACATAGAACAGTTAGAGACGAAAGAGAAAATGCTGGAAAATCTCAGCAGGTCTGGCAGCATCTGTAGGGAGAGAAAAGAGCTAATGTTTCGAGTCCAATGACTCTCTGTCAAAGTCATTGCACTTGAAACGTTAGCTCTTTTGTCTCCCTACAGATGCTGCCAGTCCTGCTGAGGTTTTCCAGCATTTACTCTTTTGTTTCAGATTCCAGCATCCACAGTAATTTGCTTTTATTTAGAACAGTTAGAGAATCTAGAAGCTACTCTTGCAAGGCTGCAACTTCATAATCTCAGTGTCAAGAAAGAGAAGTGTGAATGTTTTAAATCTTCTATAACTATCTTGGACATATCATTGACCAGGACAATCTTCACAAAGAACGTAAGAAGATGTCGGAGATCCTGGAAGCTGCACAACTGCAGAACACGAGACAGTTAAGGTTTTTTCTAGGATTGTTAAATTACTGTGGAAAGTTCGTACCACATTTAGCAACAAGACTGAAGCCTTTACACACATTGCTTTGCAACAAACAAGCTTGGCTCTGGATGATTGTGAAGGTACTTAACAAAATGTCAAAGACAATTATAGGAATCAGAGTTGTTGGTCCATTATAACCCCAAACAGAAGCTTCAGCTTGCTTGCAACATATTAACCTATGGGGTTGGAGCAGTTGTCTGGCATATACTGCCTCAGGCAAAGAGAGACCAAGAGCATTTGCTTTGAGGACGTTGACTATTGCTGAGTCCAACTATGCTCAAGTTGAGGAAGAAGCTCTCAGCATTATTTTTAGTATTCAAAGGTTCTACCATTATTTATTTAACCATCAATTTATTCTAAAAGTCGACCATCATCCCTTAACAACAATGTATGGGGCACATAAGGGGATTCCTTCCCTCACTGCTAGTTGATTACAAGGTTGGGTGTCAATCTTGTTGGCACATTATTATGTAATTGGATATCATGACCGGGATTCTCCGACCCCCCGTCGGGTCAGAGAATCGCCGGGGGAGGGGGGGACGGTGTGAATCCTGCTCCGACGCCGGTTGCCGAATTCTCCGGCGCCGATTTTTTGTTGGGGGGTGGGATCGCGCCAGGCCGACCGGGGGCCATTGGCAGTAACCCCCCCCCCCCCCCCCCCCCGGCGATTCTCCGGTCCCCGATGGGCTGCGCTGCCGCCCATTTTCGGCCAGTCCTGCCGGCGTGGATTAGACCAGGTCCATACTGGCGGGACCTGGCTCTGAGGGCGGTTAGCGGGGTGCGGGGGGATCCGGCCCCGTGGAGGGCCCCCACAGTGGCCTGGCCCACGATTGGGGCCCACCAATCTGCGGGCGGGCCTGTGCCGTGGGGGCACTCTTTCCCTCCGTGCCGGCCTGTGTAAAGCTCCGCCATGGCCGGCGTGGAGAAAAAGCCCCCTGCGCATGAAACACGCCAGCGGTTCTGCGCATGCACTAGAACACGCTGGCACTCCTGCGCATGCGCCAACTCACGCCAGCCGGCGGAGGCACTTCGGCACCGGTTGGCGCAGCGCCAACCACTCGAGCGCCGGCCAAGCCCCCAATGGTGCGGAGGATTCCGCACCTTCCAGGCGGCCCGACGCCGGAGTGGTTCACGCCACTCCTTGGCGCCGGTACAGCCCGCCCCGCCAGATACCGGAGAATCGCAGCCCATAGGTCTGAACAGCAGCCGAATGCGAACACTTTGTCCAGACTGCCTCTGCACGATCAACAAGAGCAGAAAGACAAACACAAATCTGATGAACATGTTTTCTCAGGTGAGAAACTTTAGCCGAACAGATCGGTGATGGGGAAGGTGTTGTACATGACTCAGAAAGGCACTCTAACACGAGAGCAAAGAACGAACCCAGACCGTAAACCATATCTTACCAGGCTTCTTGAGTTGTCAGTACAAAATTGAGTACTTTTTTGGGTTATTAGAGTTATTATTCCACCGCGTCTACGAAGTAGAATCCTGAAACACGTGTTTGAGGACCATCCTGGTGTAGTTAGAATGAAGGAGTTGCTGAAAAGCTACTTCTGGTGGCCCGAGGTTGGATGCCAAAATAGAGAAGTTAGGGTTATGCCAATCCTGTGCTGCTTTGAGAAATGTACCTCCACTACAACCTTTGCATCCATGGTAATGGGTTACCAGGCCATGGCAAAGAATCCATGTCAATTATGTGGGACCAGTAGAAGAACACATGTTTTTGCTCTTGCTTGATATGTATTTGAAGTGGCCGAAGGTTGCCATTATGAAATCGACAACTACAGAACAGACCATAGAAAGGATTGATGAGGTATTTGCAAGAGTTGGGAAACCTGAACAACTCATGAGCGATAATAGTACGCAGTTCACATCAGCCGAATTCGAGGACACCCAGAAGGCGTGTGGATCCACCATTTCAAATCTTCTCCCTACCATCCCACTACCAATGGCTTAGCTGAATTTTTCGTACAATCGCTCAAGCATACAGCGAAGATTTTGAGGGAGAAAAGGCTCTCTATCTAAATGTGTCAATAACTTTCTAATGATATACAGAAACACTGCGCATTCAACAGCACAAAGTTCACTGGCTATACTGATGTTCAAAAGGAAACTAAACACACAGTTCAACCTTTTGACTTCCCCTTCAACTTCTGATAACAACAGTCAGGTAACAACATCAGATGCAAGTGGCCAGAGGGGAACAACATTTCAAAAGCAGAGTCTTTGACTGTGGGAAGCGTGTCCTTGCGAGAAACTGCACCTCAGGCTAAAAATGGACTTCACCAATTAGTGCAGCCAAAACGGGTTTGATTAATAATAATAATAATAATTGCTTATTGTCACAAGTAGGCTTCAATGAAGTTACTGTGAAAAGCCCCTACTCGCCACATTCCGACGCCTGTTCGGGGAGGCCGGTACGGGAATTGAACCCGCGCTGCTGGCCTTGCTCTGCATTGCAAGCCAGCTGTTTAGCCCACTGTATTAAACCAGCCCCTATTTCAGATATTGTACAATCTTATGATGAATTAATTTGGCGATGGCATGCTGACCAATTATTGTCTGTACGTAGTGAGAGTACAGAATCTGTACCAGATGTTTACACAGAGAGAATATGGACAGCGACATGTCAGACTCGAGGGCTACAACTGCTGAAATTATATAATTTGTCACGACAGAATCATCCACACAACCAGAGACAGTTCCTGAGTTGGTTTCACCAGATGTAACACTGACCAGTGTACAGAAACACATTCCTAGTACCCATAAGAGCCAAGTTCCTGAACGTTGTGTTCTGCCAAAACGAGACAGACATCCACCCAAGACACTATCTTATTAATGTTCATATGTGTCCGTAACACAATGTTATTTATGGCATAATGTGTTGGATCTGTGTTATCAGAGTTTGATTAAGTAAAAATGTTGAGGGCACTAAAGGAGTAAAGAGGGAGGGGTGTTATGTGTCAGAGCAACATCATTGACTGGTATAATCAGTCAGTGATGTTGCTCTGACACACAACACGCATTACACAATAACGTCATTGGAGCGTTTTGCAGTCTTTTGTGGAGTTCACCATTGCACCCCTGTTTGAGCAGCGTCCTGTAAATAAACCCCTTGCACTATGTTGTACAAACTCGATGTGCACCACCTCTGATTCTTTCACTTTGCGGCTACACAAAGAAAACACCAATTTAATTGTCGGAAAACATTGTCCAGTGCAGAATCAATGAGATGGTCTACAGTATGAGTGATCAACTATTAGCGAGAATTAAAGCAAGTCGATTTTATGCTCTTCAGCTGAATGAATCACAAGACACTGCAAACTTCAGTAACTTGAGGATGCCAGTGGTAAATGAGCATTAGGTTCTTAAACTATTTACAGAGTTCTGCTCAAAACTGCCCATTAGATTTAGATTTATTGTCATGTGTACCGAGGTACAGTGAAAAGTATTGTTCTGTGTACTGTCCTGATAGATCGTTCCATACATGAAAAACATAGGACATACAATAAATACACAATGTAAATACATAGACATAGACATCAGGTGAACCATACGGAGAGAAGTGCAACACAGTAGAGAAGATGCGTGGAGAGACCTGTTCAGTCCATAAGAGGGTCATTCAGGATTCTGGTAACAGCGGGGAAGAAGTTGCTTTTGAATCTCTTAGCACGTGTTCATCGAGCGTTGTGCGATAATTAACAAGGAACCGGGCCAGTTATATGGCCATTGAATCCGTGAATTGCTTCTTTTTTTAGCCTCTCTTTAAGGCCTGGACTGCCCTTTCTGCTAGACCATTGGAGGAGGGATGATACGAGCAGTTTGAATATGCCAAATGCTGTTCCTCTTCATAAATACGGCAAATTCTTTGCGCGTGAATGGCATCCCATCATCCGTCACCAGGACCTTGGGGATTCCATGGGTGTTAAGTATGGTCCGAAGATTCTTTATCATGGCTCTGGATGTTGTGGAGGCCATCTTAACACACTTCTAGCCATTTCGAGTGAGCATCCATGGTCACGAGGAACATGCAGCCCAGAAACAGTCCTGCAAAATCTGTGTGCAGGCTCACCCATGCTCATCCCGGCCATCCCAAGGATGATGGGAGGCTGCCGGTGGGAGCTTCAGGTGCTCCTGGCATGCCAAGCAACTGTGCAAGACCCTTTTGATGCCCCCATTAATACCGGACCACCAGACGTAATTGCCGGCCAACTTATTCATTTTAGATGCTCCTAGATGCCACGGCGAAGGTCTTGTAGCAGGGCTTCCTGACCCTGTGGGGGGATGACCACACTGGCTCCCACAAAATGGCACTGTCTTCTACACTGAGCTCAGTGAACATCTAGATGAAAGGCTGTGAGGTTACCGGGTGGGCCTCCTTTTTCCTGCCGCTCAACCGCATGAGGTGAAGCTTTGTTAGTCCCTGCCCTCACGGTGTCCACGTGCGCACTTGAGCAGCCGTCACCGGCAATGTGTCCAAGGAATTGAGAGTGGCAATGACCTCATCCACCACAAGTGGGGATGGGGCACTAACAGGCAATGGCAGATCGCATTTGCATGAGCGATTTCCATGCTCAGCGATTTCCAACACTGCACCCTGGCTGATCTAATTGGTATCCTCCCTCAGCTGTTCCCCTTAGTTGAAGGGTCAGTTATGAGGGGACACAAGTTCAAGGTGAGGATCAGTGGTTTAAGGGGGATATGAGTAAAAACATTTTTACCCAGAGGGTGGTGATGGTCTGGAAAGCACTGCCTGGGAGGGTTGTAGAGGTCGGTTGCCTCACATCCTTTAAAAAGCAACTGAGGCTGAACAGCAGCTTGTGATCAGTTATAATGACAAAACGTCGCCCATAAATGTACTGGTGGAAGATGTTTATCCAAAGATCACCACCAAGCCTTCTTTCTCTATCTGAGCTTAATGTCGCTCTGTGCCTGCCAGAAGCGAACGCGATGGGGCGTTCAATGCCGTTGTCCCATCCATGGGCCAGCACCGCTCCTATTCCGTAGAGGAATCATCACGTGTCAAGATTAGAGGCCTAGCCGTATCATAATGCGCAAGAAGCTGCAAGGAGGTCAGGTACTTCTTGACAGCAACAAATGCTTTCTCATGCGAAGGGCCCCAGCACAACTTCCGGTCTTTCCTCAATAGCACATGGAGCGGAACCAACAGAGTGGTCAAGTTGGTAATGAACTTCCCATAGTAGTTTTTTTAAAAGAAACATTTTATTGAGTTTTTTTTGGTTTTACAGCAACAACAAAATAAACAATATACATAAATCTATAAAAATATTGCAAAAGCCGTCTTCCTCCCTTGCAAGTCCCACCTTTATTAACCCCCTACTCTAAGCTAAACTAACCCCCCCCCCCCCCTTCTGCTGACGGTTAATTTTCCGCAAAGAAGTCAATGAACGGTTGCCATCTCCGGTGGAACCCCAACATTGACCCTCTCAAGGTGAATTTGATATTCTCCAAACCGAGAAAGCTAGCCATATCCGATAGCCAGGTCTCCAACTTCGGGGGCTTTGAGTCCCTCCAAGCTAATAATATCGCCACCTCTGGACTCGGTGCCATCCTTGTTTTTAACACCATGGACATGACATCTGAAAACCCCTGCCAGAAACCCCTAAGCTTTGGAAATGTCCAGAACATATGGACATGGTTTGCTGGCCTCCCCGCACACCTTGCGCACCTGTCTTCTGCCCCAAAGAACCTACTCATCTGGGCCACTGTCATGTGAGTCTGGTGAATGACCTTGAATTGTATCAGGCTGAGCCTGGCACATGTTGTGGACACGGTGACTCTACTCATCGCGTCCACCCAAGACCATCCTCTATCTCTCCTCCCAACTCCTCTTCCCACTTGCGCTTCAGCTCCTCAGTCTGCGATTCCTCTGACCCCATAAGTTCCTTGTAAATGTAAGAGACCCTCCCTTCTCCCACCCACCCTCTGGAAACTACCCTGTCCTATATTCCCCTTGGTGGTAAGGTTGAAACCTGCCTATGTAGGAAGTCCCGCACCTGCAGGTACCTGAACTTGTTTCCCCTCGCCAATCCAAATTTCTCCTCCAGCTCCCTCAAGCTAGGAAAGCTCCCCTCTATAAACATATCCCCCATCCTCTCAATCCCTGCTCTCTACCATCTCCGAAACCCCCGTCCATCCTTCCGGGGCAAACCGATTATTATGACAGATTGGAGACCAAACCGATGCTCCCTCTGCTCCTACATGCCTCCTCCATTGCCCCCAGACCCTCAGGGCCGCCACCACCACGGGGCTGATGGAGTACTGTGTCAGCGGGAACTGCAGAGGCGTCGTTATCAACGCCCCTAAGCTGGTGCCCTTTCATGAAGCCGCCTCCATATGCTCCCATGCTGACTCTCCCCCCACCACCCACTTCCTGATCATGGCTATATTCGCCGCCCAATAGTAAACTTCCCATAGTAGTTGACGAGGCTTAAAAATGACTGGAGCTCAGTGATGTTCTTCGGGGTTGGGTTCCTTTTTTTTTAGAACAAACCTTATCTTCCACCAAGTGTCAACCATTCCTGTCCACCCTGTAACTGAGATAGGTCACTGTTGTAGCACGGAACACACACTTGCTCCTCTTCAGTTGGGTGCCTACAGAGCGCTTCCTGTAGGTTATCCATATGTTCCTTATCTGTGGATCCCTTACTGAGTAAATTGTCCAAATTGGTGGGCCCTGCAAGATGTTCTCCATCATCCGCTGAAAAATTGCTGGGGCTGATGAAGCCCCGAATGGGAGGCGGGTGTACTTAAACAACCCCTGATGAGTATTGATGGTGGCAAAATTTCTGGACTCCAGGTCTAGCTCCATTTGTAGATAAGCATGGCTTGTGTCCAGCTTCGTGAAGGAGCATCCTCAAGCCAATCAGAGCATCGGGTACCGGTTCAGGCATGAGGCCCTATTCAGCATGAGTTTAAAATCACCGCAGAGACAGACAGTTTTGTCGGGCTTCATTACCGTCACCACAGGCGTGGCCTATACCACAAACTGAAACAGTAGGATGACCCCCAGATCTTGCAGGCACCGAGGTTCCGCATTGACTTTTGCCAGGAAAGTAGAAGGGACAGGCCTTGTATGAAATATTGAGGTTGAGCCCCAGGATGCACGTAGATATGGGACGGGATTCTCCCTCCCACCAGACCCATTTTCTGGTGCAGCATGCCCCCGCCACCAGCGGGATCCTCCATCCCGGCAACCGGCCAATGGGTTGACAATTAACCTGTAGTGTGACCTAAATCGGTGCTAGGTTTGGAGCTGTAACACAGTTCATTTGCATTAAATAGTCCTCCTTCGAGGTGTCCACTTGCAAAGCCCTGGTTCGCGGCGATCTCAGTAGTTGTCGTGGACACGGTCGCTGCGTTGAAGCTGGTGGCCCTGACCGTCATAAGTTTATCTCCCACATAATTGGCAATGGGGCCAGCTGTCCTCGTCATTGTCAGGAGTTATCCCACCGGTCAGCGGCAGCACCCAAGATTCTAACGCTGCTGCGGAATTGCCTCTGAGACTGCCCCTTTGGTCGTAGCCTGACCAGACCGGCACCAGCCCGTGATTCTGAGGGGCTCTGAATGTAGGGAGAGTCAAAATTGGATGCCATAGCCCATGGACCCCTGCAGCTCCTGCACTCCTTTCTCTGCGTGCTCTCAAGATCGTGAAAGTTCAATGGCTCATTTCAAATCTAGGGTGGGTTCCGCCAAAATCTTCTTCTGTGTGGCCATGTTGTTGATGCTGCATATGAGTCATCTCAGAGGAGGCTGGCCTGAAATCAGTGTTCAGTCAGACATCTGAAATGGGTCAAGGAGTCAGTAACTATTTACCCAGAGTCCGCATGCTGTGTTAAAATGAAATTGCTGCATAATTATGGAAGGCTTGGGGTCAGAGTGTTTCAAAAACAATGTAACTAGCTCATCAAAAGATTTGGAATACGTCAGACTCTTTATGATTCCAAACATGTGGGGCCCCACAAGCGGTCAGGAGGAGGACCTGCTGATGGTCTTCCCCCAAAATCCCATTTGCCTGGAAAAAATACCTCATGTGCTCCACATACTGATTCCAATCTTCCAGTCCTGCATCAAAGACTTCCAACTTTCCGAATAACGCCATCTAAAATGGTCACAATGTTACATCACAAACAGCAATTTCCGACGCTCAGGCGGTTCTACGAGTGAGTCCGGAGTTTCCTTTAATCCTCATTGCCAGTTTAGTAACTTGAGGATGCTGGTGGTAAATGAAATATTAACTTACTAAACTATTTACAGAATTCTGTCCAAAGTAGCATATCACTCCCAGTACAGTTCTTGCTGAGACAACTAACCACACCAGTCCCTGATTTGGACTGTTTTTTATATTAGTACATAACGAGCCCGAGAGGGTTGGCCTCCACTCCCTATCTGGGGAGCTTGTACTCCAGGAGTCCAATGGGGAGATCAATGATGGCTTCCCCATAGTTCTCGTGGGGGGGTTATGGTACAAACATTTCAAACCTGCTCACCAATGTAAGGAGAGACACATAATGAATTTTTCTTTTGTACACCATTGCCCGCATGCTCAACTGCAAAGGCTACACTTGACATGTTGAACACTTTCGTAATTCTAATTGGGATTGATTGGGCAAAATATACAGGAGTTAGCACATATGGGGCCCATGCGGTGTTAGGCCAACACGGTGGGGTTGTTACACGAGCATGAGCAATGGCTCGCGAGCAACATCCATTCACTGCAGCATGAATAGGGAAGCATTAGTTACAAAGAAAATGCTTTGGAGGAAACGGTTAAAACGGTTACTTTTATTAAGGTCGGTACACTGAATTTGCAAAGATTTGCAGCTCTATGTGACGAGATGGGCAGTGGTCACCATCAACTACTTCTGCACACCTAGGTCCGTTGGCTGTCCCGAGGAAAGGTGCTCACAAGTCTTTTGAAGGGATGATGAATTGAGAATTTTTTACTTGACTTAGTGTTTGAACTGTCAAAGCGCCTCAGTGATTTCCAGTGGCTTCCCAAATTGGCACTGGCAGATATTTTCAGCCACTTAAATGGATTTAATCTGAGTCTTCAGGGAAAATCAGTGACCATTTTTCATGGGCAGGACGTATAGAAGCGATGATCAAGAAAATAGAATTGTGGGCCAAATGACTTGAGCAATCAAATGCCTCGTTTGCGAATCTGTCAGATTTCATGGCCACAGCAGAATTGCAACTTCCAAACAGTGTGAAGAATGACATGAGAGAGCACCTGTAAAGTTTGAAAGCACAGCTACGTGAGTACTTCCTTATTCCCAACACAAAGTTCAACTTGATACAAAATCCTTTTGGGACCTTGACGATGACATTCCTGCAGGCCTGACCTGGAGAGAGCAAGACAGCCTTATGGGCTGTTTCGTGACAGTGCTGCAAAGCAGGATTTCTCTCCGAACTGCCTGACTGACTTTTGGCTTCAAGTTACCTTGGGATACCTAGAACTGTCCCACAAGGCAAGGAATGTTTTCCTCCAACCTACCTTTACGAAACTGGAATTTCAGGACTTGTGTTAAGCAGGTAAGTATGCGGGAGGGGTCCTGGGGGGAGTGCAGAGAGATCCGACCCTGGGAGGGGGCACGATGGCCTGGCCTGCAATCGGGGCCAACTGATCCTGCGGGCGGGCTGTTTCCGTGGGGGCCTTCTTTCCTCCTCGCCAGGCCCCTGTAGAGCTCTGCCATATTGCTCGGGGGCCGGCGCGGAGAAGAGAACCCCTACGCATGCGCGGAAATACGCCGGCTGGTCTGCGCATGCACGCAAATATGCTGGCCGGTCCACGCATGCGCGGGATCACGCTGGCCGTTCCGCGCATATGCGAATTGGCCGGCTGGAGAGGCGCCAACCACTCTGGCGACAGCCTAGCCACCGAAAGTTTGGAGAATTCCTCACTTTCGGGGGCTGTTGACACCGGGGTGGTTGACGCCGTTTTTCCCGCCGGCATGGGGACTTAGTCTCCAGAAGGGAGAATCCCGCTCAGTGTGTGTGAGAGTGTGTGTGTGAGAGAGTGTATGAGAGAGAGAGAGTGTGTGAGAGTGGACGTGATTCTCTGGAAAGATTTCTAAGTGTGGTAGCGAGCGGGAACTCCCGCGAGCTTCCGGCCGCTCGGCCTTGCGAGGCCGGCAACACTATTCAACGTTTATTGGTCCACAGCCCCATGGACGTTCCGCTGCAAATGAAGGCTCATCAACCGATTCACCAGCACCATGCTCGACAGCCCCCCCACTAACAAGGTTGAGCAGCACTTAAGCAGCACTTGCTCAGCCAACTCGCAACAATGGCGTCGAGGAGATGGACCCAAGATTCGGTGATGCAGACCTGGGAAGGCTCCTAGATGCAGTGGAGGCCAGGAGAGTTGTCCTGTTCCCCTGCGGATCTTGGAGGGTGAGAGTGGGGAATTGTAAATGACATTAAACACCCTTGAGCACAACCAGTATGACGCCTATGTCACTTTCGTCCGTAATACGGGCCGACCTTCGAACCCTTGGCCCATCTCTCCAGGCATCTCCGCCTGCCCCCCGGGCACACCCTATGCAGGTGATGGGTACGAGCGAGCGCTCAGCAGACAGGCAGAGGTTAGACTATGGCATAGATTGAGGAGCACTGGCGCTCAATGTTCTGCGGGTTATCATCATCCCCCTGCTGTCAACAGTGACCTGCTGACGGTACCAACACATTCCCAGCACCCTGCAGGGATTACAAGCCGATAGTGAACCAAGCCGTGAAGCTGGACAAGTACCTCATCCCCAAAATCGGAGATCTATATGTAAAACTGGCTGGAGGTCAAACGTTCACTTAATTAGACAGGAGTCATGCCTACTAGCAGCTAGAGCTGTACGATGCCTCGAGGGAATATGTAACCATAAACACTGATGCACAATCAATTACTCTCGAGACAAGGTGAGTCATAACTAATCGGCTTTAATCAGCTAGACCTGTACCCAGCAGCTTCGATACAGAAAGTGAAGGCTGCTGGGACGGCATTGGTTCTTATACCCCACCTCTCAGGGCGGAGCTATGTACATTAGCCAATGGTAGACTCCTAGGTCTAGCCAATGGGCATCCACCTCTCAGGTACTGCAATACCTGGTATTACCACAAACACCCATAAGGGTCAAAGCAAATTACTGAGGCTGCTGGAATCTGAAACAAAAGAGAAAATGCTGGAAAATCTCAGCAAGTCTGGCAGCATCTGTAGGGAGAGAAAAGAGCTAACGCTTCGAGTCCGATGACTCTTTGTCAAAGCTAACAGACAGAGAAAGTGGAAAATATTTATACTGTGGAGTGAGAATGAAAGATGAGTCATAGCCACAGAAACCCAGGGAAACGGGGTGCTAATAGCCACAGAAACCAAGGGCAAAGAGTGCTTATGGCAATCCCCAGAGAGGACAAAAGATGTGAAAGGCCAAACATCAGAGAAACTAACATCAGAGGGTGAACTGTAGATGTGGGGGGAGGGGAGGGGGAAAGCAAAGAGGAGACAGGGTAAGGAAAGGTGGATAAGATGGGGGGCGGGTTTAAATATATATTAAGAAAGATAAGAAAGAAAGAAATGGTAAAAGACAGTTAAAATGAAATGGAAACAAATGGGTCGAGGTGGGTTAGAACTAATCATCTGAAGTTGTTGATTTCGATGTTGAGACCAGAAGGCTGTAGCGTGCCTAACCGGAAGATGAGATGTTGTTCCTCCAGTTTGCGTTGAGCTTCACTGGACCATTGCAGCAGGCCAAGGACAGACATGTGGGCAGGGGAGCAGGGTCTTTTGTTAAAACACCCATAAGGGGTTGTACCAGGGCACATACTTGCCCTTTCGAGTTTCATCAGCAAACCATGGAGAATTTACTGCAAGACCTGCCGGGTATTGTTGTGTACTTGGATGATATATTAGTGACAGGACCTATAGAACAAGAACACTTGTTGAATTTGGAAGAAGTATTAAGGAGATTCCTAAAAGCAGGAGTCTGCCTCAAGAGAAAGAAGTGCACATACCATGCTCATGAGATGGCTTACCTAGGTTATTGGGCGGACACAACCCGTTGAGGTAAAGGTGAGAGCAATCACCAGCCCCAGGAATACCTCAGAACTCAAATCCTTTCTGGGGATGGTGTGGAGATGCCGGCGTTGGACTGGGGTGAGCACAGTAAGAAGTCTTACAACACCAGGTTAAAGTCCAACAGGTTTGTTTCAAACACTAGCTTTCGGAGTGCAGCTCCTTCCTCAGGTGAATCTGAGGAAGGAGCAGCGCTCCAAAAGATAGTGTTTGAAACAAACCTGTTGGACTTTAACCTGGTGTTGTAAACCTTCTCTCTGGGGATGGTTAACTATTATGGGTGGTTCCTCCCAAACCTGTCAACAATGTTAGCTCCACTACCTGTATTATTAAGAAGCACCAGAGCTGGGTCTGGAAGGCACCACAAAAACAGACATTTAACCAGGTCAAGCAGGTGTTGAGTCGTCAGGTTTACTGGCGCGTTTTGATCCCATCAAAAGTATAGTAATGACATGTGATGCATCCCCATATGGCGTTGGGGCGGCTTTAAACCACAGAATGGATGATGGGTCGGAGAGACATGTGGGATATGCATCGTGAACCCTTACAGTCGCAGAAATACCTATTCACAAATTGAGTGAGAGGCCTAGCTGTCATCGATGGCATCAAAATGTTCCACCAATATCTATACAGATATTTCACTTTAGGGAAGACAAGCCACTGTTGGGTTTATTCAAGTAAGATAAGATAATTTCACCAACAGCTTTGGCCCAGATGGAGCATTGGCACTATTCTTTTTGGCTTATGAGTATACCATTGTGTCCAGAGACACAAATAGCCAATGCAGTTGCCCTGAGTCTATTCCTTTGCCAAAGGCAGGTACACCTCCACACTACCAGAAAAGATAAGAGTGGCCATGAATTTTCTAGATACTTTGCCCGTGTTGGCTCAACAGATTAAGTGCTGGACAAGCAGCGTTCTATTGTTGAAGTTGAAACAATTGATATTGAATGGATGGTAGAACAATAGAGTTTCAGAGGAAAGGAAGACTTACCAGATCAGGAAAGACGAGCGCAGCTGTGAGGGTGGGGATCAAGAGTGGTCACCCTGTCCCGGGTTCGATTCCTGGCTTGGGTCACTGTCTGTGCGGTGTCTGTGCATTCTCCCTGTGTCTGCGTGGAAGACGTGCTGTCAGGTGAGTTGGACATTCTGTATTCTCCCTCTGTGTACCTGAACATGAGCTGGAGTGTGATGACTAGGGATTTTAACAGTAACTTCACTTCCATGTTAATGTAAGCCTACTTGTGACAATAATAAAGATTATTATTACATTATTATTAGAAGAGAATTCTTACTGGAAGAGTTTAAAAAAAAAAAAAATTTTTTATTAAAGGTTTTCATAAAATATCAATAACAAAATGAGAAAGAAAAAAGAACCCAACAGGGTTAAGTACAAAACACAATCTAAAAAAGCAACCCCCCAAACCCCTCCCCCCTGTACCTAAATAATAAATTAACATTAACACTCCGACTTAAGACAACAGGTGTATACACCCCCTCAGACCCTTCCAGTGTAAATAACATAAACAAAAATAAAGTAACCCCCCCCCCCCCCCCCCCCCCCCCCGAGCTGCTGCTGCCATTGACCAATGTCTATCGTTCTGCCAGGAAGTCTAAGAACGGTTGCCACCGCCTAAAGAACCCTTGTACCGACCCTCTCAAGGCGAATTTCACCCTCTCCAATTTAATGAACCCTGCCATATCGCTGATCCAGGATTCCACGCTTGGGGGCCTCGTATCTTTCCACTGAAGGAGAATCCTTTGCCGGGCTACCAGGGACGCAAAGGCCAGAATTCCAGCCTCTTTCGCCTCCTGCACTCCCGGCTCCTCTGCCACCCCAAATATTGCGAGCCCCCAGCCCGGTTTGACCCTGGATCCTACCACCCTCGACACCGTCCTCGCTACGCCCTTCCAAAATTCCTCCAGCGCTGGGCATGCCCAGAACATATGGGTGTGATTTGCTGGGCTCCCTGAGCACCTAACACACCTGTCCTCACCCCCAAAGAACCTGCTCATCCTTGTCCCGGTCATGTGTGCCCTGTGCAGCACCTTAAACTGTATGAGGCTGAGCCTCGCGCACAAAGAGGAAGAGTTCACCCTCCCTAGGGCATCTGCCCACGTCCCCTCTTCAATCTCCTCTCCCAACTCCTCCTCCCACTTACCTTTCAACTCCACCACCGAGGCCTCCTCCTCCTCCTCCTGCATCACCTGGTAAGTTTCCGAGATCTTCACCACTCCCACCCACCCCCCTGAGAGCACCCTGTCCTGTACTGTGTGTGGCAGTAGCCATGGGAATTCCATCACCTGCCGTCTGGCAAACGCCCTTACCTGTAAGTACCTGAAGGTGTTCCCCGGGGGGAGCCCATACTTCTCCTCCAGCTCACCCAAGCTCGCGAACTTCCCGTCCACAAACAAGTCCCCCAACTTTCGTATGCCTGCCCTGTGCCACCCTGAAAACCCTCCACCTGTTCTTCCTGGGGCGAACCGGTGGTTCCCCCGTAATGGGGTCCACGCCGTGGCCCTAACTTCCCCCCTATGCCGCCTCCACTGCCCTCAAATTTTGAGGGCCGCCACCACCACCGGGCTCGTGGTATACCTCCTTGGAGGGAGCGGCAGTGGTGCCGTTGCCAGCGCCCCCAGACTCGTACCCACACAGTACGCCGTCACCAGCCTCTTCCATGCAGCCCCCTCCCCCTCCATCACCCACTTGCACACCATTGTCGCATTGGCGGCCCAGTAGTACCCACAGAGGTTGGGCAGCGCCAGCCCCCCCCTATCTCTACTCCGCTCCAGGAACACCCTTCTCACCCTCGGAGTCCCTCGCGCCCACACAAACCCCATTATACTCCTGTTAACCCGCCTGAAAAAAGCCTTCGGGATAAACACGGGGAGGCACTGGAACAGGAACAAAACCCTTGGGCGCACCGTCATTTTGATTGACTGCACCCTACCCGCCAGGGATAGCGGCAACGCGTCCCACCAGCCTTGTAAAGTTAAGCCTATGCAGGGCCCCCCAGCTCCTGGCCACCTGGACCCCCAAATACCTGAAGCTCCTCTCCGCCCTTTTTAGTGGGAACTCGCCAATCCCCCTCTCCTGGTCCCCTAGCTGAACTACGAACAGCTCGCTCTTCCGCATATTGAGCTTGTACTCCGAAAAGTCCCCGAATTCCCTTTGGATCCTCATTACCTCTGGCATTCCTCCCACCGGGTCCGCCACATACAGCGGCAGGCCGTCCGCATAAAGCGACACCCTATGCTCCTCCCCACCCCGCACCAAACCCCTCCAGTTCCTCGACTCTCTCAGTGCCATAGCCAGGGGTTCAATCACCAGTGCGAAGAGCAGAGGGGACAGGGGACACCCCTGTCTCGTCCCTCGGTGCAACTGAAAGTACTCGGACCTCCTCCTATTTGTGGCCACACTCGCAATCGGGACCTCATACAACAGCCTAACCCACCTGACAAACCCCTCCCCAAACCCGAACCTCTTCAGCACCTCCCACAGGTACCCCCACGCTACCCTATCGAAGGCTTTCTCAGCGTCCATCGCCACCACTATTTCCGCCTCCCCTCCCTCGCCGGCATCATGATAACGTTCAAAAGCCTCCGCACATTCGCGTTCAACTGTCTCCCCTTCACAAACCCCGTCTGGTCTTCATGGATGATCTGTGGCACACAATCCTCAACCCTCGTGGCTAAGACCTTCGCCAGCACCTTGGCATCTACATTTAGCAAGGAAATCGGTCTGTAAGACCCACATTGCAGGGGATCCTTGTCCCGCTTCAGGATCAAGGAGATCAGTGCCCGGGACATCGTCGGGGGTAAAGCCCCCCCCTCCCTTGCCTTCGGTCCTAACTAACAGCAGGCCCAACAGGTCCATATATTTTTTATAGAACTCGACCGGGAAACCGTCTGGCCCCTGTGCCTTCCCCGCCTGCATGCTTCCTATCCCTTGATCAGCTCCTCCAGCCCAATCGGGGCCCCCAGTCCCGCCACCAGTCCCTCTTCCACCTTTGGAAACCTCAATTGGTCCAGGAAACGGCCCATCCCTCCCTCCTCCCGTGGGTGCTCGGATCGGTACAATTCCTCGTAGAAGTCCCTGAAGACCCCATTGATGCCAACCCCACTCTGCACCACGCTCCCTCTCCTGTCCTTAACTCCCCCGATCTCCCTAGCTGCGTCCCGCTTCCGAAGCTGATGCGCCAGCATCCGGCTTGCCTTTTCCCCATACTCGTAGACCGCCCCCTGGGCCTTCCTCCACTGCACCTCCGCCTTCCTGGTGGTCACCAGGTCGAATTCGGCCTGGAGGCTGCGCCTCTTCCTCAACAATCCTTCCTCAGGTTCTTCCGCATACCTCCTGTCTACCCTCACCATCTCCCCCACCAGCCTCTCCCTCTCCCCCCGCTCCCTCCGCTCCTTGTGGGCCCTAATGGAGATCAGTTCTCCCCTCACCACCGCCTTCATTGCCTCCCATACCATCCCCACTCGGACCTCCCCGTTGTCGTTGGTCTCCAAGTACCTCTCTATATTTCCTCGGACCCGCTCGCTCACCTCCTCGTCCGCCAGCAGCCCCACCTCCAAGCGCCAACAGCCCCACCTCCTCCCCCATCTCCAAGTCCACCCAATGCGGGGCGTGGTCCGAAATGGCTATTGCCGAATACTCCGTATCCTCTACTCGCTATCAGTGCCCTACTCAAAATGAAAAAGTCGATTAAGAATAAGCCTTATGGACATGTGAGACGAATGAAAATTCCCTAGCCCCCGGCCTTGCAAATCTCCAAGGGTCCACCCCTCCCATTTGGTCCATAAATCCCCTCAACACTCTAGCCGCCGCCGGCTTCCTACCCGTCCTAGACCTGGAGCGATCCAGTGCAGGATCCAACACCGTGTTAAAGTCTCCCCCCATTATCAGGCCCCCCACTTCCAAGTCTGGGATCCGACCCAACATACGCCGCATAAAACCTGCATCGTCCCAGTTCGGAGCATACACATTGACCAGTACCACCCTCTCTCCCTGCAACTTACCACTTACCATTATGTACCTACCGCCAGAATCTGCCACAATGCTCGACGCCTCGAATAACACCTTCTTTCCCACCAAGATCGCCACCCCTCGATTTTTGGCATCTAGCCCCGAGTGAAACACCTGACCTACCCACCCTTTCCTCAGTCTTACCTGGTCTGCCACCTTCAGGTGTGTCTCCTGGAGCATAACCACATCCGCCTTGAGCCCCCTTCAGGTGCGCGAACACACGGGCCCGCTTAACCGGCCCATTCAGTCCCCTTACAGTCCAGGTTATCAGCCGGATCAGGGGGCTACCCGCCCCCCCTCCCCCACCGACTAGCCATGACCCCTCCTCGGCCAGCCACGCGCCCGCACCCCACACCCGGCCCGTTCCCCACAGCGGCGTACCCCCGTCTCGACCCACCCCACTCGCTCCAGCTCCTCCTTGATCTTAGCAGCATCAACTCGATTCCCCCCCCCCCCCCCCCGGCTAGGACCCATCCTAGCTGGTTTACTCCCCCCATTGCACTTCCGCAAGTCAGCCGACTCCTGCTGACCCCGGCCACTCCCGCCTCCCCTTCGACTCCTCCCATTGTGTGGCACACCCTCCTCTCCCGCTCCCCATTCACAGGCTCTCCCCCTCCGTTCTAAGCGCGGGAAACAATCCTCGCTTCCCCGCCCCGGTCCCACCCCCCCCAGTCTTCGGCGCGGGAAAAGAATCCCGCGCTCTCCACCTACCAGGCCCCGCCACCAACCAAAACAGTGCCCAACCCGCCCCATCCACCCGCCCCAACCCGAAAGAAAAAAACACAGTGAAAAAGAAACCCAAAACAATGCAGAGGCCCCCCCCCCGAACCAAAAATAGGCATAACATATCCACCACAGTCCCCAGTCGCCCATCCTGATCCTCAGTCTGTGTCCAGCTTCTCGGCTTGAACAAAGGCCCACGCCTCCTCCGGAGACTCAAAATAATGGTGCTGGTCCTTGTAGGTAACCCACAGTCGCGCCGGCTGCAACATGCCAAACTTCACCCCCTTCCTGTGCAGCACCGCCTTCACTCGATTGTACCCGGCCCTCCTCTTCGCCACCTCCGCACTCCAGTCCTGATATATCCGAACCTCCGCATTCTCCCACCTGCTGCTCCTCTCCTTCTTGGCCCACCTGAGCACACACTCCCGATCGACGAACCGATGGAACCGCACCAGCACCGCCCGCCCTTGGGCCTCCTCGCCAGCAGTCTATGGGCCCCTTCCAGCTCCAGGGGCCCCTGGAAGGACCCCGCTCCCATCAGCGAGTTCAACAAGGTGACCACATAGGCCCCCACGTCCGGCCACTCCAGCCCCTCCGGGAGACCCAGAATCCGCAGATTCTTCCGCCTCGACCGATTCTCCATCTCCTCTAACCGCTCCTGCCATTTCTTGTGGAGCGCCTCGTGCGCCTCCACCTTTACTGCCAGGACTAAGATCTCATCCTCATTGTCAGAGATCTTTTGTTGTGCCTCTCGGATCGCCACCCCCTGGGCCGTCTGTGTCTCCAGCAGCTTATCAATAGAAGCCTTCATCGGCTCTAGCAGGTCCATTTTAATCTCTCTGAGGCAGCGCTGGATACCCTCCTGTTGCTCCTCCACCCACTGCCTCCACGCTGCCTGGTCTCCGCCCGCCGCCATTTTGTCCTTCTTCCCTCCCTTCTTCTGGTCCACCACCACCTTTTTTGTCACCCCGCTCCTAGTTAAAGCCATATACTGACGGGGAGCTATTATTAACTCCTTCCCACACCGGGAAACGTCGAAAAAGTGCCTTTGGGGGCCAGAAAAGAGCCCAAAGGTCCGTTTTTGCGGGAGCCGCCGAATGTGCGACTTAGCTCCGCATAGCCACAACCGGAAGTCTCGAGAGGGAATCCTTTTGGCAGTATTCGCTTCACCAATCTACCCCAAAATGTCTGTGGAAACTCCTGAAAAAGGTCTAAGTGTCCATTCCAGACGGGAGCTGCCGAATGCGCGACCTACTCCTCCATGGCCCCAACCGGAAGCCTCGTCCCCGCTTCTTCAGTGGCCTTGGTGAGATCTTTTCACAGTTGTTCCCTCTGCTGTTAGAATTCAACTTTGATAAAGGCCCTCAGGTCAGTTTGCAGCTTTAAGCTTGCCCTTCCCCCGCCCGCATGCTGGAAGAGGCTCTGTTAATCCTGCAGTTACAGCCAAATCTTTTACTGTTTCTGCCGGGTTTGGTAGCCAAAAGACATAACATTCCTGGGGGACACTGTCAGGGGAATGCTGCAGCCTTCTTCCCACACCGGGAAATGTCAAACAAATGCCGTGGGGGCCCTGTAAAAGAGCCCAAAAGTCCGTTCCAAGCGGGAGCTACCGAATATGCGACCTAGCTCTGCATAGCCGCACCCGGAACCTTACTGGAAGAGTTAGATAGTACCCATCCGGGTATGTCTAAAATGAAGATGCTAGCGAGAAGCTATATGTGGCGGCCTGGCTTCAATTAAAAGCACAGCAATCAGTGCCAATGTCAGCAGAAGTTACCTGCAGCAGCTCCATTGCCTCCATGGGAATTGCCGGTCGGCCATGGGATAGGGTCTACTCTGTGAATTATGTGGGACTATTTATGGGCACAATGGTCTTCCGAATGAGGACAGAGCCCCGTAGCACCTGAGATTAGCCAGGTGTTGCCCAGTGCTCAGAACAGCGAGAAACACCCCGCTATCCCGTGCCCATCCGGGTATATTGGGGGCCTCAGCGGAGAATTCCCCAACGAGGCTGCAATTAGCCCGATTTTCTGCACTGAGGAGCTCCGTTCACTGGAACTCCTCAGTACAGCGAGAGATTGGGATACCTCTCTTCATCCCAACCCGACCCCTGAAACCCTCCAAGCCCCAACTCACTAAAAGGGGGTCCCTGGGCCCCCCGGCACCCTTGCAGGGCACACCCAGCCCGATCACTGTCGCGCAAAAAATGTCAGCATGGCACCCTGGCACTGCACCCTGGCAGTGCCCCTGCCAACAGGCAGTGCTACATGGGCACCTTAGCAGTGCCAAGATGACACCCAGGTGGCACTGCCAGGGTGGCAGTGCCAGGGTGCTCAGGTGGCACTAGCAATGTCAGGGTGCCGCCCTGCCCAGAGGGCATACACCTGCCGTCCTCCAATTCTCTGGAAGACCCCCACGGGTGCCATTCCATCTGTTCCTTGTTTGTGGAGACCAGCAGTAAATGGCATTCGTCCGAGGTCTCCAAGGCGAGGGAGTTAGATTCCACGTCTTGGGTAGATCTCGGGAATGCATATTAGAGTGATCTCACTCTAATATGCAGATTAGCCACAAATTGATCCTGCCCACAACGTCTCAGGAGATTTTGTTAGATCTTGCGATGCATGATGAGCCGGGTAGAACCCGGAGGTGGGATCTCCTGACATCTACTGGCCAGCGTTGGGCCGCTCCGCACTGTTTTTCGGGCGCAATGCGACCGGTAGATCCTGTCTAATGTTTTTGTCGTTAATGGACGCCCATTCAAAGTGGAAGTTTGAGCTGAGGTCCGCAACTGCTTACACCACAGTTGAGCTGCGCCAGTGTTTCACAATCCACAGGATATCGGAGGTCTTTGTTTCAGACCATAGAACGGATTTACTGGTGCTGAGTTTGAGAAGTTTTATTGACTTTTAACAGAATAGTTAACAGATTTTCAAGGCTGGCTTAAAGAAGTAACCTTCTGCATCTTTAAACACCAGTTGACTAGGTTCCTGCTATCAGATAGAATCACGCTTGCATACGACGACTGGAATCTCTCCAGCAGAACTCTTGATGGGTCGCCGATTGAGGACCAGGTTAAGCTTTGTGTTCCCAAACTTAACAGAGAGGCTAGAGACAAGCCAGAGGAATTGGAAGAGGAACCACAATACATTTAAAAGTACAAGAGCATTCAAGTTAGCGGATCCAGTGCTTGTGAAGAATTTTGGTAACCCACCAAATTGGGTTGCAGGAGTTGTTGGAACCAGAATAGGGTCAATATCCTATGATTTTAAGGTACAGGACAAGACTTTAAAGAAGCATGTGGACCACTTATGTGGGCGAGAGCCGTCCCAAGATCCAGTGTTATGTCTTGATCCAATGGTGCCAACAGGAAGCTTTGTGGGCTGGCCAAGGGGTGAATTGTTAGGTCAGCCAGTAACAGGCCAGAGTGTTATCCCCAGGAAACAGTGGAAACAGAGGAATCTGAAATGTCGGTACAAGGAACAAGTCCTTGTGAAATAAGAACAGTAACTACCTGAATGGAAGAACCTCATGCACTTGAGTTACGTTGCTCCACAAAAAAGAAGTTGTCACTGGACAGACTGAGTTATTCATGAACTAAATGTTTCATTTTGTTACTGTTTTGACGATTGTGTAGCTTAATTATACCAATGTGTAAAAAGGGACTAAAAGGAGGAGGGTTGTAGCAGCTAGCCCCTTGAAGGAACTTTCTCTGAGGGAGGAATCATGTGGCCCACAGGTCCGATCAGGAACAGGGCTGGGATTTTACTGGGATGTGTTGGGGCTTGTCCGAGCAGTTGAACCTGAGAGTTGAGTATATAAAGATTGTTTAAGCACTCTGTAAATAGTTGTTTATAATATATTCATGTGTTTTATCATTTAACTGGGGGAGCCAATGCCTGAAGCTTTTACACATTTCATCACTCCCACTCATTCACTTCCACACTTCCACACATTGCCTTACGTGGAGTGAATGATGACAGACTTCACCATAATGCTTTGCATTGGGGTCACATCTGTGTCACCTCTCTGTTATGTAGATGTGAGTGTAAGCCTTGGAGTTAAATTCTTGGGATCAGGGTTAAAAATTGGGTGAAAATCAGTGGCACACTCACGCATTGAAATACTGACATAATTGGCACAATTGACTCATCGAGAAAGGATCAGGGAGCTGATGGAGCCAATTGATTTCCCGTTGTGGCAGGCGAGCACACCTTTGTGTGCAATTAGCATGTCAATTTCATCCTTGGAGGTTACCCTCATTCCCCCAGCTCACATGGCCTGCGGATTAAACAGATCGTCCAACTGGAACTGCCTGCACCCAGAAACTAATTGCGGACAGCCTGATCCCCATAACCAGTGGCCTAGAGCTTCCACATTGCTCATGATGTCCGAATGTACACTCTGTTCCCTTTTTAAGGCACTGATAGTGGCATATAGTTTGTGAGTATCGGTAACCCTCTTGTTCCTCACTCATTCTTCTCGTGTCAGCCTGGGTTGCATTTTGTCAGGTTCTGTGAATGCGGGGCGCATCCTGCGTTTTTCCTTGCCTGGGATATTGATCAGAAGCGGAAAATTTGCTAAATGGCCGGGATGCTGAGACCAAGTCTGGCACTCAAGACTTCACTCATCTGTATGGTATAATAACCATGCATTGCATTTACCATTTAAATTATTAGGAGAGTTTTTGATTATTAAATCAAGAATTGACGAATCAAGATTCCACCACCTCCCCGTGTCTGTGTCAGCACATCACATCTTCAGAGTCCATGAAAGCAATATAGCTTTCTTATTAAAGAATCACAGCTTGCACTTGCATGGCACCTTTCATCTAATGGAATGTCTCGAGGCATCTTGGGTGGTGCAGCTGAGTACGCCGACCTGGAAGACAGGAATAAATTAAAGAAGTTAGGTGAATCATTGAATCATGCAGCAGAGAAGATCACTTAACTCGTCATGCATGTTCCAGCTCTTTGAAAAAACTGTCCAATTATTCCCACACCCTGGCTATTTCCTCACAGCCCTGCAAATGTTTTCAAGTATATATTCAATTCCCTTTTGAAAGTTATTGCTGAATCTGCTTCCAACATCCTTGCAGGCAATGTATTGCAGATTATAACTTGAAGCATCAAAACAATTTCTTCTCATCTCCAACTGTGTTCCCTTGCCAATAATTGTTTGGTTACTGACTCTCCTGCCGGTGGAAAGAGATTTTCCTCGGTTACTCCATGAAAACTCCTCTTTGTTTAAAGTGGTAGGATTTGAGCAGGCTTTCGAAAACATAGAGAAATGTAGGAAGAAAATTCTCATGTGCAGAACGTAAGGGTTGAAATCTCTGCCACTGATGTTAAAGTGAAGGACAGAGCCATAGAAAACCCAATTTACAATTCTGGAATGTTTAATAGATTGCAAGAGTGTGGAGGGGTAAAAGTGTTGAGCAATTTAATGAGAATAATGATTTTAAACTGCTGTGTGATATGTAGGGCGCGATCTACCAGCTGCATTGCGCCAGAACGGGGGCCACAGAGCGGCCGGTAGATGCTGGTCCCCGTTCTGGCGCAATGCAGCTGGTCGATCGCGCCCTACATATCACACAGCAGTTTAAAATTATATTCGCATTAAATTGTTCCGGGATCTACCTGGCTCACCACACCTTTCGGTATCAAACGGGATCTTGCAAGGCATCGCGATCTGAATCCTGACCATTGTGGGCCGGATCAGTATTTGCAAATCTGCATCTTAGAATGATCCACTGATCTACAGAGGCCCTGGGATCTAACCCCTTTGCCTCAGAGACCTCAGGCGAGCGCTGTTCAGTACTTCTCTGCACAAATGGGGACCAGATGGAATGACACACGGGGGGGTCTCATAGAGGATCAGAGGCCCCCAGGTGGTTGCCCTCTGGGCAGGGTGGCAGCTGCACAGCCAGGCTGGCATTTTTCTCAAGCCACGGATCGGATGCAGGAGTGCTCTGCCCAAGTGAGGTGCTAAACGGTAATTTGGGGCTTTTAGGGGTTCAGGGGGGTCGAGAGATCGGATGCAATTTACAAATGGCACTGAGGAGTTCCGCCAAATGTAGCTCCTCAGTGCAGGAAATGGAACAAAATATGGCTGCGGCGGGGCATTCCCTGCTGAGGCCCTGGATTGCAACAAAGTCCCGTTGGATAGCATGTTTTTTCTCGGTGCTGTGAGCTCCGGGAAACACCCGGCAAGATGCGCTCGACACGGGACTCAGTTGCAATTTGGTTAGATGGTGCCTGTAGTCTTAAATGAGTCACAATTTCCTCTATCTCAACTTTGGAAAGATTGACAGCCATTGTCTCTGGCTGTCGTCACAAATCCTACCCCCTATAGCTTTGCCTCTGATTCAGTCCCTCCCTCAGCTACTGTCTCAGGACTGAATCAGACTGTTTGCAACCTCAGTACTGCATCTGAAGTTACAATCCAAATCTTGTTCATCACTAAAACTGCCCACTTACACCTCCGTAAGCACTGTACATGTCTACTTTTACTTCAGCCCACCTGCTATTGAAACCTTCATTCAGGCCTTTCCAACCTCTGAACTCAACTGTCCCACTGATGCGCTGATCAACCTTCCGTCCTCCACAATCAGTAAACTTTAGCTCTACCAAAGCTTTATTTTCCATGTTCCATTTCAATACCAATCTATTCATCACCCCTGTCCTTATTGACTTGCACTGTTTACTTGTTCTCCAATGTATCCACTTTAAAATTCTCATCTTTGTGTTTAGATCCTTCCATGATCTCTCTTTCTCTGTAACCTACTCCAGCCATGAACATTGTTCTGGGGTTAACCAGGATATAAGGGCTTCACTATGATTGCCAACTCTGTACATATTCCTAGAGGTTTCATTGGATAGCTTCCAACCACTTTCCCCAGTAAAAAAGGTTTTATCCCCATAGCCAGTACGTAGGAGTTTGAAAAATATGTGGGAGAAAATGCATAATGTATTTTTATGCCTCAATGATTTTTCTCCTGGGTTGTCCAGATTCCAGGATAACCCTGGAGGTTTGGCAACTGAAGGTTATAGGCCATAAAGTTCAACCTGAAGAAAGTGGTTAGAAGAGATAGGAATGATGCGTAAGGTACATCGTGTTTGATGGGAACTGAAGAAAGTGACTTTGTTTTTTAAAAATGTAGAATACCCAATTCATTTTTTCCAATTAAGGGGCAATTTAGTGTGGCCAATTCATCTACCCTGCACATCTTTGGATTGTGGGGGTGAAACCCAGCCAAACATGGGAAGAATGTGCAAACTCCACATGGAGAGCGAACCAGAGCCGGGATCAAACCTGGAACCTCGGCGCCGTGAGACAGCAATGCTAATCACTGCGCCACCGTGCTGCCCTTGAAGAAAGTGACTTCTTGTTAGTCTTGCTTAAGCTAAATTGAAAAATGATCTGAATCATCTACAATTTCAAAGGAACTGTTACGGTATTCCAGATAATGGAGGAGGGAGATAAAACTGTTAGAAACCTAGAAGCTATCTCCATGCTTATTGAGGAGGTGCTTGTAAACAAAGAAGGGGATAAGGGTGGAGCCTTGAGGTTGGGGAGGAGGGAATGATTTGCCGATGGCGCAGGGGAATCCATTTGAAGTGGTACACATGAGTACGTTCAAGAATGGAACAATGAAATGGCACATGGTAGGGTGGGGGCTCAGCTCTGGAGAGACAATGGAGGAGAAAATTGATCAGCCACGAAGAGCTTAGGAGGTAGCTGGGAAGGTGTGTTGTAGACATATCAGTATTTTATGCCAACTTTGAGCAAGGCGAAGTGGGAGAGACAGAAATGCATAATATAGCAATTCAGATAAGGAGCGATTGGTGAAGTGGGCTCATTTGAAACACTGAGGGCGATGTAAATGACGTAATGTTTACCTAAGATAGCAGCGTGAAGGGAGAGCATTTTAAAACAGTTAAAGCAGTCTTCTAATGATTAATCCAATTATATCTTTAAGCTAAAATAGGGACATTAACACAGGACTTTAGAGTTTGATAATGATCTGCTAAAATGAAACACAGTGCAGACATTGAAGGACCTTCTAAACTTTTGGTTCTTGCCTTTCCATTTAATTTTGATTTGCCTTTTCTACTAGGCCATGTTACATGGAGCACTAACTTTCTGCAGGTGCGAAGGAATGTTGAGAAGGGAAGATTAAGGATCATTTTTAATTTCCCCGCTCCTCTCCTGCCTGGTGTTAATGGTACAGTTGGAGGCTTAAGCTTATGCATGTTCCTGATGTCGTTTTCATTTGACTCCACCATCTCAATCCAGGAAGACTGACTGTCCACGCTAAAGAGGCGGGAATCTAATTGAAAAGGCAAAGTAACATTTTAGTGACATAATCAGGATGCACAAGTTCTCCTGACCATGCAAGAATACTTTGTCCCTCCCATATCCTGAGCTTTCTTCCTGCCTCGATCACAGACCTTTCCGATTTTCTGCCTCCAACACATCCATTCCAGACTCAACTTTCTGTGGCTCCATGGAAACATATCAGAGCATTCAAGTGAGGTCCAGAAGAGGCCAGTTTAGCTCACTTGGGTAGCCAGCTGGTTTGTGATGCAGAGCAATGCCAGCAGCGTGAGTTCAATTCCTGTAACTCCTGAAGTTATTCATGAAGGCCCTGCCTTCTCAACCTTGCCGCTCGGCTGAGGTGTGGTGATCCTCAGGTTAAATCACCACCAGTCGGGGCGACACGTGGCACAGTGGTTAGCTCTGCGTCCGGGGCTGCGATTGGTCCAGAGTCACCGAAGCCAGTCGTGGTATTAGCGTCGCGGCGTTTTCTTCGGACCCCGTGGAGCCGCCTATGCTGGGGTCCTTTGTTGTCAGCCAAGATGGCGGCGTCCATGGATCGCACGCGGTCGAAGGTGGACAAAATGGCCGCCCCATGAATCGCACGCGGTCGGGGGTGGACAAAATGGCCACCCCATGAATCGCACGTGATGGGGGGTCACAAGATGGCGGCGCCCATCCTCCCCTCGTGGTGTCCGGGACCCAAAATGGCGGCGCCCGCGGGTCGCGCATGGATTGTTGGGGTGGTTGGGGGGGGGGGGGGTTTGGAATCTGCTGTCCTCGTTCTTCCCCGGGGATTGCGGTGACCCCCCGGGACCAGCACACTGCCGCATAATGGCCCTTTTTGCCGCAGCTTTTACAAATAGCTGCGCGGGCTGGGCAGCGCTGCCGGGGGTGTTTCGCCTGCCCGCAAAAGTAGCAGCGGGCCCCACCGGGATGATCTGATGCTCTAGCCGCGCAAGCTTGCGGGGGGTGGGGGGGTGCCGGGGAGTCGGTCGCAACGGGGGTCCACGGAGCCCAAGGGGCTGCCGCGCGGTCGGGGCCGTAGGTGCGGTCGTTTTGAGAGGCCACATCAAGGGAGGCCGCAAGGGCCCGTGCCTCTGAGAGTCCTAGCGACTCTCTTTCTAAAAGTCTCTGACGAATTTGGGGAGAAGTCATACCTGCCACGAATGCGTCTCGGATCAGCAGGTCCGTGTGCTCGATCGCGCTCACCGACGGGCAGTTGCAGTTTCGTCCCCAAATCAGCAGCGCACTGTAGAATTCGTCGAGCGATTCTCCGGGAATTTGCCATCTCATCGCGAGTTGGTGGCGTGCGTAGACCTGGTTTATGGGCCAAATGTAGACGCCTTTCAGCAATGCGAGCGCCGTCGGAAAATCCTCCGCATCTTCGATAAGCGTGTAGATCTCCGGGCTCACCCTGGAATGCAGGACCTGCATTTTCTGCTCTTCCGTGGTCCGGCCGGGGGCCGTTCGTAGGTAGCCTTAGAAGCATGCTAGCCAGTGTTTAAACATGGCCGCCGAGTTTGCTGCATGGGGGCTGATCCGCAGGCACTCCGGGGCGATCCGGAGCTCCATAGTCTTTTAAGCTTGCTTAATAAATTCTAGCGCACAATGACTTACACAAGTCGAGAAGTGATGAAGTCTATTGAGGCTTTATTAAGCAAGACTTGTTCCCCAGCAGCTCAGTTACAGAATGCGGCTGCTGGGAGAACTCAAGCTCTTATACTCCGCCTTCAGGGCGGAGCCAGAAGTCGGCAGATCAAACCAGGACCAGGGACCTGTCAGCCAATAGCCTCTCGGCTTCACAGGTACCATATTACCCCTAATACATACCACCACAGGAGTATGGCGACTTTACCTTACCTTTAGAAGTAATAGTCTTTCATGCCTCGTGTTCCAGAGTGGTCTATTTCGCCATTCACTTTGGCCTCAATCTGTGTACCTGATTCCCAACTCGGATTAAAATCAAGTTTTCCCTCAAGATTCATTATTGTGTGCTGTAAGGGCAGCTGTGAGCAGCTGATGCCTCCTTATAATGCCTCTAGAGGGTAAATGAGGGTAACATAGAACTACTGACCTTTAATTTTCTACCCCGTAGGCCTTCTTTCTGCTGATGCCTCTGTGCAGCAACACAATTGAGTTCAAGAACTCAGTATACCGAGTATGGGTGTGTGATTCTGGCCCATCTCACTGCTTGCTTCTTGTCATCCTCTTCCAATTTATTTCTGACTTTTTGTTCATTCGACACTTCAAGTTATTGGTTAGAGAAAAGAGCTAACGTTTCGAGTCCAGATGACCCTTTGTCCGAGCTTTGACAAAGGGTCACCTGGACTCGAAACATTAGCTCTTTTCTCTCCCTACAGATGCTGCCTGGCCTGCTGAGATTTTCCAGCATTTTCTCTTTTGCTCAGAACCTTTTTTTGTGTTGGAGATGGCAGTGTTCCTTTCTTGAAGGAACCTATTGTTATATGTGGGTGTGTGGCGAGGTCACCTTGCAACATTGTATAGGATTAAAACCAGATTTGGTATATGTCTCAATTGGGGGGGGGGGGGAAGGCAAAGAAAAATGATCTTATGATGCAATCGCCTTGTTCCTTCAGATTAGTCAACTCGCTAGCAAAACATCGATTTGGCACTGTTCAATTTAGTGGGGTGGAAAGAGGGGGTCAGGTTGGGGCTCTTTTGCTATCCCTCATAATCAGTCTTAATTTATAAAAACAAACATTACGTAACATAATTATAAACAGAGTTCAGTAAGTTGTGCTTACATCTGGTTGCAATATAACTTTTGAAGACATGGAAGAAATCCATGCTTGGCAACCTGCCTCGACTCTACCCTGAAAAATGTCTTTCCATCCTAATTATAAAAGCTTCTACATATTTGAAATCTATTTGAGTAACCTTTCAATGGCCTGTGATATGTCATGATTAATGAGCCTGGGCTGCAACCTTGCACCGAAGATTGAAATATTGGATTCTCCCTAGCTTTTGATCCAGGGTTATGTGTCGTTTCATGAGGCCGTTCGTAGGAGAAACATTCAGTTACATTAACATCAGTAAATGTCCTGAAGTTTGAGGTATCTATTTTGAAAATTGAATCAGATGTCGAGACTCATTTTATACCGTTCTGCTTTGCGTAGTCTGTAAACAAAGAACAAAGAAATGTACAGCACAGGAACAGGCCCTTCGGCCCTCCAAGCCCGTGCCGACCATGCTGCCCGACTAAACTACAATCTTCTACACTTCCTGGGTCCGTATCCCTCTATTCCCATCCTATTCATGTATTTGTCAAGATGCCCCTTAAATGTCCCTATCGTCCCTGCTTCCACCACCTCCTCCGGTAGCGAGTTCCAGGCACCCACTACCCTCTGTGTAAAAAAACTTGCCTCGTCCATCTACTCTAAACCTTGCCCCCTCACCTTAAACCTATGCCCCCTAGTAATTCACCCCTCTACCCTGGGGAAAAGCCTCTGACTATCCACTCTGTCTATGCCCCTCATAATTTTGTAGACCTCTATCAGGTTGCCCCTCAACCTCCGTCGTTCCACTGAGAACAAACCGAGTTTATTCAACCGCTCCTCATAGCTAATGCTCTCCATACCAGGCAACATTCTGGTAAATCTCTTCTGCACCCTCTCTAAAGCCTCCACATCCTTCTGGTAGTGTGGCGACCAGAATTGTAATGCAGCTTTTCAAGAAATACTCAAGATCATTATGTTTGTATGAGAATGTAGTTATATTTAAACTATTTTCATCATACACAAAACATACTATAGAGATTTATGTAAGATAGAAATCTAATCAAAGTGTTTGCGAGGATGATATCTCTGAGAAGAAGTTGTGGTCAGAAAGTGTAGTTAACCTGAAGGTCTGAAATTTTGAGTTTTATCAATACCTTTGATGATTCATAATCAAAATTTACTGAATGAATCATTCCTTAGTTTTTGTATTTATTTTCTGTAATATCCAAGTCACTAGGAAACTATCAGATCGGCTCTGTAAATGGCTGCTGCGAGGAGTACAGGATGAGCTTTTGTACTCCTCTCTTTCATTGAATTTGGTGTCCTAGTTTTTGTATTGTTCCTAATTCCCTCAAACTCTGTGCTTTCCTCAAATGCCATGAGCCTATGTACGGGAGCTGAGGGGCGGGATGCTCTCTCCAGCGACCCCAGAATCGTGAAACGTGATTGAGTAGAGAATCGCTTATGAGCCGAAAATGCCGGATGCCGACGGAATGCCATGCTCCAGTGCCTCGACAGTGGTGTCAACACATTCTCCGCACGTACAGTAAACACCACTGGCATATCATTAACAGACCTAATCCAATATTCCACGGTGCCTCAAGCCAGAGACAAGGGGGTGTAGTAGTGGGGGGTGACTGGTGGTGATCAGGCGATGGGCCGTGGTGTCGGGGTGACCCCCGGGACTGGGGTGGTGTCCTGGCATGGATCGCCCTTGCCGTGGCTGTATTCTTGCTGCGCTCCCTGCTGGCTGGCCACCGTGGCCTATGATTGTGCAGAGTGATGGCCGTATGGATGTACTCACACCAACACCCCATCCCCAACCCCTCCCTCCGCTCCACCATCACTCCACCAATCCTCCCAACCCCTAGCTCCACCCCACCAACCCACTCCACCTCCATCCCTCCCTCCGCCCCACCTCCACCGTCCCAACACCTCCCTCCACCCCATCAACGCCCCCCCCCCCCCCCCCCATTCCTCCCTCTGGCCCAATCCCACCCATCCACATCCGGGTGCCACCTGCCGGCGGAACACCACATGGCGCACCCAAGGGGAACACCCATGGTAGCCCCTACAGAAGGGCGCTTGACCAGGGCTGCAGGGCATACTGCTGGCATGGGTAGCGCCAGCCTCCAGTACCCCTGTCGACCGGGATGGGTGCTGTGGCCAGAGACCCCAGCGGTGCCTGGCACTGATGGGGGCAGGTGTGCGGTGATGGGGGAGGAGAGAGGGGTCATGCGGGGACAGGGGGTGCAGTGCAAGGCAGTGCCACTGTGTAGCCCATTGGAACTGGTTGGGTACGGGTGGTACGCACCATGCTAACATTTCTGCCTTTCATCCCTTCAGTGAATGGATTTTGCAATCCAAACAGTAATGTAAGTCTTCATCCTAGCCATCGCAACCCTGGGGGATGCACTGAGCCTGCATGAGCAGAAGCTGCTCAGGGATGAACCTGCGACAGCGGAGCTGCCCCAGAGGAACAGGAGCCAGCCAGAGAGAACAGAGAGTCAGTCACCCAACAGGCCGAGGAGGAGGTGGGAATTAGGCCTCATGTGTAACGGCAGTTCCTGTCATTTTGGACTTGCCGGATGGGCATGTCGTTGAAGACTCCAACTGAACGGAGGACCATACGGCAGGTCCAGGAGGTGATCGGAGGGACGCATGTCCTCTTATGAGCACCAGCACATGAGGGCCAATCTTCATGAACCAAAAGGGCTTCTGCTCAATGAATGCACAGCTGCTGTGCGACTACGAGATGCACATCATGTATGTCTGCATCCAACATCCAGGTAGCCTGCACAACGCCTTTATCCTGGCACACTGGATAGTTCCCGAAAACTTCGAGGCGCCACCCAGGTGAGGGGTTGGCTCTTGGGTGACAGGAGCTATCCACTGATGACATTGACCCGGAGACCCACTACAACAATGCCCATGCACGACAAGGGCCGTGATTGAATGATGCATTGGCATCCTGAAGATGCGGTTCCGGTGCCTTGACCGCTCTGGAGGGGCCCTCCAGTATAGCTCTAGGAGAGTCTCCCTCATTGTGTGGAGGCTGCGTCCTCCATAACATTGTGACCTAGGCAATGGCCATCGCTGGATGAGGGCAGAAGCAATGGGAAGAAAATCACTCGATCTTTCATGAAGAGCCCTAGGGGGGGCTTGTGGTCCATGAGAACGGTGAAGCGATGCCCATAGACATATTGATGAAATTTCTTGACCCCGAACACACCAGCCAAACCCTCCTTCTCGATCTGAGCATATCGATTCTCTGCATCGGCCAACGTTTTTGAGGCCATGGCGATGGGATGTTCTGATTCGTTGTCCATGGTGTGGACCAGCATGGGCCCGATGCTGTATGGGGAAAGGTCGCAGGTCAAGAGGAGTGGTAGGGATGGGCTGAAGTGGTTCAGCAGCCTTTATGAGGAAAGTCGTTGTTTCACCTTGACGAAAGTCTCTTGCTGCTCCTGGGCCCATTCCCAGTGGTGAGCCTTCTTTAACAGATGGTGGAGGAGGGTACTAAAGTGGTGGCCAGGTTTGGGAGGAACGTGCCACAGTAGTTTACCAGGCCGTGACCTGATTGGAGCTCCGTTGGGCCACCTGTTACGGAAGCCTGCCGAATTGCTTGCACCTTTTCTTCCACTGGACACAAGCCAGGGCGGTCTACGCGGTAGCTGAGGTACATTACTTCAGTGGTGTTGACGACACATTTCCCCCGCTGGAGACGGATGCCTGCTTCTTCAGTGGCTAGCCTTGTGTTGGTGTCTGACAGGGTCAGCGATAGAAGATCAGGCCGAATTGCAGTCGAATGTACGGCGACTGACAACCGACAATGCTGCCCCAGTGTCAAGTTCCAGCCAGATTGGGTGTCCAGTAATTTGCAGGGAGATTGGATGGGTGCCACTCTTGGTGCAGCTACGCAGTGTAATTGCTGGTCGGTGCTGCCACCATCTTCCAGGTAGTCATCCCTGTCAAGTGGGGAATGATTGGACCTAGCGGATCAGCGGGCGGGCAGGTCCTCGCGGGGCCTTCTGTTTGCCTGGATTCTGTGGCCTTTGCGGATCCGCTGGTTGACGGTCATATTCCAGTTCCTCCTAGTCGGGGGAGAACTTCCGGTCAGGTTCCTGCCCTCTATTACGGCATCCCGTGATCCTCCAGTAGGTCTTTCATTGCCAGGGGCCAGCCTCCTCAGTTCTTGCCAAGTGTGAGTGGCGTTTGCTTTGGCTTCCCAGACTGAGCACTGCCAGTCCCTGGAGTTCCTGGTCGCTTTGTTCGCCGCTTTCTCTGGAGATGGCTATCTCCACCGCTCGCTGCAGGTACACGTGGGCCTCAGCTAGTGACATGGAAGGGGAGGCAGATGATGAACACGGGCTGCTTGCAGATCTCTTTTCCAGCAGCACAGATGAGGCTCCAGAGGCACTGCTCCAAATTGGTCTGGAAGCAATGACGAAGTTGTCATGGGGACACCCAGACCGTGCTGGACTCTGTGGAGTTTGGAGATGGCGCATTTAGAAATTGAAGCTGCTGATACAACAGAAGATCGGCCATTGACTGAGCCAGAGACGGAAGAAATCATCCCAATCTTGGAATAACTGGCCTTGGAGCTATGTGGTGACCTGTTCCAGGTCTTTGAAATGGTTCCTGTAATTCACTCCCAGACCATTGACAACCCCGATAATGAATGGGAGGACATAGATGACGACTGTGATGACAGCGACGTGGGGATTGCAGTAGTAGGCAACTCTGAGACTGACCCTGAGGAAGAGCTGATGATAATTTCATTATGCAGCTCCACAAACCACTCACACATTTGTGAGTTTAATCAAGATGACCCAGTGCCTGGATCAACTCACCCACAGAGCATTGTCATTTCGAGTGACGCAGAGCAAGTGAGCAATGCTCAAGCAAGCTAAGAAGGTATGAGACCTGCACCCCCAGTTCCAGCCTTCACTCAGGCACCAGAAACCGAGGTACTCCAACATGTCGGTGAGGCCACAGAGGTGGGCGTGGCCATACCACCCAAAGATGACGCGATGCCTGAAACTCTGCATCTCTCAGCACACGGAAACAACCAGCACCAAGCCAGAAGCTGCGACGAAAAAAACCCGAAAGCAAGAGACGCACCAAAATCCATCACCGTGTTCGCAAAGTAAAGAGGAGTCAGAGAGGACAGGGAGAGCTAGCTCATCCCACCAACAAACCAACAACAAAAACAGTCACAAGTAGCAAACAGCATCATGCAAGGAAGCGAAAAAGAAAGTGACTGGTAACTCAGGTATGGCAGTTATGGACACAGGCCTTCCAAAGGCACAGAGCAAAGAACAAGCGAAACAAGAGGCTAGCACTTAAACCAGTCTTTGTGAGGGAGGCACAATGATCTGTGCAAAGGAAACTGACACTTGTCAGGCACAGCATGTTTATGGAAAACTCATTCCATTTGTTAGCCAATATTATGACAATACAAGTTTAACGATCAATGTTGTTTGTAAAATTATCTTAATGTTTTGTGAGGAAGAGGGATGTGGTGATTTGCCTACGGGCTATACCATAGATAGATGGTGTGACCACCAACCAGCAGGTGGCAGTGCAGACACACCAGGTGGTCTAAAGATCAAGGTCATGTGACTAGTGACTCCGCTATAAGATGATACACATCCGGCCATCGCCAGAAGAAGATTAAGAGGCAATAAGAAATACAAGTGAATGTTCGGTGCTAGGTGGATTCCAGAGGAGTAATAAGTAGACTCCATGATAATGTGCTCTGTATCAAATTTAAAAAAAATTTTTTTTTTTATTCTCCTCCTTTTTCACATTTCCTCCAAAATTTACACCCAACAATAAACAATAATCAATAATGAATGTAATGTCAATCCCCATATCAACAACAACGATCCCATCCTCCCACCAAACCCCCAAACATTAGCCCGCATGTTAACATAAACAAATGACAAAGAGGAATCAGGAATCACCCATAGTCACCATTAACACATACTGTCCCTCTCCCCTACCCCAACCCTCCAGCCCCCAACTCCCCTAATGTTCGATGTGATCCAATTCTCGAAAGTGCTCTGTATCAAATTGCTATCTTACCACACGAGACTCAATAAAAGATTCTGATTTGGACAAGTTGAGGTGTTTGGTGGATTCCAAACACAACAAGTAAGGCAATAACAACTTACTTTTGACAGGCCCGGTGGAGCCCGGTGGTTCCTCACCTCTGTGGTGGCTGCCAGCCACCACGTTGGTGACCACCCCAGTCACCTCCAGGGCCCGTTCCTCGAAGGAGGTGAGGATTCTTAAGTCCGGCACCCCACCGCCAATCTTGGTCCCCTCCCGGCAATTGTGCGCGGCTTTTCCTGAATACACACAGAGGGGCCATTGTTAGCCACATGCGTGGTTTACAGTGGTGGGAGGGGGGTGTGAAGGAAGGGGTGGGGGGGGGGGTTTGAATGGAGAGGGGGGTGGAGGGAGGGTTGGTTGTTGCATGGAGAGTTGGGGGGTAGATGCTCGCGAAGGGGCTGAAAGGATTTGGGGGGGGGGGGGGGGGTGGCATTGGTTTCCACTCAATCGTGCTGCCCGGTGTAGGACATTGACCTTTTTCCGGCACAGGAGGCTAGTCCTCCTGGTCACATTCCCACCGATCACAGCTGCCACCACCTCGTCCCAGGCAGCACAGGTTGCCCTGTTGCTGACCCTCCGAGGAACAGGACATCCGTCCTGGCCTCTGCTGCATCTAGGAGCCTCCCCAGATCAGACTGGATTCGATTGAATTGGATTGGATTTGTTTATTCTCGGGTGTACCGAGATACAGTGAAAGGTATTATTCTGCGTGCAGCACAGACAGATCATTCCGTACATGAAAAGGAAATACATAGGGCAAACATAAAATACACAATGTAAATACATAGACACAGGCATCAGGTGAAGCATACAGGAGTGCAGGACTACTCAGTAGTGAAGATGTGTGAGGAGATCAGATCAGTCCATAAGAGCGTCGTTTAGAAGTCTGGTAACAGCAGGGAAGAAGCTCTTTCTGGATCTGTTAGTGCATGTTCTCAGATTTTTGTATCTCAGATCTGCATCCCAAATCTTGGGGCCAGCCCCTGGGCGCCATTGTTGTGAGCTGGCCGGGGTTGGCTGAGCAAGTGCTGCTTGTGTTCCTCGGCCTTGTTAGCCGGGGGCTGGCGAGCGCAGTGCTGGCGAATTGGCTGGCAAGCCTTCATTTTGGTGAGGAGCCCATGGAGCCTTGTTAAGTGGATTAATTAACATTGAATCGTATTGCTGGCCTCGCCAGGCTGAGCACCGGAAAGCTCGCAGCAGTTCCGCTCGCTACCACACTTAGAAATCTTTCTGGAGAATCGCGACCTTGGTTTTTTTCTGGGTCCAACATTTTGTGAGAAACTATCCACATACGTACCACAAAACTGTCCAAAGTTTCCAATTCTAACTCAGGATGGATATATTTGCAGAGGATCCCGGGCAGCAGTTAAAAGTTGTCGGGCAATTCCCATGTAAGTCAGCGCATCTCAGTCATAAACCTGCTCTCCGATAGTCTGGAGACCAGAAGATTTGGTCCAGTGTGATTATGAGTAACAGAGAGGTAAGGATTGGGTCTGCTGGTGAATGGGGAATTGGATTTGCATTCACTGGATCACAGTTGGATGAGCCATTCATAGAGAACCCGACTCGGAAGGGGCTGAGTTGGTTGCAGCCTCCCTTCCTCCTTATTCATTTTGTTCTCCTCAACTGCTTGTCATATACCTGATGACAAGAGGTTGGTACGTTGTGCAGATCGCAACGAGCCACAATGAATTCTGAGACATGCTCTGGCAAATTCTGCACAGCTTATCGAAACCAGTCCAGGTCAGCAGAAATGTAGGCACCCCACTGGTCTGCTTGATAACATTTTGTGTGGCGGCATGGCTCTTATATGAATGCAGGCACATGTGACTTGTGCACCAGGATCATGAGCAATATGGCCTGCAAATAGCCTTAATCATCCATCTTCTTGCTTCTTGTCTCAAAGCTGATGGTACAGCGGACTGCTGCAGAATAGAGGCAGCATAATTGCTGCCAGGAGATCGAGCATTTACCTGCACAATGCTCTGTAACTGGGTGCACATCAGCTGGAAATTGAGGGAGTAGAACCCCTTGTGGTTCTGGGCTAGACCTCTGAACATATATGAGGCATGTACAAAATAACATGTGTGCAGTTAACCAGAATCCTTCATCGGGATACCTACAATTCCGGCAAAACAATGTGCTTGCCCTGCCTGCTTCGCTCTAGAAGGACGGAATCAATATATTGCCTACCCGTTTCATACAGAGTGTCAGTGATCTGCCTTACACAACAGTCGGCTGCGAAATGTTGGAGATATCACATCCTTCAACCTGGACTATTTAGAGAGCTGATGCAGGAACAATGGGCCAAATGGTCTCCTTCTGCGCCGTAATAATTCTGTGGATGTGGCATAGTGCAAAGACCACTGGCAATGCAGTCCTTGCCCTGCTTTGAGGCTGCAAATCTGTCTGCAAATGGTGGCAGATTTCGGTGAGCATCTCCTTAGTCAAGAGGAGATGGTGCCCACACTATTCCTTACTGAGTTTGGCACAGAAGAAATGTTCCTTGGTGGCCCTGGGTACATTCAGCCTCCTGCTGAGGACCCTTCCCTTCCTCTCATTTTTCAAGAAACATTTCCTCTTCTCTTATCATCTCTACTCATCCTCCCCATCATGCTACAGACCAAAAGAGATATCAACACCCATGATTAGGAACAAGTCCCATGAACAGAATCCTTGAAGTGAGACCAAGGCAAGCACCCCGTGCCACATCATGCCCTGCAAATTTCACAACTCTAATGTCGCAAGAAACCTCCAAATAAATCGAACTCAGCAGCGGCGACAGAAACTAGTCACAACTGAAAGTAGTTGATAATCCCTTATTAAGAAGGGTCCCCAGGCAAGGTCCCCTAGTTTGTATGATTCCGTACGACATACCCCGAATTGTTATGCTCCTGGGTGAGGAAGGATGAACTACAGGACAGCACGGTAGCACAAGTCGCTAGCTCTGTGGCTTCACAGTGCCAGGGTCCCAGGTTCGATTCCCCGTTGGGTCACTGCCTGGGTGGAGTCTGCACGTTCTCCACGTGTCTGCGTGGCTTTCCTCCGGGTGCTCCGGTTTCCTCCCACAGTCCAAAGACGTGCTGGTTAGGTAGATTGGCCATGTTAAGTTGCCCTTAGTGACCAAAAAGGTGAGGAGAGTTACTGGGTTAAGGGGATAGGGTGGAAGTGAGGGCATAAGTGGGTCGGTGCAACTCGATGGGCCGAATGGCCTCCTTCTGCACTGTATGTTCTAGATATGGAATTCTCCGACCCCCCGATGGGCCGAAAGGCTGTCCATTTTTGGCCAGTCCCACTGGCATGGGTTACGTATGGTCCCACACAGCGGGACCTGGGGAGCAGTCCTCGGTGGGGGGGGGGACCCATGGTGGCCTGGCCCGCGATCGGGGCCCACCGATCTGCGGGTGGGCCTGTTCCATGGGGGCACTTCTTTCTTCCGTGCCAGCCCCTGTAGGACTCCGCCATTGCCGGCGCAGAGAAGAGAAGTTCCCCCGCATGCGCCAAAGTACGCCGGCCTGCGCATGCACGGAACTATGTCGGCGGTTCTGCGCATGCGCGAGATCACGTTGACACTTTGGCTCTTGCACGAACTCGGGCTGTCCCTTTGGCTGGAGTGGTGCCAACTCCTCCGGCGTCCACCTAGCCCCCAAGACAGGTGAGTATTCCTCACCTTGGGGGCCCGCTGACACCGGAGTCGTTGGCCCCGGTTTTCCCGCCGGCGTGGGGACATAGTCCCCGGAAGGGAGAATCCCGGCCTATGTTCTTAATTTAAACTCCTTAGTTAGTCACAACAATGTTAATTTAAAAAGTATCCCTTTCCCCCGGATACCTTTTCCTTGTCCAAATGTTTTAAAAAGAGCCAGTTTAACTCGCCTTTCTTGAAGCAAGGAAAAAGTGAGTTTATTAGTTACTAAAATGTAAGAAAAATAATAAAAACACATGCACACGATTAGAAATAAGAAGTCCAAAAAGCTAAAAAAGAAATGCAAATCAGTCTTTAGCTTGTCCGTGAGGAGTCCATGCGGTCGTTAAGTTGTGTGATTCCGGTAGTGCTGGCTTCAACAGTTAAGATGTGGAGATGCTGGCGTTGGACTGGGGTGAGCAGAGTAAGAAGTCTTACAACACCAGGTTAAAGTCCAACAGGTTTGTTTCAAATCACTAGCTGTCGGAGCACTGCTCCTTCCTCAGGTGAATGGAGAGGTAGGTTCCAGAAACATTTATATAGACAAAATCAAAGATGCAAGACAATACTTTGAATGCGAGCATTTGCAGGTAATTAAGTCTTTACAGAGCCAGAGAGAGGGGTAACCCCAGATTAAAGAGGTGTGAATTGTCTCAAGCCAGGACAGTTGGTAGGATTTCGCAAGCCCAGGCCAGATGGTGGGGGGTGAATGTAATGCAAAATGAATCCAAGGTCCCAGTTGAGGCCGTACTCGTGTGCGGAACTTGGCTATAAGTTTCTGCTCTGCGATTCTGCGTTGTCGCACGTTCTGAATTGAATTCACACATTACTATGTAGATGGCTGGGATTCACACATTACTATGTAGATGGCTGCTGCATTACTATGCAGATGGCTGCTGGTTTCAGTGCTGTCTGGTTCCTTACAGGTTTCAATGCACATGATTTCTGTATTTGCTAGTCTTTGCCTGTGTTGGCTGAATTTCCCTTCAGCCTTTGCGGTTCTCCATTTTAAGTCGGGAAGTGGCCAACTCAGATGGCTACACACCCTCCTTGTGATCCTAACGCGAAGAGTGAAGGATCACATAATAGCGTTGTCTTCATTCCCTGACCCGGCGAGCACTCTTCTGTGGCCTCTACACTGACTACAACAATGAAAGAAAAATTTTAACTAACAATTTCTAAGTGATGCTACGTCAAAACAGGGATATGCATTACAAAATTTTTAAAAACGGTACCTCTAACTATGCTCAATAAACTACACTCACTAAATATTCAATCATACTAACTTCCTAAACAATACAAAATGAAAGCAGCATTTACATTTTTCCTGGCTTGTGCAGTGTTGGGGGTGGGAAGGGGGTGAGCAGTGTTGGGGGTGGGAGTGGGGGTGAGCAGTGTTGGGTGTGGGGGAGGGGGTTAAGCAGTGTTGGGGGTGGGAGAGGGGGTGATCAGTGTTGGGGGTGGGAGTGGGGGTGAGCAGTGTTGGGGGTGTGGGAGGGGTTTGAGCTGTGTTGGAGGTGGGGGAGAGGGGGTTGAGCTGTGTTGGGTGTGGGGGAGGGGGTTAAGCAGTGTTGGGGGTGGGAGAGGGGGTGATCAGTGTTGGGGGTGGGAGAGGGGGTGAGCAGTGTTGGGGGTGTGGGAGGGGTATGAGCTGTGTTGGGGGTGTGGGAGGGGGGTGAGCAGTGTTGGAGGTGGGGAAGAGGGGGTTGAGCTGTGTTGGGAGCGGGAGAGGGGGTGAGCAGTGTTGGGTTGGGGGAGAGTGGTCAGCAGTGGGGGAGAGGGTTCAGCAGTGTTGGGTGGGGGAGAGTGGTCAGCAGTGTTGGGGTGGGAGAGGGGGTGAGCAGTGTTGAGGGTGGGTGGGGGTGTGCAGTGTTGGGGGTGGGAGAGGGGGTTGAGCAGTGTTGGGGGTGGGGGAGGGGGTGAGCAGTGTTGGGGGTGGGGGAGGGAGTTGTGCAGTGTTGGGGGTGGGAAGGGGATTGAGCAGTGTTGGGGGTGGGAGGGGGGGTTGAGCAGTGTTGGAGGTGGGAGGGGGTGAGCAGTGTTGGGGTGGGAGGGGGGTGAGCAGTGTTGGGGGTGGGACGGGGTGAGTAGTGTTGGGGGTGGGAGAGGGGGTGAGCAGTGTTGGGGGTGGGAAAGGGGGCTGAGCAGTGTTGGGGGTGGGAGGGGGGTGAGCAGTGTTGGGGGTGTGAGAGGGGGTTAAGCAGTGTTGGGGGTGGGAGAGGGGGTGATCAGTGTTGGGGGTGGGAGTGGGGGTGAGCAGTGTTGGGTGTGGGGGAGGGGGTTAAGCAGTGTTGGGGGTGGGAGAGGGGGTGATCACTGTTGGGGGTGGGAGTGGGGGTGAGCAGTGTTGGGGGTGTGGGAGGGGTTTGAGCTGTGTTGGAGGTGGGGGAGAGGGGGTTGAGCTGTGTTGGGTGTGGGGGAGGGGGTTAAGCAGTGTTGGGGGTGGGAGAGGGGGTGATCAGTGTTGGGGGTGGGAGAGGGGGTGAGCAGTGTTGGGGGTGTGGGAGGGGTTTGAGCTGTGTTGGGGGTGTGGGAGGGGGGTGAGCAGTGTTGGAGGTGGGGAAGAGGGGGTTGAGCTGTGTTGGGAGCGGGAGAGGGGGTGAGCAGTGTTGGGTTGGGGGAGAGTGGTCAGCAGTGGGGGAGAGGGTTCAGCAGTGTTGGGTGGGGGAGAGTGGTCAGCAGTGTTGGGGTGGGAGAGGGGGTGAGCAGTGTTGAGGGTGGGTGGGGGTGTGCAGTGTTGGGGGTGGGAGAGGGGGTTGAGCAGTGTTGGGGGTGGGGGAGGGGGTGAGCAGTGTTGGGGGTGGGGGAGGGGTTGTGCAGTGTTGGGGGTGGGGAAGGGGGTTGAGCAGTGTTGGGGGTGGGAGGGGGTTGACCAGTGTTGGGGGTGGGGGTGAGCAGTGTTGGGGGGTGGGGGAGGGGGTGAGCAGTGTTGGGGGTGGGGGAGGGGGTGAGCAGTGTTGGGGGTGGGGGAGGGGGTTGTGCAGTGTTGGGGGTGGGGAAGGGGGTTGAGCAGTGTTGGGGGTGGGAGGGGGTGAGCAGTGTTGGGGTGGGAGGGGGGTGAGCAGTGTTGGGGGTGGGAGGGGGTGAGTAGTGTTGGGGGTGGGAGAGGGGGTGAGCAGTGTTGGGGGTGGGAGGGAGTGAGCAGTGTTGGGGGTGGGAGGGGGGTGAGCAGTGTTGGGGGTGGGGGAGGGGGGCAGTGTTGGGGTGGGAGGGGGTTGAGCAGTGTTGGGTGTGGGAGGGGGTTGACCAGTGTTGGGGGTGGGGGTGAGCAGTGTTGGGGGGTGGGAGGGGGGTGAGCAGTGCTGGGGTGGGAGGGGGTGAGCAGTGTTGGGGGTGGGAGGGGGTTGACCAGTGTTGGGGGTGGGGGTGAGCAGTGTTGGGGGTGGGAGGGGGGTGAGCAGTGTTGGGGGTGGGAGGGGGGTGAGTAGTGTTGGGGGTGGGAGAGGGGGTGAGCAGTGTTGGGGGTGGGAGGGAGTGAGCAGTGTTGGGGGTGGGAGGGGGGTGCGCAGTGTTGGGGGTGGGGGAGGGGGGGCAGTGTTGGGGTGGGAGGGGGTTGAGCAGTGTTGGGTGTGGGAGGGGGTTGACCAGTGTTGGGGGTGGGGGTGAGCAGTGTTGGGGGGTGGGGGAGGGGGTGAGCAGTGTTGGGGGTGGGGGAGGGGGTGAGCAGTGTTGGGGGTGGGGGAGGGGGTTGTGCAGTGTTGGGGGTGGGGAAGGGGGTTGAGCAGTGTTGGGGGTGGGAGGGGGTGAGCAGTGTTGGGGTGGGAGGGGGGTGAGCAGTGTTGGGGGTGGGAGGGGGTGAGTAGTGTTGGGGGTGGGAGAGGGGGTGAGCAGTGTTGGGGGTGGGAGGGAGTGAGCAGTGTTGGGGGTGGGAGGGGGGTGAGCAGTGTTGGGGGTGGGGGAGGGGGGCAGTGTTGGGGTGGGAGGGGGTTGAGCAGTGTTGGGTGTGGGAGGGGGTTGACCAGTGTTGGGGGTGGGGGTGAGCAGTGTTGGGGGGTGGGAGGGGGGTGAGCAGTGCTGGGGTGGGAGGGGGTGAGCAGTGTTGGGGGTGGGAGGTGATTGAGCAGTGTTGGGGGTGGGGGCGGGGGTTGAGCAGTTTTGGGGGTGGAGGAGAGGGTGAGCAGTGTTTGGGGTGGGAGGGGGGGTTGAGCGGTGTTGGGGGTGGGGGAGGGGGTGAGCAGTGTTGGGGGTGGGAGGGGGGTGAGCAGTGTTGGGGGTGGGAGGGGGGTGAGCAGTGTTGGGGGTGGGAGGGGGTGAGCAGTGTTGGGGGTGGGAGGGGGGTGAGCAGTGTTGGGGGTGGGAGGGGGGTGAGCAGTGTTGGGGGTGGGAGGGGGTGAGCAGTGTTGGGGTGGGAGAGGGGTGAGCAGTGTTGGGGGTGGGGGAGGGGGTTGAGCAGTGTTGGGGTGGGAGGGGGTTGAGCAGTGTTGGGGTGGGAGGGGGTTGAGCAGTATTGGGAGTGGGAGGGGGTGAGCAGTGTTGGAGGTGGGGGAGGGGTTTGAGCAGTGTTGGGGGTGGAGGAGAGGGTGAGCAGTGTTGGGGGTGGGAGAGGGTTGAGCAGTGTTGGAGGTGGGAGGGGGTGAGCGGTGTTGGGGGTGGTGGAGGGGTTTGAGCAGTGTTGGGGGTGCTGGAGGGGGTTGAGCAGTGTTGGGGGTGGGAGAGGGGGTTGAGCAGTGTTGGGGGTGGGAGGGGGTGAGCAGTGTTGGGGGTGGGAGGGGGTGAGCAGTGTTGGGGTGGGAGGGGGTTGAGCAGTGTTGGGGGTGGGAGGGGGTGAGCAGTGTTGGGTGTGGGAGGGGGTTGAGCAATGTTGGGTGTGTAAGGGGGGTGAGCAGTGTTGGGGGTGTAAGGGGGGTGAGCAGTGTTGGGGGTGGGAGGGGGTGAGCAGTGTTGGGTGGGAGGGGGTGAGCAGTGTTGGGGGTGGGAGGGGGGTGAGCAGTGTTGGGTGTGGGAGGGTTTTGAGCAGTGTTGGGGGTGGGGGAGGGGGTGAGCAGTGTTGGGTGTGGGAGGGGGTTGAGCAATGTTGGGTGTGTAAGGCGGGTGAGCAGTGTTGGGGGTGTAAGGGGGGTGAGCAGTGTTGGGGGTGGGAGGGGGGTGACCAGTGCTGGGGTGGGAGGGGGTGAGCAGTGTTGGGGGTGGGAGGGGGGTGAGCAGTGTTGGGAGTGGGAGGGGGGTGAGCAGTGTTGGGGGTGGGAGAGGGGGTGAGCAGTGTTGGGGGTGGGCGAGAGGGTGAGCAGTGTTGGGGGTGGGAGAGAGGGTGAGCAGTGTTGGGGGTGGGAGGGGGGTGAGCAGTGTTGGGGGTGGGGGAGAGGGTGAGCAGTGTTGGGGGTGGGAGGGGGTGAGCAGTGTTGGTGGTGGGAGGGGGTTGAGCAGTGTTGGGGTGGGAGGGGGGTGAGCAATGTTGGGGTGGGAGGGGGTGAGCAGTGTTGGGGGTGGGAGGGGGGTGAGCAGTGTTGGGGGTGGGAGGGGGTGAGCAGTGTTGGGGGTGCGAGGGGGTTGAGCAGTGTTGGGGGGTGGGAGGGGGGTGAGCAGTGTTGGGGGTGGGAGAGGGGGTGAGCAGTGTTGGGGGTGGGGGAGAGGGTGAGCAGTGTTGGGGGTGGGGGAGAGGGTGAGCAGTGTTGGGGGTGGGAGGGGGTGAGCAGTGGTGGGGGAGGGGGGTGAGCAGTGTTGGGGTGGGAGGGGGTGAGCAGTGTTGGGGGTGGGAGGGGGGTGAGCAGTGTTGGGGGTGGGAGGGGGTGAGCAGTGTTGGTGGTGGGAGGGGGGTGAGCAGTGTTGGGGGTGGGAGGGGGGTGAGCAGTGTTGGGGGTGGGAGGGGGTGAGCAGTGTTGGGGGTGGGAGGGGGGTGAGCAGTGTTGGGGGTGGGAGGGGGTGAGCAGTGTTGGGGGTGGGAGGGGGTGAGCAGTGTTGGGGGTGGGAGGGTGGTGAGCAGTGTTGTGGGGTGTGATAAGAGTGGTCAGCAGTATCAGGAGGAGAGTGGGTGACAGTTGTATCGGGGGTGACGGCGGATGGTGATTGGAGCTGGATCAGAGAGTGATGGTGTGCTGAGATATGTCATGGTTGCCATTGGAAGTGAGTTCTTTTGGCACTCCACCTGTTTTCACTTCGAACTAAACAACTGAATGGAATTCATGCCTTGGATGGGAAAGGCTCTAAATTAATAAAACCTAAATAAAAAACAGTGTAAGTATAGTTTCTGTGTTTATGGGTCCCGGGGGGGGGGGGGTCTCAGCTGATAAAAGCAGATTACTGCAGATGCTGGAATCTGAAACAAAAACAGAAAATACTGTACCATCACAGCAGGTCTGACAGCATCCCTGGAGAGAGAATGGAGCTAACATTTCGGGCCTGGATGACACTTTGTCAGGATCTCAGTAGAGGCTTCCCTGGGGTATTTCAGAGGTGTTGAAGGTTCCTGCTTTCAACTTCAATTGACACCTGGGAACGTCTGTGTGGTAAACCACTGTTGAATCTGTATTAGGTATTGTACGGTAGGACCTGTACTCAAGGTTCGCCGGTATTCCCTGCCTGCTGGCTCCGCCCAGGAGGTGGGGTATAAATATGCGTGGCCTCCAGCTACAGCCATTTCGCCAGCTGCTGTAGGAGGCCACACATCTGATAGCAATAAAGCCTCATTTGGATTCAACTATCGTCTTTGTCCAATTGATCGTGCCTCAATTTATTGCAATCAGTTTCTAAGGATGGACCAGATCACCTGCAGCTGGATCCGCACTCAAGCGACGCCAGAAAGGACTTCCAGCACTGGCTAGCTTGCTTCGAAGCGTATATCAACGCGGCACCAACCCCTGTTCCGGAGGCTCAGAATATTCAGATTTTATATTCCAGGTTAATCTCCAAAGTCTTCCCATTAATCCAGGACACACCGAACTATGCCGAAGCCATGACTCTACTCAAGGACAACTACGCACAGAAAACGAACACGCTCTTCGCCAGGCACGCACTCGCCACTCGCTCTCAACTCCCTGGTGAATCCATAGAAGACTTCTGGCGGGCCCTAATCCCACTAGTCCGGGACTGTGACTGTCAGGCCGTTACGGCCAAGGAACACTCAGACCTCCTTATGCGGGACGCTTTTGGGACTGGAATTGGGTCAGATCTCATACGCCAGCGGCTCCTAGAAGGGGCCACGCGCGACCTCGCAGAGACAAAAATGCTAGCCGCTCTCCATGATGGTTGCCCTGTGCAATGTCCAGTCCTACACCCCCAACCACATGGCCCACCCCTCCTTCGCTTCGTGGACCCCACAGACAGCCGCCCCAGCGGGGGCGCTGCCCACCCAATACGCCTGCGCTGCACGCCAGCCAGCGAACCCCGGGGGGGTCCCGATGCTATTTTTGCAGCCAACAGAAGCACCCCCGCCAACGCTGCCCTGGCCGCGCTGCTCTTTTTAAAGCCTGCGGGAAGAATGGCCACTTCGCCGCGGTGTGCCAGGCCCGCTCAGTAGCCGCTATTGCCCCCACCCCCCCCTCGATCACGGACAATGTGCGCCGCCATCTTCCCCTCCGCGCGACACGTGCGTTTCATGGGTGCCGCCACCTTGTTCCACCCCGCAACATGCGTGCCATGGGGGCCGCCATTTTGTAACCCTCAAGATCTTTGGGCGCCGCCATCTTGTCTATCCCTCAGCACATGGGCACCACCAGCGTTCCAGGACCCAGGCTCACCAACCGCCCCATTACCCGACGACGAACCAGACTCGCCTCCATGTCAATCGACCAGTCTCGTCCGCATAACCTGACCAACGCATCCACCAGTGTGAAAGTCGACGGACATGTAACCTCCTGCCTGCTGGACTCCGGAAGCACCGAAAGCTTCATACACCCGGATACGGTAAGGCGCTGCTCCCTCACGATACATCCCGCCAAACAAAATATCTCCCTGGCCTCCGGATCACAATGCAAAGCGATCCGGGGATACTGTACGGTTACGCTCATGGTCCAGGGCGTAGAATTCACTGGCTTCCGTCTCTACATCCTCCCTAATCTCTGCGCTGCACTAATCCTCGTCCTGGACTTCCAGTGTAACCTCCAGAGCCTAACCCTTAAATTTGGCGGGCCCTTACCACCCCTTACTGTGTGCAGCCTCGCGACCCTAAAGGTCAACCCACCTTCCCTCTTTGCCAATCTAACTCCAGATTGCAAACCCATCGCCAGCAGGAGCAGACGGTACAGCACCCAGGACAAGACCTTCATCAGGTCCGAAGTCCAGCGGCTGCTTCGGGAAGGCATCATCGAGGCCAGCAACAGCCCTTGGAGAGCTCAAGTGGTTGTGGTTAAAACTGGGGAGAAGCAGCGAATGGTCGTGGGCTACAGCCAGACCGTCAACCGGTACACGCTGCTCGACACGTACCCCCTCCCACGCATGTCTGACCTGGTTAACCAGATTGCGCAGTACCGGGTCTTCTCAATGGTAGACCTGAAATCCGCCTACCACCAGCTCCCCATCCGTAAATCGGATCGTCCATGCATTGCCTTCGAGGCAGACGGCCGCTTTACCACTTCCTTAGGGTCCCCTTCGGCATCACAAACGGGGTATCGGTCTTCCAAAGGGAGATAGACCGAATGGTTGACTGGTACAGGTTGGGGGCCACCTTTCCGTATCTAGACAATGTCACCATCTGCGGCCATGATCAGTAGGACCACAACGCCAACCTTGCTAAATTTCTCCACACCGTTACTCTCCTAAACCTCACTTACAACGAGGAGAAGTGCGTGTTCAGCACAAACCGCTTAGCCATCTGATGTGTTGGGTGTTCTGGATCACTTACAGGTCACCAACACTTGAAGTAGTGCAACACTATTTTATTAAAAGGTTAACTATTTAAACATACTTGAACTGTGGGTAAATACGATACCAGCTTTAACTAAAGACCTTTGCCTTGTCTTAACCAGTCGATGCACTCAGCACATGGTGAATGTCTGTGTTGCAGGCTGTGAACTCTGTGCTCCTAGATAGCTGCTACTCGAATGAGCGGGAACTCTGATGCCCCCTGTCTTTATAGTGCGTGTGCTCTCACTGGTGATTGGCTGCGGTGTTGTATATGTTGATTGGTCCCACTGTGTATCCATCAATGTGTGTCTGCACCATGATATACTGGTGTATATTATGACATCCCCCCTTTTATAAAAGAAAATGTGCCTGCGTGACAATAAATAGTGTGTGGTGAATGTTCCTGACTACGTGTGCGCGAAATATTTACAGGACTATGTCCATAAAACTAAGCTATTTACATGGGAAGGTGCCTGGTGCAGAAAAACAGTGAGTCACACAAATAATGAGATGAACACTAAATACAAACCACTTGAACGATTAAACGGAAGAACAGACCAGAGAGTCCGTTAGTGCACAAAGTTCACAAATTAAGTCTCTGAGGTGGGTGACGAATTCTGATAGACCGCCTCAAGGGTGGGTCAGGAGCCACCGGCTGAGGAGCGGGCTGGACTGCGTCAGAGAGAGGAGGATGCAGAGTAACCGGAATCTCCGCATAGTCCAGGTCAGGGACAACAGGAGGGCGTGGCACTGGCGGACGATCACGTAGCGAGCGTGGAACGAGATGAAGGGCACGTCGATTATGGCGCAGAATGGAACCATCCGGTAGATGAACCAGGACCGAGCGGGGAGCCACCTGCCGAAGAACCGCAGCAGTTGCAGACCAGCCACCATCCGGAAGATGGATGCTGACGTTGTCATCTGGAGCCAGAGCAGGGAGATCAGCTGCATGGGAGTCATGATCCGTCTTGTGCTGTGCACGAGACAGTTGCATTTGTTGAAGGACCGGAACGTGGTCGAGATCTGGGACATGAGTGGACGGCACCGTCATCATCAGGGTGCGACCCAGGAGCAGCTGGGCTGACGACAGGCCAGTGGACAGGGGGCCGAGCGATAGGCCAGCAGGGCGAGGTAGAAGTCAGATCCCGCATCAGCAGCCTTGCAGAGGAGCCGTTTGACTATGTGGACGCCCTTCTCCGCTTTGCCATTGGATTGGGGGCACAGGGGACTGAATGTCACATGCACAAAGTTGTACCTCCTGGCAAAGTTGGACCATTCCTGGCTTGCAAATCAGGCGCCATTGTCCGACATCACAGTGAGTGGGATGCCGTGACGAGCAAAGGTGTCCTTATAGGTACGGATGACTGCAGACGATGTGATGTCGTGCAAACGTACCACCTTGGGGTAGTTTGAAAAATAGTCTACAATCAGAACATAGTCCCTGCCCAGCGCGTGGAACAGGTCGATGCCGACCTTGGACCAAGGGGACGTGACCAACTCATTGGGCTGTAGGGTCTCACGTGGTTGGGCCGGCTGGAACCGCTGACAGGTGGGGCAGTTGAGCACTGTGTTGGCTATGTCGTCATTGATGCCGGGCCAGTACACTGCCTCTCGGGCCTGTCGGCGGCACTTCTCCACAACAAGATGGCCCTCGTGTAGCTGTTCCAAGACAAGCTGGCGCATGCTGTGCGGGATAACAATGCGGTCCAGCTTCAGGAGGACACCATAGACTACCGCCAGATCATCTCTGATGTTGTAGAACTGCGGGCATTGAGTTAGATGGCGCATGACACGCTGTAGCAGGGGGTCAGCTGCAGTCTCGCGGCAAATTTGGACGAGGCGTTTATCCGTGGCCGATAGATTGGAGGCCACAGAGCTAGGGCGTCAACCTGGCAGACGAATCCCGCTGGGTCACACGGGGTGTTGACTGCCCTGGACAGAGCGTCGGCTATGATCAGGTCTTTGCTCGGGGTGTATACGAGCTGGAAGTCGTATCGCCGGAGTTTGAGCAGAATCCGCTGGAGGCGAGGCGTCATGTCGTTCAAGTCTTTTTGTATTATATTGACTAGCGGGCGATGGTCAGTCTCGACGGTGAATTGGGGAAGGCCGTACACATAATCATGAAACTTGACGACACCAGTCAAAAGGCCCAGACACTGCTTTTCTATCTGCGCGTAGCGCTGTTCCGTGGGGGTCATGGCGCGTGATGCATATGCAACGGGGGAACCATGATGAGGCCTCATCGCATTGCAGGAGCACTGCCCCAATGCCAGATTGGCTGGTATCGGTCAAAATTTTTGTCTCTTTCGCTGGATCAAAAAAGGCCAATACCGGGGCCGTGGTAAGTTTGGTTTTAACTTCTGTCCATTCGCGCTCGTGGGAAGGAAGCCATTGGAAGTCTGTCCCCTTCCTGACCAGGTTCCTGAGAGCTGTTGTATGAGAGGAGAGGTTAGGGATGAACTTCCCTAGGAAGATGACCATGCCCAGAAATCGGAGGACCGCCTTCTTGTCCTCTGGCTTTTCCATGGCTATGATGGCAGCCACCTTGTCCGCATTCAGCCGCACACCCAACTGGGAGATGTGGTCCCCTACGAACTTGAGTTCCGTCTGGCCAAAGGAGCATTTGGCTCTGTTGAGGCATAGGCCCTGCTCCCGTATGCGTTTGAACACGCGCTGGAGGCGACTGACATGCTCCTGCGGGGTGGTGGACCAAATGATTATGTCGTCGACATAGACGCAAACACCTTCAATGCCTTCCATCATTTGTTCCATGATCCTGTGGAACACTTCTGACGCCGATATGATCCCAAACGGCATCCTGTTGTAACAATATCTTCCCAAAGGGCTGTTAAAGGTACACAGTTTCCTGCTGGATCTGTCTAGTTGAATTTGCCAGAATCCTTTCGAGGCGTCAAGTTTGGTGAAGAGCTTGCTGCGAGCCATCTCGCATGTGATCTCTTGCCGCTTGGGGATTGGGTAATGCTCCCTCATTATGTTGCGATTCAGATCCTTTGGATCAATCCAGATTCTGAGCTCACCGGAAGGCTTTTTTACGCACACCATGGAACTGACCCAGTCGGTTAGTTCTGTAACTCTGGAGATCACTCATTGGTCTTGGAGGTCCTGCAGCTGCTGCTTGAAGCGGTCCTTGAGGGGTGCTGGGACTCTGCGAGGTGCATGCGCCACAGGCATGGCGTTCTGTTTGAGTATGATCTTGTAAGTATATGGGAGCGTGCCCATGCCTTCGAAGACGTTGCGGTGCTGGTCGATGATGGCGTTGAGTTGCGCCCTGAAGTCAGCATCCTGGAAGGCAGACGCGTCATCAGGTGAGAGAGAGTGAACTCTTTGAACGAGGTTTAGCAGCTTGCACGCTTGTGCGCAAAACAGAGAATCCTTCGAGGAGCCCACAATCTCGAAAGGAAGGATGGCTTTTCGTGACTTGTGCGTCACTTCAAGTTGGCATGAGCCGGTAGCAGGAATGATATTGCCATTGTAGTCCAATAGCTGGCAGGCCGATGGAAGAATGGTTGGTTTGACACAAAGGCTTTGGAAAGCAGACCACACCATGAGATTGGCGGAGGCACCAGTGTCCAGGCGGAATCGTATTTGGGACCAGTTGACTGTCAGGGTGGCACACCACTCATCGTCTGGATCGATGCTGTATACCGACATCGGCTGGTGTCTTTGCTTCGTGGACAGCCTGTTTTTCGTTACGACACCGACTCGAAAAGACACCTTCGGGTCCTCGGTGTCACTGCTGTTCGGGAGGTCGGAATCGGACACGGTGACCGTGGGTTGAATTGCCCGAACATTTCTGCGTGACTGGCTGAAGCGATATGAATTGGAAGGCTGAGCTGCTCGACAGCAGGCAGCATAGTGGCCAAGTCTTCCACATCGTAGGCATTGTCGAGATTTTGCGGGGCATTGCCACTTTAAATGGGCGGAGCCACAGTTGCCGCACGTCCTGATGTCATCATGTTCGCTGCGCCACCGTGCATGTGAGGTGCGGTCATGCATGGTGCGCACCTACGCATTACGTTCCTCCACGTCCCCGTCCCCTCGTTTGGTGCGTACAAGCGCAGGAGTCTGCGAAAAGCGCGCGAAATGGCCGCCCTCATCCAGGCTGAGGCCCTTGAGGTGCTCAATCATTTGGACCCGTTCCGCCTCATGGGGACCTTGCCGCGCCGTTTCAGCCGCTTGTATGTGGGAGTACCGACTGGTGGCATTTTCATGTAGGACACAGGTCTCGATGGCGGTCGCTAGGGTGAGTTGCTTTACTTTGAGGAGCTGCTGACGTAGGGGGTCCGACTGAACACCAAAAACAATCTGGTCGCATATCATGGAGTCGGAGGTGGGCCCGTAGCTGCAAGATTGCGCAAGGATGCGGAGGTGCATTAGAAAGGATTGGAAAGGTTCGTCCTTACCCTGCAAACGCTGCTGGAACACGTAGCGCTCAAAACTTTCATTCACCTCTACGCTGCAGTGAGTGTCAAATGTGAGGAGAGCCGTCTTGAACTTCGTCTTGTCTTCGCCATCTGCAAAGGTGAGAGAGTTTAAAATGTGGATGGCACGGTCCCCGGCCGTGGAGAGGAGAAGAGCAATCTTTCTGGTGTCCGAGGTGCCCTCCCTGTCCGTGGCTTCGAGGAAGAGCTGGAAGCGCTTTTTGAAAATCTTCCAGTTGGCCCCGATGTTGCCGGCGATGCGGAGCGGCGGCGGTGGGCTGATGTTGTCCATGTTGCAGGATGACGGAATGCCGGTGGAAGAGGCAGATCACTTGCAGGTAGGTCTAAGAAGTGCTAGTATGCAACCGCACCTGGTATCATGATGTGTTGGGTGTTCTGGATCACATACAGGTCAGCAACACTTGAAGTAGTGCAACACTATTTTATTAAAAGGTTAACTATTTAAACATACTTGAACTGTGGGTAAATACGATACTAGCTTTAACTAAAGTCCTTTGCCTTGTCCTAACCAGTTGATGCACTCAGCACATGGTGAATGTCTGTGTTGCAGGCTGTGAGCTCTGTGCTCCTATCGAGGGAACTCTGATGCCCCCTGTCTTTATAGTGCGTGTGCTCTCACTGGTGATTTGCTGCGGTGTTGTGTATGTTGATTGGTCCCACTGTGTGTCCATCAGTGTGTGTCTGCACCATGATATACTGGTGTATATTATGACAACATCCTCGGCTATGTGGTCCAGAACGGAGTTCTGGGGTCCGATTCCGACCGCATGCGCCCCCTCGCGGAGCTCCCCCTCCCCCACTGCCCCAAAGCCCTCAAACGCTGCCTGGGGTTACTTTCGTACTACGCACAGTGGATCCCAAACTAGAAGATAGAACATAGAACATTACAGCGCAGTACAGGCCCTTCGGCTCTCAATGTTGCGCCGACCTGTGAAACCAATCTAAAGCCCATCTACACAATTCCCTTATCGTCCATATGTCTGTCCAATGACCATTTGAATGCCGTTAGTGTTGGCAAGTCCACTACTGTTGCAGGCAGGGCATTCCACACCCTTATTACTCTCTGAGTAAAGAACCTACCTCTGACATCTGCCCTATATATCTCTCCCCTCAATTTAAAGCTATGTCCTCTCATGCTAGACATCACCATCCGAGGAAAAAGGCTCTCACTGTCCACCCTATCTAATCCTCTGATCATCTTGTATGCCTCAATTAAGTCACCTCTTAACCTTCTTCTCTCGAACAAAAACAGCCTCAAGTCCCTCAGCCTTCCCTCATAAGATCTTCCCTCCATACCAGGCAATATTCTGGTAAATCTCCTCTGCACCCTTTCCAATGCTTCCACATCCTTCCTATAATGCGGCGACCAGAATTGCACGCAATACTTTAAATGCGGCCGCACCAGAGTTTTATACAGCTGCAACATGACCTCATGGCTCCGAAACTCAATCCATATACCAATAAAAGCTAACACACCGTACGCCTTCTTAACAACCCTCTCAACCTGGGTGGCAACTTTCAGGGATCTATGTACATGGACACCGAGATCTCTCTGCTCATCCACACTACCAAGAATCTTACCATTAGCCCAGTACTCTGTCTTCCTGTTATTCCTTCCAAAATGAATCACCTCACACTTTTCTGCATTAAACTCCATTTGCCACCTCTCAGCCCAGCGCTGCAGCTTATCTATGTCCCTCTGTAATCCTTCCGCACTGTCCACAACTCCACCGACTTTAACGCCATCTGCAAATTTACTCACCCATCCTTCTACGCCCTCGTCCAGGTCATTTATAGAAATGACAAACACCAGTGGCTCCAAAACAGATCCTTGTGGTACACCACTAGGAACTGGACTCCAGTCTGAACATTTCCCATCAACCACCACCCTTTGTCTTCTTCCAGCTAGCCAGTTTCTGATCCAAACTGCTAAATCACCCTGAATCCCATGCCTCCGTATTTTCTGCAATAGCCTATCGTGGGGAACCTTATCAAACGCTTTACTGAAATCCATATACACCACACCAACTGCTTTACCCTCATCCACCTGTTTGGTCACCTTCTCAAAGAAGTACAAGGCCCGCCCACTCATACAGTCCACCCAGTTTCCCCTGTCGGCCGACGCCCAACATGCCTTCGCCCGGATCAGAGCTGATATTGCCAAAGCCACAATGCACGCTGTAGATGGTACACTGCCTTTCCAAGTAGAAAGCAACGCATCAGACGTCGCCCTTGCCGCCACACTCAATCAGGCAGGCAGGCCCGTGGCATTCTTCTCCCGCACCCTGCATGCCTCAGAAATCCGGCACTCATCCGTCGAAAAGGAGGCCCAAGCTATCGTTGAAGCTGTGCGGCATTGGAGGCATTACCTGGCCGGCAGGAGATTCACTCTCCTCACTGACCAACAGTCGGTAGCTTTCATGTTCAACAACACACAGCGGGGCAAGATCAAAAATGATAAAATCTTGCGGTGGAGAATAGAGCTCTCCACCTATAATTACGAGATTATATATCGCCCCGGCAAACTCAACGAACCCCCAGATGCCCTATCACGAGGTACATGTGCCAGCGCACAGGTTGACCGACTCCGGGCCCTGCACGACAGCCTTTGTCACCCAGGAGTTTTCACGGTTGTACCACTTCATGAAGGCACAAAATCTGCCCTACTCCGTCGAGGAAGTAAGGACAATCACCAGGGACTGCCAGGTCTGTGCGGAGTGCAAGCCGCACTTCTACCGGCCAGACTGCCAGCGCCTGGTGAAGGCCTCCCGTCCCTTTGAACATTTCAGCATGGACCTCAAAGGCCCCCTCCCCTCCACCGACCATCACACATGTTTCCTCAGTGTGATCGACGAATACTCCAGGTTCCCCTTTGCCATCCCATGCCCCGACATGACGTCTGCCACCATTATTAAAGCTCTCAATACAATCTTCACTCTGTTCGGTTTCCCTGCCTACATCCACAGTGACAGGGGATCCTCATTCATGAGTGATGAGCTAAGTCAGTTCCTGCTCAGCAGGGGTATCGCCTCCAGCAGAACGACAAGCTACAACCCCCGGAGAAACGGGCAGGTAGAAAGGGAGAATGGGACGGTATGGAGGGCTGTCCAGCTGGCCCTACAGTTCAGAAACCTCCCGGCCTCCCGCTGGCAGGAGGTCCCCCCTGATGCATTCCACTCCATTCGATCATTACTCTGCACTGCCACTAACAATACACCCCATGAACGTATTTTTGCCTTCCCCAGGAAGTCCACATCCGGGGCGTCACTCCCGACTTGGCTCACAGCTCCGGGAACCGTGCTTCTCCGTAAGCACGTCCGACTCCACAAGGCGGACCCTTTGGTGGAGAGGGTGAACTTGCTCCACGCAAACCCCCTACACCTACGTGGCGTTCCCCGATGGCCGCCAGGATACTGTCTCCCTCAGGGACCTGGCACCCCAAGGTTCCACCCTCACACCACCCCCTTCGCCCCCGGCGCCACCCTCCCCTCCACCGTCACTCACAACAGCACCCCCCCCCCCCCGCCCCCCAGCCCCGTCTGTCCCCCCTCTGCCCACGCCCGATGATGAAGAGGATTTCGGCATTCTCCCGGAGTCATATTCGACCAGATCAGCACCAACATCGCCGACACCACTGTGTCGCTCCCAGAGGAACATCAAGGCCCCAGACCGGCTAAACCTCTGACCGGTCCACCGGACATCAAAGGACATTTGTTTGCTCAAATCTTGTAAATATTAACTCATTGTTGTATATAGTTATCCACCACCCCCGCTGGACTCAATTTTTAACAGGGGGTGAATGTGGTAAACCACTGTTGAACCTGTATTAGGTATTGTACGGTAGGACCTGTACTACAGGTTCGCCGGTAGTCCGTCTGCTGGCTCCGCCCAGGAGGCAGGGTATAAATATGTGTGGCCTCCAGCTAGTAGCCATTTCGCCAGCTGCTGTAGGAGGCCACACATCTGATAGCAATAAAGCCTCAGTTGGATTCAACTATCGTCTTTGTCCAATTGATCATGCCTCAGTGTGATGCTGCTGCGAACCTCAATTGCAGTAAGCATCTCATCATTCATTGCATTTGAAATCAGTAGATCTGGACCCATGTCTCCAAACATCTTAATCATGTTGAGTTTGTTTCCCTTTCACTACCAGTTATTTCTGTTTATGTCCATTAAATGAACTGGAAGCTCACCTGGTTAGTGCTGGCCGTCAATTTTAAACTTAAATGTCTTCCATTCTTTCGTGGGATGCAGGCGCTGTTGGCAAAGGCCAGCATTTATTGACCTTGAACTGAATGTCTTACTGTTCCAATGACAATAGTAGCATGCCACCATCTCCCCGAGTACATGGGATTAGATATTCTGGGCGCGTTCCACTGGCCGTGTTGTGTTCTCGCTCGAGCACGGTATGGCCGGTGAATGCCGGGAGAGCTCTCTCGTGGGCTTCCCCGGCAGTCTTCACGTCTCGCGGGATCCACCCAAGGCGCGTGCCAAAGTTGGCTTAAAACCGACTTTGGTGAACTTACCCGGGATCCACCAGCCTTGCGGGATCCACCGACCTTCCCAGCGAGGCCACAGCCAGGTGCCGTTCAACACTGGTCCACACAAACGTGGCTAGCGGAGATCTCTGGGTGGTCAGGGTCAGTGCAGGGTGGTCCCCTGGCCCTCCCCCTGGAACATAGGCACCTTGGCACTGCCCAGTTCGAATATTGGCACAGCCACCCTGGCACTGCAAAGGTATCCAGATGGCACTGCCAAGCTGGCAGGAGCACTGCCCATGTGCCAGGGGCTGAGGGGGGCCATGCCCATGAAAGGAGGGTGGAGAAGGAGTTTGATGAGGGGATGTGCACGGCAGGTAAGATGGGGGGGGGGGGATGATCGGTGGGGGTCCTGGAAGGGGAGGCCCGAAGAGGGTGGACCTCCACGGATCCCATAGCAGGGTGTTCTCACTTGGGGGTATGGGGTCGTGCCCATGTGTATGTGACAGTGCCCATGGATGGGGGTTGTGGGGGACGCACAAGCTCACTTGGAGATCAGGGCACCCGTTCAAAATGGTGACCCGATCTCCGAGTTCAGCTTCCCAGTGCTAAAAAAAATTATAAGTGCGGGCTAAACCGGTGAGAAACTCCCCAGGGCCCCAAAAAAGTGACTCGGTGTCATTGAATTAACTTAGATATTTATGGAGATAATCGTGCCCTCTAACTATTTTTACCCTTTGCAATGCAAATCACAATTACATCACTGAATTCAGCTAAGCCTGGAACTGTGCAGTCTACATACTGGGCTGAGAATTGTTTCCTGATTTGTAAGGAAGCTTGCCATTCTTCCCCATTCTGCTTAATCGTCCAATGGGGAACCTCAACTGTGACTATCTCCTGCCTCCTCTATGCTCATTCCGGCTTGGAGCAGGAAAGTTTCCTGTTAAACAGCAGGCATGCCAAAATGTAAGGTGCCGATGAGTCAAACAATTCACAACTGGTTGTTTTGATCTCATGTACTGGCAGGAAAAAATCTGCCCCTCGATCATCTGTTGGAAGCAGTCATAAATTAGGCACAGTTTGGAGTTAGAATTGTCTTTGTGCATAAACACCCAAAGAAGCAAAGAATTGGCAATGCATGGGCTGGATCAAAGGGTCTTGCAAATTGCATTTGACCTGCAGGCTTCATCTTGAACATTCAGGTTTCGTGAACAAATGCGCAGTGTGTGTGATACTGAATGATGTGTTGGGTACTCTGCTACACAGACGAACCAACACGGTTGCGAATGGTACAACTCAGCTTTATTGCTAACATTTATTTACAGTGGTAAACTGGTTACTGAGGTTCGATCATAACCCTAGAATCTGTGGACCTATTCCTAATATCTTGTAGTGGCACTCAGCACATGGTGGATGTCTGAGTGGCTTGCTATGAGCTCTGTGCCCTGAGCTGTCTCCTGCTGGAATGCTCAGGAAGTGTTGTGTTCCCTGTTTTGTAGTGTGTCTGCTCTTGCCTGTGATTGGCTGTGGTGTTGTGTGTGTGTTGATTGGTCCGTTGATCTGTCCATCAGTATGTATGTGCTATGATGTTTCCTAAATATCATGACATCCCCCCTTTTGTACAAGAACATGTGCCTATGTGGTTATAAATAGAGATGTGTACTGAGTGCAGCTGAATGTGAGTGTGTGCAATATCTACAGCATGTACAAGGGGCTAAACTATATACAAGGGGCGATGTCGGGTGTGACATAACAACGAGGTTGTACCATAAACAAAGAACGGGGAATTGTTGGACGACAAAAACGAACTCCTGTAACAACAAGGAAGAACAGAAACATATTAATACAGTGGTATTATGAGTTCAATGTACAAACAGGCTCATAAGTCCAGTCTAGTAGGTGGGCGACGAATTTGGGTTGACCGTTAGGGTGGCACACCATTCATCACCCGGATTGACAGTGTTCGCTTGCAACGGCTGGTGGGTCCTGGCTGGAGACATCCGGTTCCCATCAATGACCGCAACACAAAGGCGTCCCGGTCGTCTGTGTCACTGGTCTGGATATCGTCTGGGCACGACTCGTAGTAGGGAGGCTGAATGGTCCGCACGTCCCTGAGAGGTTGTCGGAATTGGGGAACATTGGCAGGTTGAGCTGCTCGACAGCAGGCAGCGTAGTGGCCCACCTTGCCACAGCGGAGGCATTGTCAGTTTCTTGCGGGACATTGCCGCTTTAAATGTGCGGCTTGGCAGTTGCCGCACATCGTGACGTCATGGCGTTTGTTGCGCCACCGTGCATGCGCAGTTTGGTCTTGCGTCGACCGCGCCTGCGCATCACATCCCTCTGTGTCGACGTCGTTTTTGGCACGCACAAACACGGGAGGCCTCGAAAAGCGCGCGAAATGGCCGCCCTCTTCCGGGCTGCGGGCCGGGAGGAACTCGATCGCCTGGACCCGCTTGGCCTCGTAGGACACCTGCCTTGCCGATCCGGCTGCATAGGACCCCTGCCGCGCCGATTCGGCCGCCTGAAATTGGGAGTAGCGGCTGGTCGCGTTTTCATGCAGGACACAGGCTTCGATTGCGGAGGCTAGGGTGAGGCCTTTTATTTTTAAGAGCTGCTGGCGTAGGGTGCCCGAGGTGACCCAAAAAACGATCTGGTCCCGAATCATGGAATCGGAGGCGGTGTCGTAACCGCAGGACTGCGCGAGGATACGGAGCTGCGTAAGGAAGGATTGAAAGGGCTCATCCTTACCCTGCAGGTGCTGCTGGAAGAGATACCTCTCGAAATTCTCGTTGACCTCGCGTTGAAGTGTTGGTCGAGTTTGAGAAGGACTGTCTTGTACTTGGTCTTGTCTTCACCTTCCGCGAACACCAGGGAGTTGTAGACATGGATGGTGTGTTGACCTGCCGTGGAGAGGAGGATGGCGATCTTTCTGGTGTCCGAAGCGCTCTCCTTTTCGTTAGCTTCCAGGAAGAGCTGGAAGCGCTGTTTGAACAGCTTCAAATTAACGCCGAGGTTTCCAGCGACATGTAGCGGCTGCGGTGTGCTGACGGTGTCCATGGCACAGGATGGCAGATTCCGGAGGATCCGTAGGTAGGTCCCACAGTTACCCCTGGTACTATGATGTATTGGGTACTCTGCTACACAGACGGACCAACACGGTTGCGAATGGTACAACTCAGCTTTATTGCTAACATTTATTTACAGTGGTAAACTGGTTACTGAGGTTCGATCATAACCCTAGAATCTGTGGACCTATTCCTAATACTATCTTGTAGTGGCACTCAGCACATGGTGGATGTCTGAGTGGCTTGCTATGAGCTCTGTGCCCTGAGCTGTCTCCTGCTGGAATGCTCAGGAAGTGTCGTGTTCCCTGTTTTGTACTGTGTATGCTCTTGCCTGTGATTGGCTGTGGTGTTGTGTGTGTGTTGATTGGTCCGTTGATCTGTCCATCAGTATGTATGTGCTATGATGTTTACCTGAATATCATTACACTGAATAATTTCCAAAGATCCGAGGTTTGACTTCCAGCTTGTGCTGAGCTGGCTGCTTTCTGATGCGGCTGCAATTGCTGCCCTCCGAATTCCTCAGCTAGAAAGGTGAAAATGATACATGACCCAAGGTTCCTGCTCCAGATTGTTATCCAGTGTTCTCTGACAGAAAGTTCACACATGAGTGAAAATAAGATTAGGTTCAGTGTGGCCTGTAATCAGTACAATCCAATGAAGATATTGTAAGAGCAACTGCATCATTCAATCACATTACATTTCCCTTCCTGAGCCGTCCACATCTGTCCCATGCCACTTCTGTTCTCTTATTCAATTTCTTCCCCTCAGCACCATCTATTACACTTAACCTTTCCCTAGAATAGAACATAGGCAACACATCCAGCTCTGCTTCTTTTGGATGTGGCTGCAAGAATGAACTCTTATAGTTAGCTCCTTTTACATTATTTGAGGATATTGTCACTTCTTGATAGTACTAAGATTGAATGTATTATTGAGGCGTATTAGCTAATTATTCTCACACATGTGACAGTAGTATTCACCTTCCCTATAAATGCAGACTACAATGCATGTGGGCATGTGTATGGTGTGACAGTAGTATCTGTTGTCCGTTTGTTAGTTTAACGAGCGCTTGAGGAAATGAGTGGAAAATGTAGGACAACAGCTGCTCACAAACAAATGTAATCAGAAATTTTATTTGGCTGTGCTACAAGTTGAATACGGTTGTTTTCATACTTTAGTAATAGAATCACTGTTGTGTATAGATAATGAAGTACATAAGCGAAGCGCCAAAGGAAATCTTGGAAAGGTCGTTAAAACTGTATTGTACAGATCTACTCTTAATCTGGAAACATTGAACTCACTCTGGCTGCCTTATGCTTGAGAGCTGTGTCTATAAAATTTCATTCAAATTTAACCCTCCAGTTTTTTTAATGATGTATCATCCAATGTCCCAGTGAAAGCTGTTTCCAGATTGTGGGAAGGAAGGGCAATTTTGCTGTTTGTAATTCAGAAGAGGATTGTTAAGAAAATATAACGTTAAATCTGCATTTCTCCACAAGCATGATGGCTTGTTTTAAAATACTCAGCAGGTTTCCAAGTAAGCTACAAAATGGACACTTTTTGAAAGAACCATTTTCTCCATTTCTGCTAACAGACACCTATTTCAATTTTGAAAGATGCCCCACATTCATCAAACACTCAGAATGATTTTTATCCATTGAATTGACATTTGTGAATCTTTCTTGCTCACAGTGCTAAGTGTGGTTGAAATGGTGACTGGTACAGGAACAATGTCGAATTAATGTTGGGCACTGTGGGATGTCCCAATCCAGCCAGATTTGGTCAATAGTCATACAAGCTATGGATTCAAATTTGTAACTAAGTGAATTGTTTGACACAAATAGCAAATTTATGCGCGCATGTGGTGTGCATATGCATAGAAAGCAAAATCCACTTTGGGGGTTGGGAAGCTGTCAGTGGGTGTAATTATCACAGTTAGGGATGGGCAATAAATTCTGGCCTTTCCAGCAGCATCCATATCCTATGAATGAATAAAAAACAGTCAATCATCAAACGATGAATGCGCATTGAATAGAAATAAACATGATTAATTGAAACAAAGCCAAAATTTACCAATCAATAGAATGAGCAAAAATGACCAGAAAGCAAAACATTACTGTAATTAAAACTACAAATCTGCCAACAGAAAATCTCTGTGATATTTAAGTAGTTACAAACACGTCATTGTGATTGAAGATGCTGAATTGTGTTTAAGTGACTGCCAAGGGATTTTAATAGCAGCTTTTAAGACTAATTTGTTCAGTAATATTCCTTCCCTGACTCATCCTGAATTACCCGATCTCAGCGTTGATTCCCATGTTAAGGAGAAATGGTAGCACAGTGGGCAGCACTGTTGCTTCACAGCTCCAGGGTCCCAGGTTCGATTCCCGGCTTGGGTCACTGTCCGTGTGGAGTCTGCACGTTCTCCCTGTGTCTGCGTGGGTTCCCTCCGAGTGCTCCGGTTTCCTCCCACAAGTCCCGAAAGACGTGCTGTTAGGTAATTTGGACATTCTGAATTCCCCTTCTGTGTACCCGGACAGGCGCGGGAATGTGGCGACTAGGGGCTTTTCACAGTAACTTCATTGCAGCGTTAATGTAAGCCTACTTGTGACAAAAAAGATTATTATAAAAAAAAGAAATATGAGCTGAGTACCGAGCCTTGATGGTGATTGCCCACTGCCTCTCGGTGAAATAAGTTTGAATATCAGTGAATGCAAGTGTTAAATCAAAGGAAAGAAAATACTTACATTTATTTGGGCCTTTCATGGCCACCAGACATCCCAAAGTACTTTACAGCAAATTAAGTACTTTTCAAACTCAATTCAGTGTTGTACTTGTGGTAGTCACCACTAGTGGTATATTATATGTATTACGGCACTGCCCATATATTAGAGGTACAATGGTAAATCCCTGCCTGCTGGCTCCACCCCAGCAGACGGCGAATAAAAGTGTGTGCTCTCCTGCGCTGCAGCCATTCTGGTTCCAGCTACAGGAGGCACAACATCTTGTTCAATAAAGCCTCGATTGTTCCACCATTCTCATCTTGTGGTAATTGACGGTGCATCAATTTATTGGACAAGATTGTTTAAACGATGGATCTCCGCATCAAGCCTGATCGCCTGCAGCTGAGCCCTCAAGCAGTCAACGCCACATCCACCTTCGACCACTGGCTAGCCTGCTTCGAAGGCTACCTCATAGCAGCTGCTGAAGAACCCTCAGATGCGCAGAAGTTCTAAGTCCTCTATTCACGGGTGAGCCCTGACATTTTTCCCCTCATCCGGGATGCACCCACCTACTCCGAAGCGATGGAGCACCTGAAGGGACATTACGTTCGACCGGTGAACCAAGTGTACGCCAGGCACCTCCTGGCCACGAGACGGCAACTCCCGGGAGACTCTGGACGATTTATTGCGTGCCCTGCAGATCCTAGGTAGGAACTATGACTGCCAGGCAGTTTCAGCAGTCCAGCACACAGAACCTTTAATTAGAGACGCTTACGTCACAGGCATGAGGTCTGCGTACGTCCGCCTGCGGCTACTGGAAGGGGGTACGCTCGATCTTGTGGGGACTAGGCAGCTCACTAATTCATTAGAAGGGGCCTCCCGTAACGTTCAGTCCTACGCCCACGACCTGCGGCACCCTGATGGGCATCGTGGGCCCCAGCAGCTGCCGACTCCAGCTCACTGCAAGCCTGCGCCGCGCGGCAGCCAGCCAACTCTGGGGGGCCCCAAGTGTTATTTTTGTGGACAAAACAAACCTCCCAGGCAGCGCTGCCAGGCGCAGAGCGCGACCTTCAACGGGTGTGGGAGGAAAGGACACTTTGTTTCTGTTTGCCAGGCCCGGTCGGTCGCCGCTGTTTCCAGGCCCGGCGTTTCTACACCCCCCACGTGCGACCCAGGGGCGCCGCCATTGTCCCCTCTGCAAGCCACGTGCGGCCGGTGGGCACCACCCTCTTCCTCACCGCAAGCCACGTGCGGCACGTGGGCGCCGCCATCTTTGATGCCGCCCGCCATGTGCGCCCCATGGGCGCTGCCATCTTCGGCGCCATTTTGGGCTGCACCTCAGGACCCCTGCCCGTCTGGCCGTTCGCTACCTCCGCCACCGCTGACCAGCCCGGGACCTCCTAGCATCTTCCGCAGCTCAACTCTATCACCCTGGATCTGCCCCGGCCCCTCAACCTCGCGACTGCAACGACGATGGAGAAGATCAATGGGCATGAGACGACCTGCCTCTTTGACTCCGGGAGCACAGAGAGCTTCATCCACCCCACTACGGTAAGCCACTGCTCCCTCCCGGTACACCCCATCACCCAGAAAATCTCCCTTGACTCCAGATCCCATTCCGTTGAAATCCGGGGGTACTGCATCGACCCTTACCGTCCAAGGCATAGAGTTCAGCAACTTCCGGCTCTACGTCCTCCCCCATCTCTGCGCTGCCCTGTTACTCGGCCTGGATTTTCAATACCACCTCCAAAGCCTTACTTTAAAATTCGGCAGACCCCTACTCCCCCTCACCGTCTGCGGCCTCACGACACTTAAGGTCGATACACCCTCCCTGTTTGCGACCCTCACCCCGGACTGCAAACCTGTCGCCACTAGGAGCAGACGGTACAGTGCCCAGGACAGGACCTTCATCAGGTTGGATGTCCAACGGCTTCTGCGGGAGGGCGTCATTGAGGCCAGCAACAGCCCCTGGAGAGCTCAAGTACTGGTAGTGAAGACTGGGGAGAAGCATAGGATGGTCATTGACTACAGTCAGACCATCAATCAGTACATGCAGCTCGACGCGTACCCCCTCCCACGCATATCTGACATGGTCAATCAGATTGCGCAGTATCGAGTCATTTCCACAGTGGATTTGAAGTCCGCCTACCACCAGCTCCCCATCCCCCTGGAGGACCGCCAATACTGCGTTCGAAGCAGATGGCCGCCTCTATCACTTCCTTCGGCATCACTAATGGGGTCTTGGTCTTCCAGCGAGAGATGGACCGAATGGTTGACCGGTATGGACTGTGGGCCACCTTCCCGTACCTAGATAACGTCACCATCTGCAGCCATGATCAGCAGGACCACGACACAAACCTCCAAACATTCCTCCATACCGCGAAACTCCTTAATCTCACATACAATAAGGAGAAATGTGTGTTCCGCACCAACCACTTAGCCATCCTTGGCTATGTAGTGGAAAATTGAGTCCTAGGGCCTGACCCACATCCCCTCCTGGAACTCCCTCTCCCTCACCGCCCCAAGGCCCTGAAACGATGCCTGGGGTTTTTTTCATCTATTATGCCCAGTGGGTCCCTAATTATGCGGACAAGGCCCGCCCACTCATTCAGTCCACAGTTTTTCCCTAGACGGCTGAGGCCCACCAAGGCTTCAAACAACCGCATCAAGGCGGACATCGCCAAGGCCATGATGCACACGGTCGACGAGTCCCTCCCCTTTCAGGTAGAGAGCGATGCATCGGACGTGGCTCTGGCCGCCACCCTCAACCAGGCGGGCAGGCCCGAGGCTTTCTTTTCCCGCACCCTCCATGCCTCTGAAATTCAGCACTCCTCTGTCGAAAAGGAGGCCCAAGCCATTGTGGAAGCTGTGCGACATTGGAGGTATTACCTGGCCGGCAGGAGATTCACCTCCTCACTGACCAACGGTTGGTTGTCTTTATGCTTAATAATACACAGCGGGGCAAGATCAAAAATGACAAGATCTTGAGGTGGAGGATCGAGCTCCCCACGTATAATTATGAGATCTTGTATCGCCCGGGGAAGCACAACGACCCCCTGATGCCCTATCCCGCGGTACATGTGCCAGCGCACAAGTGGACCGACTCCGGGCTCTCCACTATGACCTCTGCCACCTTGGGGTCACCCGGTTCTTCCATTTTATCAAGGCTCGCAACCTGCCCTACTCCATTGAGGAGGTCAGGACTGTCACCAGAGACTGCCAAGTCTGCGCAGAGTGCAAGCCACACTTCTACCGGCCAGATATAGTGCACCTGGTGAAGGCCTCCCGCCCCTTTGAACGCCTCAACATGGACTTCAAAGGGCCCCTCCCCTCCACCGACCGCAACACGTATTTCCTGAATGTGATTGATGAGTACTCCCAGTTCCCTTTCGCCATCCCATGCCCCGATATGACTTCTGCCACAGTAATCAAATCCCTGCACAGCATCTTCACTCTGTTCGGTTTCCCCATCTGTATCCACAGTGATCGGGGATCCTCTTTCATGAGCGATGAGCTGCGTCGGTTCCTGCTCAGCAAGGGCATCGCCTCGAGCAGGACTACCAGCTGCAACCCCCGGGGAAACGGGCAGGTGGAGAGGGAGAACGGGACGGTCTGGAAGGCCGTTCTGCTGGCCCTGCGGTCTGAAAATCTCCCACTCTCCTGCCGGCAGGAGGTCCTCCCTGACGCATTCCACTCCATCCATTTGCTCCTCTGCACCGCGACTAATGAGATCCCCCACGAATGTGTGTTTGCCTTCCTCAGGAGGTCCACCTCCGGGGTCTCGCTCCCAACATGGCTGACAGTTCCTGGACCCTCCTCCAGAAGCATGGGCGGACCCATAAGTCGGACCCCTTGGTTGAAAAAGTTCACGTCTTGCATGCAAACCCGCAGTCCGCCTACGTGGCACACCCCGACGGGCGCCAAGACACAGTCTCCCTCCGGGACCTGGCACCCGCTGGATTCCCACCCATGACCCCGACCTGACACGGCCCCCCTCCCCCCCGGTTGTCTGTGCCACACCCCTGTGCCACTCACCCTCCCTCCAGCGAACCTCACCGCAGCCCCCGCCCCAGTAGGATCCGTCCTCCCACTGGTTCCACTCAGGGGTGACGAAGACAAGGACAACACGCTCCCGGTGTCGCAGGTGACCACGTCGGCGCCCACATCACCACCAGGACTGAGGCGATCGCAGAGGAGGGTCAAGGCCCCCGACAGACTTAACTTATAATGTTTCCACCCCCCCCAGCCGGACTCTTTTTTTAACAGGGGTTGAATGTGTTAGTCACCACTAGTGGTATATTATATATATTATGGCACTGCCCGTATATTAGAGGTACAATGGTAAATCCCTGCCTGCTGGTTCCATCCCAGCAGGCAGCGTGTAAAAGTCTGTGCTCTCTCCTGCGCTGCAGCCATTCTGATTCCAGCTACAGGAGGCACAACATCTTGTTCAATAAAGCCTCGATTGTTCCACCATTCTCATCTTGTGGTAATTGATGGTGCATCAGTAATGTTGGGAAAGTCAGCCGCCAGTTTGCAATGAGCTCCCACAAAGAACAATGTGACTATGGCCAAATAATTTGTTTTCGTGTGATGCGAGTGAGGGATAATATCGGCCAGGAGATTAGAGGTGAGATACGAGGACAGATTTGTCAAACGTGAACAGGAAAAATAGGTTAAAAGGGAGGACAACACAGACATTTTAAGGGATATTCCATAACAATCAACAAAGAGATATTCCATTGAGACAGAAAGACTCTATGAGAAAGATGCACCATCAGTGACTAACGAGGGAAGTTAAGGATAGTATCAAATTGAAAGAAAAAGCATACAATACTGTGAAGATTAGTGGTAGGTCAGAAGATTTTAGTAATCAGTGAAGAATGACTAAAAAATGAGGGAGAGATTCGAGTAAAATTGAAAGATAGTTAGGAATATCAAAACAGGGAGTAAGAAGTGCTTAAAAAGTAAAAGAGTAACTAAAGTGAACATTCTCTCCTTATAGAGTGAGACTACAGAATTAATAGTGGGAAGCAAGTAATCAAAAGAAGCCTTGAACAGATATTTTGTATTTGTCTTTACTGTAGAAGACACAAACCGCAAGCCAAGAATATCCTCCGAAAGAGCACCCTACAGAGGGCCACTCCCGCCCTATCACTTGTAACCTCAACTACCCTGAACATCTTTGGACACTAAGGGGCAAATTAGCATGGCCAATCCACCTAACCTGCACATCTTTGGACTGTGGGACGAAACCCATACAGGCACATAGAGAATGTGCAAACTCCACACAGCCACCCAAGGCTGGAATTAAATCCAGGTTCCTGGCATTGTGAGGCAGCAGTGCTAACCACTGTGCCACCATGCCATGTGCTGAAAGATTCAGCAGGTTGGTCCCATACCCAGTGGAGTTTAGAAGAATGAGAGGTGATCTTATTGAAACATATAATATCAGGAGGGGACTTGACAGGATGGATGCTGAGAGGATGTTTCCATTTATGAAGGTGTGCAGAACAAGGGGGGCACAGTTTAAAGATTAGGGGTCTCCCATTTATGATTTGGTTAAGGAGGATTTTCTTGCTCTGAGGGGTGTTAGTCTGTGGAATTGTGTTCCCCAGCGAGCTGTGGAGGCTCGACCATTGAATATATTGAAGGCTAAACTAGACAGATTTTTGATCAGTAATGGAGACAAGGATTATGGGTGAAGACAGGAAAGAGGAGTTGAAACCACAATGAGATCATCCATGATCTTATCGAATGGTGAAGCAGGCTCGAGGGACAAAGTATATAAAGAAACAAAGAACTTCCATTTATACAGTGTCGATCAATATCTCAGGATGTCCAAATTGAAACCAATCAAGTATTTTTGCAATACAGTTCCTAGTGTATTGTTGGAAAATGTGTCAGTAAATTTGTGCATACTAAGGCCGCACAAACCAGTGTCCCCCAAGTAGCAATGTCCAGATAATCTGTTTTTAGTCAGGTTGGTTGAGAGCTAAATATTGGCCAAGACACTGAGGAGCTCTCTCCTGTTGAACTTCAAATAAGGGCAGATGGGGTATAGGTTTAAAGTCTCACCTGTAGGATGGGCCTTCTGGCAGTGCACACAGTCTATACATACAATAACAATACTAAATATTGGGTGTCTTTTTAGGTCCATTAGCCATGGACACAAATCCCGTCATGGCTGCAAAATCTTGCGAGAGGCCAAAAATGGGATTTGGGCCAGGGAGATTTCCAATCATGGTGTTTCCAGGCCCTCTCCAATGACGTGATCAGGCTCATGCCAAGGAAGGGCCAAGAACATGATTTGAATGAATTTGAATGCATTTCAATATCATTAGAGAGGTCATAGTTGAATCTTCAGACTTCATTGAATCTTCCTGCTGACCAGTGTGATGCCATGCGGGTGAAAAGCATTGCTGATTTTTTAAAAATGGGAACCAGGTGCCATGACCTCCGAGAGGGAGGAAGGAGGGGAAAATCCCTTTCCACCATGTCCCAGGGTGTACAAGGCGACACTATCCCCTGGGCAGCTGTAAGGGGGTTGGTTCATGGGTCTGGGGGTGGCATTGGGGGTGAGAGTGGGGTGGTAGGGTTCATCCTTCGGGATGATAATCATGGCTGGGTGTGTGTTATCCTGAAGTCTTCAGCCTGTCTGTTTTAGAAAGTATTCACAGCCTTGAATGATTCTAGAGCCTGTCTGTTTTATTAACTGCACGCAGCCCTGAATGAGAGTTCTGCCTGTGTGGTCAGGAAATGAAAATAAGTGCTTAGTTTACAGTTGTTATTGGCATAGGGATATGGGGCACCAATGGGTGTGGGGCTCATGAGGTGAGGGAAACGGTGTGATGAGATTGAAGGATGCCAGTCCAAGGGGTGTTTGGCTGAGACTCCAAAGCAGAAGGCGAGACAGTAACCAGCCTGGGAGATTGGGCAGGCATTTACAGATTATGCAGTGGCTGCCCATCCTCCCAGGAGTCTTTAGTGCAAAGGCATGAAAGCACTGAGATCTCGGGATGACACAGCCTCTTGAGAAATGATGCCAATTAGTGTTGCCTATCTCAGCTACAGACAGTAATTGTGCCTTCTAACATTCCTGAGAGTCATGCTTATTAAACTAATTGGCCATCATGAGTTAAGCCTTAAGAAAGTCAGCTGCCCACATTCTCAAAGTCAAGGAGACACCACGGCCGGGATTCCACGAGCCAGCGCCGGGTCGGAGAATCCCCGGGGGACACGAGAATTGGGCCCCGCCACCCCGCCGCTGGCTTTTCCATTCTCCGGTGCTGATTCTCGGGTGCCCGCGGGATTCCCGGCGCGCCTGTCGGGGGCCGTTGACAGCGGCACCCCCCCTCCCGGCGATTCTCCGGGCCCCGATGAGCCAAGTGGCCGACGTGTTTGGCCAAGCCCCGCTGGCATGGGTTACTCAGGTCCCACACAGCGGGACCTGGAAGGTGAGTATGTGGGGGCTGTCCTGGAGGGCGGGGGGCGGGATCCAACTTCGGGGGGACCCCACGGTGGCCTGGCCCGTGCTCGGGGCCTACCGATCGGCGGGCGGGCTGGTTCTGTGGGGGCCTACTTTATTCCACGCCACACCACTGTAGGGCTCCGCCATATTGCCCGGGGCCGGCGCGGAGAAGGGAACCCCCGTGCATGCATCCGGAAATACACCGGCCGTAACACGCTATTGCTCTTTTTAATAATGATGCTGTTTAGAATCACCAGGTATCAAATGATACCACCACAAGCCATTACCGGATATCGATCAAAGGTCAGTTCAAGTTCAAAGATGGTTTATTTACACACAAGGATTACTTCGACATGCAACACAAAACACGACAAGTTAAATTACACCTAACAACGACAATAACCTATAGTTAACTTCAGGGCAACCAGCTCTATGCAGATGGACAAGGCCTTTGTCCGGATCTTGCATGGCTCGGTGGAAGACGTGGCTCTGTTTCTGCTGGGCTCATCCGTCTGGTAGCGATCGTTGGTCTTGAACTTGGCTGTCTGGTTGGGTTGCACTTGGGTTGGCATAGGCCGGATCCAAGAGAGACCGAGCACATGGCTGCGTCTCTTCTTATCCCTCTGGGATTTCGCGAACTTTGGGGCGGTCCTTAACTTGGACCCAATAATTTGACAGGCTTCGATCACTGCCTTCGATTTTGGCCAATAAGGGGCGGATGCCTTGATGGCAGGGCGTGTCCTTAGCGGTCATTGACCTTGGCTGTTTGGGCTCCCTGAGTAAAGGGAGTGGCGCCGCTTAGTCTGTATCTATATCGGTTACCTGAGCACGGTTCTTTTGTTCTGGGGAAATGGACCATTACTGCAAGCGAGCGGGGATTTTGATCGCGTCTAGCTATCAGGGTTGCAAATACACACACAAGCTCTGAGTCTGTCTGAGTTCTGGGTTGGCCATATTTCCCAGTGTCCTTTGCAGGTGGCCATCTGAGATGGCTACAGCGCATGTGCGGAAATACGCTGAACGTAGCACGCATGCGCGGAAATACACTGGCCATTCCGCGCCTGCGCGGAATCATGCCAGCCGATCTGCGCATGCGCGAACTCGAGCGGGCTGTTCCGCAATGGCTGGAGCTGCGGGGGCCACTCTGGCGCCAACCTAGCCCCCTAGGAAGGGGAGCATTCCTCACTTTCGGGAACCGTTGACGCCGGAGTGGTTGGTGCCGGTTTTCATGCCGGCGTGGGGACATAGCCCCATTATTAGAGAATCCCGTGCCATGTGTAGAAGGGGATGGAGAAGGGGAAGGACCTCCACATGAACCTACACCTGGGCCTAGCAATACTCGCCATTGACAGGTCCAGGCAGTGTGCGACAAAGGGGGTCATCCAGCCTGACTGTCTGCCCCTCTTCCGCAGCTTCATTTGTGGCTGGATGTCCCTGGAAGGGAGCATGCGGTGTCCATGGGCACTATCGAGCCCTTCCATGCCTGGTGGGCACCATAGGGTCTGGGATGCTTTATTGACCTTTTAATAACTTATCAGTTTAAGTTTCTAGGTTCAATTTGCTGATTATTTTTGTTTAAGGCCGTGCCCCTTTATGGAGCTGCCCCTCTTAAACTTTCCCTTGGTTTGTTTGATTTAGTTTAATTGGTTGAACTCAAAAATAGTTCAAGGAGAAGGGTGCAAACTCATGTAGCAAGGAGTAAAGGGTGGGTTCAGGGGATCTAGGGTGAATTGTGTTCATAATAACTGGAACCCAACTCCTGCCATAGAGAAAACAATAGCCTGCAATGTATATAGGGGCATCCAGTAGACCCTGCACATGAGGCATTGCTGACCACTGAAAACGCCCCTCAGAACCCTCTGTGATGTAGATATTAAGGAAGCAAAAGAATGGACAGGAGGCCACAGGCAACTCTGAAGCAGGGGGGCATTGACCCGAACCAGTTAAGCGATGAGGTTGGAAGGGCAATACTCATGTGAGTGAATGCTCTCTGACGGAGAAGGTGGAGGAATGGCAGCTTCTAGGACCAGGAGACAAGGGGTGTTGGGAGGATCTGAAGGCAACTGGCTGGAACACCAACCTAACTGTGTCTCTCTCTGTCTCTGTGTCTGTCTCTGTGTCTCCGTCTCTCTGTCTCTCTACCCTTGCAGAGTTCCGAGAGACCTCAAACTGGTGATTCTACTAATAACTGTACTGGAGGAGCACAGACTCCAGCAGCTTCAAGAGTCTGCACCCAAGGAGTACCCAGGGCCAGGAGGGTGCAGGGCAGGCTCAAGGGCTGGCTGCAGTTCAGGCTGAACAGGGGGCTGGAAGGCCAAGACGAAGGAGAGTGAGGGTTAACAGGATCCAGGTGTCTTTCATGGAGCTGTCAGACAGCATGTGCCATCAGAGACTCCGCTCCATAAGGGGACAATGAAGCACCGTGTGACATTCTTTCAAATCTGGTGCCATGTGGAGGAGGGCACCCATTCCCTGGGGCCATGAAGGCCTCACCTTTTAAGCCACAGGATTGTTCCAGGGGTCAACGGTTGACCTTTATGACATTTTGCAGTCGTCCACCCAAAATTTCATTTGTGACATATTTGAAGGGCCGAATGCCAAGAGGTGACAGGGGAGCACTAACATTTGCAGATTTTAGGAGGTCATTCATCTTTTTTGCCTCATGAATGTCCCTGAGAAGGTGCAGAGGAGGTTTACCAGAATGGCTCCAGGAATGAGGCATTTTAGCTAGAATGTTGGAGGTGCCAGATTGTTCTCCTTGGTAAAAAGGAGTTTGAGGAGGGATTTGATAAAAGGTGTACAAAATTAAGACAGGTTTAGCTCATTTAGAAAAGCTGTTCTCTTTAGTTGATGCTACAAGGACGAGACTACATAGATTTATGGTTTGAGGCAAGCGATGTGACAAAGAGCACTGTAAGTGGTAATGACCTGGTATTCCCTGCCTACAAGGGTGATGGAAGTGAAAACAATGAATGATTTGAAAAGGAAACTGAATAGGTGCTTGTAGGGAAATAAACTTACAGGGCTAATGGGATAGAGAAGGGTTGCAGGAATGACTGGGCTGCTCTATATATGGGTGGCATAGACTCAATGCAGCAAATAGTTTCTTCTATGTCGTAAAAATGATTCTACAACTCTAAGCATATCTTACTTGCACCGCAGAACACCACTTACATTGA